>NC_071991.2:15453046-15754375 GCF_028885655.2 Pongo abelii
AATTCCAGTATGTGTTTTGCTGGCCAAGCCATGTGGCATTACATAGGCTTGCTTCTACCCAGAGGAAAAGATGCTTGTTCCTTTGTACAAAGATGCCTTCTCTCACCAGGCTATGCATGCATAGTGTTGTATCTGCTCGTTTGCATGAGGTTACTGCATAGGTTTGCAGGATCCAGGGCTTGTGGGCCAAAGTACTTGAGCTCTGGGAGCTGAGGGTGGAGATGGTCCACATCCCGGGGTCTGCACAATGCATTATTCTCCTGGAGTGCCAGTGACTCTCCTCCTCTGAGTCAGCATCAAGACCACCTTGAAGCATGACTGGCAAAGTGATTTTCAGGGCTCTGGCTTTCTGGTATACCATGCCCTTCTTCAGGGCTGAAACACTGGTCATTTTGTTAGCAAAATACAAATATTTCATGGTCTTCAAATAGATGGACATTTAAATCATTTATATTTTGAGATGATTAGTGACTGAGCTACTTAATTCGTGCAAACAGATTCACCAAGTGCAGTCGGCAAGTCTTGCCAGGCTTGGCCCTGTGCAAGTTACAAGAATTTATCACCTTGTGACTATGTGTTGGCAAAGCTTCGATGGTAAGAGTATGTCTCTCTCCATGAAAGATGTTCAAATCAAGTGGCCCAGTGGCTCTTCCATGCGTTGGAGGGAGCTGTGAAGAGTTCTGTAAGGAGTCCTAAAAGGGAGAAGGAAATCTGTGTCATGCCACGTGGCTTGGCCAGCAAACTACACACTGGAATTCCACCCCACCTCCCACTTCCACTTGTTGCCTTTGTTCAGTGCACAAACCACGCAACCATCCGTGGCAGGCCTGCCCATTTCTTCCTCCAACCAGCACCTCAGCAGTCCAGCCTGCTTCCTCTGGGCCTATGCAGGGGGTTGCAGAGCAGCCTGAGATGGGGATGTGGAAGCTGAAGGCTGAGCCGAGAGCTCCCTGCAGCATATAGAGGATAGCCCAGTTGAGTAGAGCATAGCCCAGTTTAGGGGCGGCAGAAACTTGAGAAAGGTCAAACAGGAGGGTTATTTGTGGGCTGGATATGCCCTGTGGAGGCAGGTCAGACTCTGGAAATGCTGGTTGGAGGAAGAAATGGGCAGGCGTGCCATGGATGGTTGTGTGGTTTATGCACTGAACAAAGTGCAAGGATGCTCCTCCAGCAGGGGGTTCATCCGTCCTTGTAAGTACGTGTGGAACATCCCTTGCTGGACTGGGGGTGTGTCCTGAGCACGCCATCCTCTACTAGGCCACCACGCTCTGATGTGTTTCTTGGATGCTTTTTGGCAAAGGGTACCCTTCTGAGCCCCTCACCAGCATAGCCCAACTGGTTCCACAACTGTCCTCTTTCAGGAAAAGAGCACGGACAGACTCAAAGCTCAGGTGTATTCTGGCAATGTTGAAGTTTAGCCCTCATTAAGAAACCCCCTCATCCTTTTGTGTTCTGGATAAAAATCCCCTATATTAGTCTATTTTGCATTGCTATAACAGAATACTTGAGACTGGGTCATGTATTAAAAAAGGAAGTTTATTTGGCTCATGGTCCTGCAGGCTGTACAAGAATGGTGTCAGCATCTGCTTCTGGTGAGGCCTCAGGAAGCTTCTAATCATGGCAGAAGGTGAGTGGGGAGCAGGTGTGTCACATGACGAGAAATGGGTGTCACTTTTTTTTTTTTTTTTGAGACAGGGTCTCACTCTGTTGCCCAGGCTGGAGCGCAGTGGTGCAATCTTGACTCACTGCAACCTTTGACTCTCAGGCTCAAGCCATTTTCCTGCCTCAGCCTCCCAAGTAGCTGGGACCACAGGCACCCGCCGCCACGCCCAGCTAATTTTTGTATATTTTGTAGAGATGGGATTTTGTCATGTTGCCCAGGCTGGCCTTGAACTCCTGGGCTCAAGTGATCTGCCCTCTTTGGCCTCCTAAAGTGCTGGGATTATAGGTGTGAGCCACCATGCCCAGCTGACATGCCAGGCCCTTTAAACAAGCAGCTCTTGAATGAACTCATTACCATGGGGAGGGCACCAAGCCATTCACGAAGGATCTACCAAAAAATCCCCCACCAAGCCCCACCTCCAACATTAGAGGTCACATTTCAACATGAGATTTGGAGGAGACACACATCCAAACCATATTATTCTCCTTTTCCCATATACCTAAGACTCTCAGATGCTCGCATTGTTACAGATGACAAGGCTAGATGAGGACCCTCTAAATTCCCATTCTTTGCTTCATAAGTGATTAGCTGAGGCCAGGCGCGGTGGCTTATGCCTGTAATCCCAGCACTTTGGGAGGCCGAGGTGGGCGGATCACTTGAGTTCATGAGTTTGAGACCAGCCTGGCCAACATGATGAAACCCCATCTCTACTAAAAATATAAAAATTGGCTGGGTGTGGTGGCGCACATCTGTGGTCCCAGCTACTCGGGAGGCTAAGGCGGGAGAATTGCTTGAGCCTAGGAGGCAGAGGTTGCAGTGAGCTGAGATCGTGCCATTGTACTCCAGCCTAAGCTATAGAGTAAGAGTCTGTCTCAAAAAAAAAAAAAAAAAAGAAAGAAAATGAGTAATTAGAAGTAATTAGCTGAGATACTTGTCTCCACTGATCAGTGGGAATAAAATGCTTGTTAATTGAATATTGGTCTGGCTTCCCTCCTTCCCCCAGGCCCCTGAACTGTGGCCAGCCAGCAGCCTGATGGCAGACAGCCCCTCTTGGGAACGGGCTGCCTTCGGGGTAAAACATGCCCTGACCTGCTATCTGATCACACCCCCTTTCATCTCACTTCCCACACCTCGTTCTTTCCAGCCTTGCTTATCCCTTTCTATAAGAGAAAATCTCTTTTGGCCTAATTCTCATTTATTTATTTATTTTTTAGATAGTGTCTCATTCTATTGCCCAGGCTGCAGTACAGTCGGGCTGATCATAGCTGACTGCAGCTTCCAACTCCTGGGCTTAAGTGATCCTCCTGCCTCAGCCTCCTGAGTAGCTGGGACTATAGACACGTGCCACCATGCCTGGCTAATTTTAAAAAATCTTTTGTAGTGATGGGGTCTCGCTATGTTGCCCAGGCTGGTCTTGAACTCCTGACCTCAAGTGATCTCCCTGTCTCAGTCTTCCAAAGCACTGGGATTCCAGGGGTCAGCCACCATGCTGGCTTTCTTTTTGCCTAACTGTTGAGACATCTACAGAGTTCGTTGTCACAGTGCTTTTCTTTTTCCAATAGCTTCCTCTCCTATTATGATAGCCCCTTTCCCTCCACCTGCAATAATCTTTTCAAATAAGAAGTCTCTCTTTAGTAATCCATAGTTAAAAAAATTTGACAGTCCAGGCTGGGAGCAATGGCTCACGCCTGTAATCCCAGCACTTTGGGAGTCGAGGTGGGTAGATCATCTGAGGTCAGGGGTTCGAGACTGGCCTGGCCAACATGGCGAAACCCCATCTCCACTAAAAATACAAAAATTAGCTGGGCGTGGTGGCAGGCGCCTGTAGTCTTAGCTGCTCAGGAGGCTGACGCAGGAGAGTTGCTTGAACCTGGGAAATGGAGGTTGCAGTGAGCCCAGACAGTGCCATTGCATTCCAGCCTGGGCTACGGAATGGGACTCTGTCTCAAAAAAAAGGACAGTCCTAAGAAAGCTATCAGCTCCTACCAGGGCCAGGATTGGTCATTTTGTCCCTCTGCTGATTCCCATGAGGCATGTAGGTAGATGTGCACCAGCTTTTGGGGTGGCACCGAATGCAGTCACAGGCACCCACCATCCCGACCTGGCCTGCTCTCAGGGACTGAGCACATGCAACAGGGCTTGCGTTTGAATGAGAACTCAATGTCTGGCATGAGAAGCAGTCAGTGACACCAAGAACCATCTACCAAATAGAAGCGGGCAGTGATGACACTAAGGATTTATGCGGAATCTAGACCCTTAGGTGGTAATTATTTTAAAAAATGCCACTTTATGTGTCCCGAAGAATACCAACAAGGTCTCAATTTATAATCCTTAGTCACACTTTTCGAAACCCTTTTCCCACCCTTGTTTCCATTTTCCATGGCAGATCCACAAACCAGTCCCTGCCAAACCCAGGCTTTCTCCTCCTTAGCCTTTGTTTCAGTCTGTGTGGGCTGCTATAACCAAATATAATAAACTGGGTAACTTTTTTTTTTTTTTTTTTTTTGGAGAAGGAGTCTCACTCTGTTGCCCAGGCTGGAGTGCAGTGGCTTAATCTTGGCTCACTGAAACCTCTGCCTCCTGGGTTCAAGCGATTCTCCTGCCTCAGTCTCCCAAGTAGCTGGGATTACAGGCACCCACCACTACACCCAGCTAACTTTTGTATTTTTAGTAGAGACAGGGTTTCACCACGTTGGCCAGGCTGGTCTCAAACTCCTGACCTCAGGTGATCCACCTGCCTCCGCCTCCCAAAGTACTAGGATTACAAGCATGAGCCACCACGCCCAGCCAACTGGGTAGCTTTTAAATGACGGAAATTTATTTCTCACAGTTTTGGAGGCTGGAAAGTCTACAGTCAAGGTGCCAGCAGGGTTAAGGTCTGGTAAGTGATGCTTTCTGGTTCATAGATGGTGTCTCCTAGCTGTGTCTTCACATGTTAGAAGGGGTGAGCTAGCTCTCTGGGGTCCCTTTTATAAGGACACTTATCCCATTCATAAGGGCCCAACCCTCATAGACCTAATCACCTCCCAAAGGCCCCACCTCCTAACAGCATCACATTGGGTATTAGATTTGGACATATGTATTTTGGGGGGGCACAAACATTCAGATCACGGCAGTCCTGCTGTTAGTGACTCCACTGCAGCCTCTCCTTTTTCCACAGCTTTTTATGATGCCAATCAATTTAACTTCTTTTACGAAGGCCTCCAATCCCAAGCCTCTCAGATCTCACTTGGCCTCATGAAGCATTCTAGAACCCAGGGACTAGATTGAGTTTTATTTATTATCATTTAATTTTAATTTTATTTTTGAGACATAAAAATAAGCTCTGTCATCCAGGCAGGAGTGCAGTGGCCCCATCATAGCTCACTGCAGCCTCAAACTCCTGGACTCAAGTGATCCTCCAGCCTCCAGCTCCCAAGAAACAGGAACTACAGGCATGTCTCACCATGCCAGGCTAATTTTTGTATTTTTTTGTAGAGACGGGGTCTCCCTATGTTGCCCAGGCTGGTCTTGAACTCCTGGGCTCAAGTAACCCTCCTGCCTCAGCCTCCCAAAATGCTAGGATTACAGGCATAAGCCGCTGTGCCCAGTCTGAGATTTATTTTTTTAAAAGCAGGACGAGGGAGAGGGAGTGAGATGAGGGAGGTAGGAGAAATCTCACCTGTTAATAAATCTTGCTCCTGTCACATTGTCATGGGGGGCACAGCATGAAAAAGACTTTAAGAGAAATCCAAACACAATGCTGTGGGGGTCTTGGGGTGAGCCGGCTCCACGCGGCACTGCCAAAGGGCACTCTCTTGCTGCTAATCCATCTGCCCTGACGCAGGCCGAGCGCAGAGACCTGCAGCGGTGCATGCTGCGCTGGGGTCAGCTTCCAGATGTAACAAATCTGTTACAAGCCGGTTCAACCTCTAGCGATTGTAGGGTGAATTAGAGCTTGGAGAGCCATGGAGCTGATGGAGGAGTAAAGGAGCAAGAGGACTTCTTCCGCGGAGGCCCTTCAGCCTCCATGGGTATGCTGGGTTATGAGGGTTTGCCGGCTGCCTTAGGCTGGGATGGGGTGGACTGTGAAAATTCCTCGTGTTGGCTTACTGGCTACACACCTAGCTTGCAGCCCCGTCTCAGAACCCGGGCTATGTGGCACCTGGCAGTAATCTGGCTGGATGATCAGGCTTTGAATGTAGGCAGCCTCCCAGCTCCAGAACTTCCCTACACACACACACACATACACACACACACACACACACACACTTGTTGTTTCAGAAAAACGTTTACTGGGCACCTGTTTTGATCAGGGAAAACAATGTCTGATTTGACCCCTACGTGATTTGAACATACAACCTTCTGATCTGGAGTCAGACACACTACCGTTGCACCATGAGGCCTGCCCTGGGCACCTACTTTGTACAGGGCACTGAAATACTGGGATGAATAAAGCCCAGTCCTTGGACTTCGAAAACTTCACACTGTTTTTTTTTTTTTAAATTTTTATTTCTATTGGTTATTTTGGAGCAGGTGGTGTTTGGTTACATGAGTAAGTTCTTTAGTGGTGATTTGTGAGATTTTGGCACACCCATCACCCAAGCAGTATACACTACACCCAGTGTGTCATCTTTTATCCCTTACCCCCTTCCCACCCTTTCCCCCTGAGTCCCCAAAGTCCATTGTGTCATTCTTATGCCTTTGCATTCTCATAACTTAGCTCCCACTTATGAATGAGAACATAACAATGTTTGATTTTCCGTTCCCGAGTTACTTCACCTAGAACAATGGTCTCCAGTCTCATCCAGGTTGCTGCGAATGCCATTAATTCATTCCTTTTTATGGCTGAGTAGTATTCCATTGTATATACATAGCACAGTGAAAACTTCACCCTCTTGAGAGATCTCAGCATTCACACAGTGCACTGTTCTGTGGTGCTCATTCATGTGGCTACATGTGCGTGTCGTCCATGTGATCAATAGCATTCTGTTGTATGAACGCACCACACTTTAGGTATCCATTCTCCTGTTGATGGACATTGGATGTTTCCCATTTTTGGTTATGGTGAATAAAGTTGGTATGTACTTTTTTTTTTTTCCCAAGATGGAGTCGCTCTCTGTCACCCAGGCTGGAGTGCCGTGGCATGATCTCAGCACACTGCAACCTCCACCTGCTGGGTTCAGGCAATTCTCATGCCTCAGCCTCCCAAGTAGCTGGGATTACAGGTGTGTGCCACCATGCCCGACTAATTTTTGTCTTTTTAGTAGAGATGGGGTTTCACCATGTTGGCCAGGTTAGTCTCAAACTCCTGACTTTGGGTGATCCGCCTGCCTCAGCCTCTCAAAGTGTTGGAATTACAGGTGTGAGCTACCGTGCCCAGCCAGTACCTTTTTTTGGCGTGGAAACCTGCAATCATTTCTACTGGGACTGTACCTAGGAGTAAAATTGCTGAGCCTCAGGGAAGGCGTATTTTTTGCTGTAGGAGATATTGTCCAACTGTTTTGCAAAGTGGTCGAACCCATTTTGACTCCTACCAATGGTATATGAAATGAAATTGATATTTCGTGATGCTAAGAGTGGTTCTATGACTGTTGCAGGTTTTTTTTTTTTTCTGTCTCAATGTACACTTCAGGAGACAGAGGCTAAGATGGGTGAAGGGACTCACCTCATTTCTTGTAGTGAGTAAATGGAAAAGAGGAAATCCAAGCCCAGGTTGCCTTAATGCTAATACCTGGGCCCTGTGGACCGCTCCCATTCCATCGGTATCATTAGTAAAAATGACCTATCCCATCACTACTTGATAAGTCTGCGGTGGAATGACAGGGGCCTGGAGTCCACCACTTCCAGTCTTGGAAGCCAAGGAGTCAGATAGATGCTGGTCACCTCAACAGCACATAGCTAGCATCACATAAAGAAACTTTCCAACATATTTCATTCTTTGCAGCTCTAGTTCCTACCTGACATGACTCTCAACCTCTCTCTGATCCTCCTAGATTGTGACTTATGTCATGTTCACTGTTACAGTGGTTCACTTTGAAACCTGACGCTCAACCCAATTTTCTAAATTGTGACCTGGACACCTCTTGTTGAGTATTGTAGCAGGAGCTACTGGCATCTTTTATGGGCTGAATTGTGTCTCCCTCAAATTCATATATTGAAGCTTTAATCCCTAGCACCTCAGAATGTGACTGCTTTTGGTAAATCTCTGAACTAGAATAAACATCACCTAGAAATTGTCTTAGTGCATTTTATGCTGCTATAACAGAATTTTGCTGTTATTTGCTTTAGTCCATTTCATGCTGCTATAACAGATAACATCTTTGAAGTGAGGTCATTAGGGTGGGCCCTAATACAATATGACCAATATCTTTATACGAAGAGGGAATTTGAATGCAGACACACACAGAGGGAAAACCATGTGAAGACAGAGGGAGAAGATGGTTATCAGCAATCCAAAGAGAGAGGCCTCAGAGGAAACCAGCCCTGCTAACTCTTTGATCTCAGACTTCCAGCCTCTAGAATTGTGAAAAAATAAATGTCTGCTGTTGACTGGGTGTGGTGGCACATGTCTGTAATCCCAGCACATGGGAGGCTGAGGTGGGAGGATTGCTTGAGGCCAGGAGTTCAAGACCAGCCTGGGAAACAAAGTGAGACCCTGTCTCTAAAATAAATAAATACATATATAAAATAAAAAAAGTAATCAGGCATGGTGGTGCGTGCCCATAGTCCCATCTACTCAAGAGTCTGAGGCAGGGAGGATTCCTTGAGCTCAGGAGTTTTATAGCGAGCTATGATCACGCCATTGCACTCCAGCCTGGGCAACAGAGTAAGACTCTACTTCAAAAAAAGTGTTGTTCAAGCTTCCCAATCTGTACAACTTTATTATGGCAGCCCTTAAAACACATACAGTATCTCTCCTATATGCTGAGATATTTTCCATGTACCACCGGGACTTCTGACTGCCAGCATTATCTTTTTGTCTGAGGACTTTCTCTGGTCGGGTCCAACAGGCCATATGTGCTAGAATATTACCCCCCAAGCCCTTCAGCAGCCTTCACCAGTGATGGCAGGAGGTGGAGGAAAAAGTACCCCTGCTTCCTTACCCCTCTGCCAGGAAGCTCTGAGATATGTATACTCTACAGTGTCTCCCAAAGGCCCCCAGGAAGATGGAACTCAATTGCTCATGCTGGAAACCTGCATGATGACTCACCGTTCAGTGGCTTCCTTCTCTTCCCTGTCTTGCTTCCCCACTCCCTACCAGAGTTTCCTAGAATCACATCTTAGTCAGTTCCTTCTACTGAAATGAGAATACCTTAGACTTAGTAATTTATAAACAGGAATTTATTGCTCACAGTTCTTGAGGCTGGGAAGTCCAAGATCCAGGCAGCAGCAGATTCTGTGTCTGGTGAGGGCCTGTTCCTCATAGACGGCTCCTTTTTGCTGTGTCCTCCCATGGCAGAAAGGGAAAGACAGCTCCCTTCAACCTCTTTCATAAGAGCATGAGTTCCATTCATGAGGGTGGAGCCCTCATGACCATGTTACCTCCTAATTACCTCTTAATACTATCACATTGGGGATTAAGCTCCAACATGTGAATTTTTGGGGAACACCAACATTTAGATCATAGCAGATCACCTCCCAGATAAGCTACTTGCTTTCTAATCTTTGTCTCAGGCTCTTCTTCTGAGGGATTAAAACTAAGACAACTATGGCTTATGGCTTCCTTTCAGTTCTGAGCACCCAAGATAAGCACCCTTTGCAGTTGAGCTAAGGCTCTGCAGTCTTCTCCCTCTGTGTGACCTTGAGTCAGCAGTCCCACCAGCTCTTGGCAGCCAGTACCAGGGACTGTGTCTAGACATTCTCCACTCCACCCAAGGGTCTGGCATCCAGACATTCCTTGCATAAGAAAATGTCTTTTCATATAAGACAGGGCTGAAACTTCTGAGACAATATTGGGAAGTTGTAAGTCTCATGGAAACATGTGCTTTTGGTAAATCCCTGAATTGGAATGAACACCATCTAGTAATTGTCTTAGTCCATTTTAAGCTGCTATAACAGAATAGCACAGACTGGGTAATTTATAGTGACAGAAATTTATTGGCTAATGGTTCTAGAGTCTGAGAAGTCCAAGATCAAGGGGCTGCATCTGGCGGGGGCCTTCTTGCTGTGTCATCACATGGTGGAAGGGCAAAGAGGAAATAAACAAGAGTGGGTGAACCCACTCCCACAACTGAGAACCCACTGCCATGATACCAGCATTAGTCCACCCATTAGGGTGGAGTCCTCTTGACTCTTAAAAGGTCCTAGCTCTTTTTTTTTTTTTTTTGAGACAGAGACTTGCTCTGTCACCCAGGCTGGAGTGCAGTGGTTTAATCTCAGCTCACTGCAACCTCTGCCTCCCAGGTTCAAGTGATTCTCTTGCCTCAGCCTCCTGAGTCGCTGGGATTACAGGTGCCTGCTGTCATGTCTGGCTAATTTTTGTATTTTTGGTAGAGACAGTTTCGCCATGTTGGTCAGGCTGGTCTCAAACTCCTGACCTTAGGTGATCCATCTGCCTTAGCCTCCCAAAGTGCTGGGATTACAGGTGTGAGTCACCACATCTGGCTAAGGTCCCACCTTTTAATGTTGTTACAGTGGCAACTAAATTTCAACACAAGTTTTGGAGGGGACAAACGTTCAAACCAAAGCAAAAAAAAATCCTTACTTAAGAAACTGACAGAATGACCAATTTACTATGGATCTTTTCTTGCAGTATCTTTCATTTCCTTCCTACTTTTCATTCATCTTCTTTTGGTTATTTCTCCATGGTCCACACGTAGTGTCTCTACTTAATTTTCCTGCTGGGGCACTTCTTATTCTGATACACAGGGGAGTTCACTAGAAGATGGAGGTATTTTTCTTTGAATTACAACTGCAGCTGGGAGGCTGGCGGTGGCTTTCTTCCAAGGAATTTTATTTTCAGTACCATAAACTTTTTTACCACGGTGAAGAAGAGGCCATCAAAAGCCTGTTTATCTGCAGAGCTAAAAGCCTAGGAGCTATCCTTATTTATAGGAGCCTGTGAACGTTCATGATATTGGGTGAGGAATAAGATTGCAGCAAACCTGCTACTGCTTGAGTGTCAAGAAATCTGTGTTTTGCAGGCTGTTCCGAGGCCAGCAGAGAGGCAGACAGACTGGGTTCAAATGCTGACTTTGCCCTGCACAACTTGTGTGATCTGGATTAAGTGACCGTTCTGAGCCTCAGTTTCTTTATCTCTAAAACAGGAAAGATAACACCTCCATGAAAGGGTTGCTGTGAAGGTTAAGAGTGATGATGTATTTGAGGCACACAGCTCAGTGCTGGTGGGTGAGTGGGTGGTGATGGGGGATTCTTCTTGCTTCTCTATGTGACTTGTTTTAGAGGTCCTCAAGTTCTTTATTAAAAATTCTTTACAATCAGCTTTATTGAGGTATACACATATATAATAAAGTGCACTTATTCTAAGTATACAGTTTGATGAGATTTGACAAACATGCACATCCATGTAACTACTGCTGCAATCAAGGTGTAGAACATTTCTTAACCCAGAAAGTTCCTTCATGCATCTTTACAGTCTATATTCATTTTCCAGGGCTGCTGTAACAAAAGTACCACAAATGGAGTGCATTAAACAGCAGAAATTTATTGTCTCACAGGTCTGGAAACTAGAAGTCTGAGATCAAGATGTAGGCAGGGTTGGCTCCTTCTGAAGGCTGTGAGGGAGGGATCTGTTCCAGGCTTCCTTCCTTGGCTTGTAGATGATTGTCTTCTATCTACGTCTCTTCATGTCATCGTCCTTCTGGTTGGGTCTCTGTGTCCAAATTTCTCCTTTTTGTAAGGACACCAGTCATATTGGATTAGCATCCACCACCATGACCTCATTTTAACTTGATTACTCCTATAAAGGCTCAATCTCCACATAAGGTCATGTTCTGAGGTATTGGGCATTAGGATTTCAACATATAAATATGAAGGGGGAACACAGTTCAATTCACAACACAGAACTAACATCCCACCCTCACCCCAGGCAATCACAGAAGTGCTTTCAGTAAACCTAGATTAGTTTGCCAGTTCTAGAGTTTCATATAAATGGGATCATACAGTATACATTCTCTTGTGTCTGTTTCCTTTGCTTAGTCTGTGATGTTTTTGAGTTTTTTTTTTTTTTTTTTTTGAGATGGAGTCTTGCTCTGTCGCCCAGGCTGGAGTGCAGTGGCGCAATCTCAGCTCACTGTAACCTCCGCCTCCTGGAGTCAAGCAATTCTCCTGCCTCAGCCTCCCGAGTAGCTGGGATTACAGGCATGCACCACCATGCCCAGCTAATTTTTTGTATTTTTAGTAGGGACAGGGTTTCACCATGCTGGCCAGGCTGGTCTCGAACTCCTGACTTTGTGATCTGCCTGCCTTGGCCTCCCAAAGTGCTGGGATTACAGGCGTGAGCCACTGCGCCCAGCCTTGAGATTCATTTCTACTGTGAATTGTATCAGTAGGCCATTCATTTTTTTGCTGAATAGCATCCATTGACTGGATGTACCACATTTTGTTTATGTACTCAACTGTCAGTGAATGTATGAGTTGTTTCCTGGAGCCATTTTGACCATGATTCAAAGTACAAGAAATACATTTTACATTTATATGCTCACATGCACATATAAACACATATTAAACTACACAAACATTCCACAAATGTGTAGCTTTCCTGCATGTGAAAGACTATTTGATCTGTTCATTTCCACACAGTGCTGGATAAGACCACTAAATTGATTTTTTGACCCACAAAGTGGTCATGGCCTGGAGTTAAAAACTTCTCTGGAGTGGGAGTGGGAGTGGTAGAGAGGTGCCAGTCAGCGGAAAAAGAGTGAAGAAAAGATAACCAGACTGTACAATTTTGGCTTGTCCCTGCTGCAGTCACCTGCTGAACAAACAAAATCTAATCTTGGATACCACAGTAGATCTACCCAACACACAGAGAGAATGTCAATTAAGACACACTCAGATTTACAAGAAAGCATAGTTTGGCATAGTTTTTGTTTAAGACTTTTTTTCATGTTCAGTCTTGGCCTTTGATTCTAAAGATGTGATTCACAGCTGGGATACCTCTTTTCTACCAAAGGGGAGGTGACTTGACCAATGGTCAAGATGGTGCCCATCTCACAGAAGAGGTTAGGGCAGACATGGAAAGACAATATCAGTTGACACAGGTTAAGTTAGTAACAACCCCAACGTCTCAGTGGCTTAACCCACAGAGATTTATTTCTTGCTTACTCTAAGTCCACTGAGAATTTGTGGACTCTGCAGGTCAACTCTTCTCCGTGCGGTGATTCAGGGATCCAGGTTCCTTTGATCTTGTGGCACCATCTCAACATGAGGTCCCCTTTGTGATCCAGTGATGGGAATGGGAGCCAGGAGATAGTTAGGGGGTTATGTCTTGGCCTGAAAGCAATACATATTACTTCTTTTCAAACTCACTGTCTAGAATCAGTCCCTAGAACATGGACCTACTTAACTGCAAGGGAACTGAGAAGCGTAATCATCCATCTACCTTGAGGATAGGAGAAGTATGCAAATTGGTGCAATGTCTTTACAGTGATGTCTTCAAAGACTTATAACCTGGAGGACGCCTTTCCTCCAGCTCCACAGATCTCCCTTACACTCCCTGCAACCTGCTGCCACTTGTACACACCCATTTTTCTTCCTGCTCTGTGGAGCCCAGTTCTTGCTCCAGCAGTAGAGTTGAGTCTGGGGAGCTTTACTCTTGTTTTTCCCCATGCCTTGGCTTTGAATAGATGAAGAATTCAATGGCACTTTGCCTGCCTCTTTGGAAGCATGTGAGAAGATGGCCCTGGGCCAGAGAAAGTGGGAGATTTAGAAGAAGCTTGGCTGGGTTAGTAGTTTAGCCCTAGGTGGTCCTGCTTAAGCAAGAACACTTCTACAAGGGCTGGCTCACCAGGAGACAAGGCCAGACATGTCAGAGAAGGCCCTAGAATTCATCAACTGTTTAACCATCTGTCTGAAAGTGGGCAAGGTCACTGACAATTCTTTTTATTGCCAGTCTTCTGTGCTAGCCTGAGACTTTCCCGAAGGGAGAGGGGCCTTGGCTGCAAAGACAGGCTTGAGTTTTCACTCTCCCGACCCATCCCTTTTCATACAAAGCTCTCTGCATAGGTTTTATGAAAATACGACTGTCGTGCGAGTGAGGACATCCCATGTGCAAGCCTTCTGCCGGCTCCAGCAATAAAGAATTCGGGCCTTATTTATAGGGCTGCCTCCAGGATCTGACAGGAAGAATTGAGCATGCTGCCAGGGTGCGAAATGAGATTTCCCAGAAAGCCATTCAGTGGGCTAAAGGGGCCTCTGGGGAGAGAGAGAGGAGACAGGCAAGGTGAATCAGACAGAATGATCGGGGTGGCAGCCTGTGGCGGGGGACCCTCCCTCCTCAGAAAGAGGGAAGACAGAAGAACCTTCCTAAAGCCCTTTCTCTAATCAAAGAAGCCAAACATGTTCTCAAGCATTCAGGGGCTTTCTAGAGGACACCTTAGCCTCAGGCAACTGGGCATTCCTCTCCTCTCCCCTCCTCTGAGTGTCCCTCCTGTCTCCCTTTCCTCATCCTTCCTCCCCTCCCTCCCACTTCCCTCTTCTGTGTTCCCTCCCCTCTCTCCCCCCGCCCCCTGTCTTTTTCTTTCATCATTTTCCCTCCCTCTAGGCATCAGGGCTGTTCATAAATGGCTCTCTCTCCTCTGCACTTTTGCTCCTGTTTGAAATGAGGTTTGCTTATGTGTTTTGTTTTGGCCAGTGGAGTGGGAGTGAATGTTTTGTGTGCAGACGCTTTAAGAGCCAGCGTCTGTGTTGCCCACTTCTTTTTCTCTGCCACAGTGACAAGCAATGCTTGAAATGCTGGCTACCCCATTGGCCTGGGGCCTGGAAGCAGTGTGACATAGCTGACCCTGGCTAAATGTGTAGCAAGAAAGAGAACAAGTGTTTGTTGTTTTGTGCCACTGAGATTTGGGGGTTGTTTGTTACTGCGGCATAACCTACCTGACACTGACTGATACACTCTCTGTGCCAGAACCTTGGAATGACTTTGCTCCTGCAAGAGACATTTAAATGGCCAGATGTCTCTTTCAATACAGTGCTGTGTTAGACTATTCTTGCATTGTTTTTAAATAAATGCTCGAGATTCAGTAATTTACAAATAAAAGAGGTTTAATTGATTCATGGTTCTGCAGGCTGTACTGGAAACATAGCTCTGGCATCAGCTTCTGGGGAGGCCTCAGGAAGCTTCCAGTCATGGCAGAAGCTGAAGCAGAAGCAGACATCTCACATAGTAGGAGCAAAAGCAAGAGAGGAGGGGCAAGGTGTCACACACTTTTAAATGACCAGATCTTGCAAGAACTCACTCATTATCATGAAGGCAGCACCAAGGGGATGGTGCTAAACCATTCATGAGAAATCCACCCACATGATCCAATCACCTCCCACCAGGCCCCACCTCCAACACTGGGGATTATGACTCAACATGAGATTTGGGTGGGGACAAATATCCAAAGTATATCACTGTACCCAGCTCTTTTTAATAACCACAAAGTGTGGTCTGGGGGACAGGGAGATAGAGGACAGTTCTTTGACCTGCCAGAGTTAGTGGGAAAGCTTCAAGGTGTGTTCGTGTTGGGAACCTACCTAGCCACGTTCCTGTCATCACGATGTTCCAGGGAGAAGTCAATGTCCCAAAGTGTAAGAGTTTTTCTCGTTCTCTGGCAGTAAATGATTCTTAACCTTTACACCCGACAGCTCTTATGTGGGGATTTATGTGGTGATTACTTCAGATGTGGACTGGCTCTCTTTCACTCTATTTCCTTGTCAGTTGGGGCTTGGAAGAGTTAATTCTTTTTCTGGTGCTGAGGAATAGGCTTCTAGCCCAAATATTCATTTTTTTTTTCTGTTTTGTTTTGCTGCCTTGACTGTCTGCTTTTGGATTTTAAGATTGATTAATCTCTTCCCTGAAACCTTACCTTTTCTTTTCCCCCTGGAGACAGTGTTGTGGGGTCTCTGACTGGAACCTCTGAAGGTCAAGGGCGTGGAGAGAGGGCCTGACAATGCCTCTTAAGACCAGTCACTCATTCCTTAGTGCAAGCGCCCTGCCAAGGGTGGGGACACAGAAACTGGAAAGCATGAACCCTCATGGGGGCCATGTCTGTCCTGAGATCCACCTTTTTCTTTTACTTACTTTCTCTCTTTCTTGCTTTTTTTTTGAGATGGGAGTTTCACTCTTGTTGCCCAGGCTGGAGTACAATGGCACAATCTTGGCTCACTGCAATCTCCACCTCCCAGATTCAAGCAATTCTCCCACCTCAACCTCCCAAGCAGCTGGGATTACAGGTGCCCGCCACCACATGCCCAGCTAATTTTTTCTATTTAGTAGAGATGGGGTTTCACCATGTTGGTCAGGCTCCTGACCTCAGATGATCCACCTGCCTTGGCCTCCCAAAGTGCTGGGATTACAGGTGTGAGCCACTGCGCCCAGCTGAGAGCCACCTCTCTCTTTCTCTCCTTCCCTCCCTCCCTCCTTCCTCCCTCCCTCCGTCCCTCCCTCTCTCTCTCTCTTTCTTTCTCTCTTTCTTTCTTCTTTTCTTCTTCTCTCTTTCTTTTTTCTTTTCTTTCTTCTCTATTTCTCTCCTCCCTCCCTCTTCTCTCCCTCCCTCCCTCCCTCCCTTCCTTCCTTCTTTCCTTCCTTCCTCTCCCCACCTCTTTCCAGATAGAGTCTTAGAGTCTCACTCTAAGGCCAAGCTGGAGTATGGTGGTGCAGTCATAGCTCATTGCAGCCTTGACCTCCTGGTCTCAAGCAACCCTCCTGCCTCAGCCTCCCAAGTAGCTGTGACTATAGGTATGCACCACCATGTCCCACTAATTTTTTTATTTTTTAAGAGATGGGGTCCCATTATGTTGTCCGAGTTAGTCTTGAACTACTGGCATCAAGCTATCCTGCCGTAGTCTCCCAAAACACCAGGGTTGCACCCTATGGACTACCTGTGGTCCTGCCTTGGTCACAGTTATGCATGCTGCATCCCTTGGAGCCCATACCTGGAATTGTCTGGTCATGCCAGAGGGTCATGATGGGTCACAGCAAGGCCGTGCGGCTTCAGAGCAACCGGAAGAGGAGGATTCAGGGGACTTTGAGGACTCAGTGGGAGAGGTTGGGAAAGGGACTCAGGGGAAGAAGGTGTTATGGACTGAACATGTTTGTTCCCCCAAATTGTATATGTTGAAACCTAATCTCCAATGTGATGGTATTTAGGAGGCAAGGCTTCTGGGAGGTGATTAGGTCATGAGGGTGGAACCCTCATGAATGGGATGAGTGCCCTTCTAAAACAGTCCCCAGAGAGCTGCTTTGCCCCTTTTGAGGACACAGCAAGGAGGTACCATCTAGGAACTAGGAATTGGGCCCTCACCCGACACCAAATCTGCTGGTGTCTTGATCTTGGACTTGCTAGCCTCTAGAACCATGAGCAACACATTCATATTGTTTATAATCTACCAAGTCTATGGTATTTTTGTCATAACACCTGAACCAACTGAGACAGAAGGGAGATGATGAAGTGTTTCTGGGAAGGTGTGATGGTTAATACTGAGTGTCAACTTGATTGGATTGAAGGATATGAAATATTGTTCCTGGGTGTGTCTGTGAGGGTATTGCCAAAGGAGATTAACATTTGAGTCAGTGGGCTGGGAAAGGCAGATCCACCCTCAATCTGGGTGGGCACCATCTAATCAGAAGCCAGCGGGGCCTGCAAAAAAGCAGGCAGAAGAAGGTGGAAAGACAGGCCGGGCGCGGTGGCTCATGCTTGTAATCCTAGCACTTTGGGAGGCCGAGGGGGGGTGGATCACGTGAGGTCAGGAGTTCGAGACCAGCCTGGCCAACATGGTGAAAGTCCATCTCTACTAAAAATACAAAAATTAGCTGAGTGTGGTGGCAGGCATCTGTAATACCAACTACTCAGGAGGCTGAGGCAGGAGAATTGCTTGAACTCAGGAGGTGGAGGTTGCAGTGAGCCAAGATTGCACCACTGCACTCCTGCCTGGGCAATAGAGTAAGACTCCATCTCAAAAAAAAAAAAAAAGAAGGAAGGTGGAAAGACTAGACTGGCTTAGTCTTCTCGCCTACATCTTTCTCCCATGCTGGATGCTTCCTGCCCTTGAACATCAGACTCCAAGTTCTTCAGCTTTGGGACTCGGACTGGCTTCCTTGCTCCTCAGCTTGCAGATGGCTTATTGTGGGACCTCACCCTGTGATCGTGAGAGTCAATACTCCTTAGTAAACTCCCTTTTTATATATACATATATCCTATTAGTTCTGTCCCTCTAGAGAACCCTGGCTAATACAGAAGGAAAGCAAGCAAGGAAGGGGAAGGGCTTAGTATACTGTGGTCATTGCAAGACAAGTGGCAGAGAGTTTGGAAAACCTTGCAGGGGGTGGAATGTCAGAGCCCCAAGTTCAGACAGGCGAGTTCAAGTCCAGTCCCACCCCCTGCTGCTGTGTGACCCCTGGGCAGAGTTTTTAATGTCTCTGAGCTCCAATTTGCTCATCTGTAGAAACAAGAAGGATGTCAGTTGCTCAGCAAGGGTATCTCGAGAACAAAATGAAATACAAAATTAGAGGCATCTGGCACCCCGTAACCTTGCATACGTGAGTCTTGCCTTCTGAGATGGTGTGCTCCCTCTGTGGGCTGCAGATGGTGGGTGGTGTTTGTCACACAGTAGCACTGGAGCAGTCCCTTTATGTGGCCATTGCTTTATTAATCTGTCTGCATGTCTCACAGATCAAATCACAGTCCCTTAAACATCTGAATGCACTTCAGATCGTGCTTTCGAGAGATTGCCAACTCAAAAGGTTTAAGCTGATATGGTGAGTCATAGTTCTGTTCTTGGAAAATTCTTCTTTTTTTTTTGAGACGAAGTCTCGCTCTGTTGCCTAGACTGGAGTGCAGTGGCACGATCTCGGTTCACTGAAACCTTCACCTCCTGGGTTCAAGCAATTTTCCTGCCTCAGCCTCCTGAGAAGCTGGGATTACAGGCGCACACCACCACGCCCGGCTAATTTTTGTATTTTTAGTAGAGACGGGGTTTCACCATGTTGGTCAGGCTGGTCTCGAACTCCTGACCTTGTGATCCACCCGCCTCGGCCTTCCAAAGTGCTGGGATTACAGGTGTGAGTCACCGTGCCCCACCTGGAAAATTCTTTTTTAACAAGAAGCCACTGTATCTGCTGCTGCATTGTAACAGGCAGGATATCCTCATTCATAAAAAATAATTATGGCTTGTTTAGAACCTACCAGGTGACAGACACTGTGTCAAACACTTTCCTCTTATTACCTCGAATCCATAAAACAATCTGCAGGGAAGTCATCCCTTGACTACATCTGCTTTGTTATCATGTAACCGTGGTCTCTGCCTACCTCTTCCTCCAGGCTCATCTCAAGGTCCATCTCTTTGGGGAACTCTTGGATAACCACTCCCATCCATAGGGATTTCTTTCTTCTCCATGTTTCCATAGCCTCATGGTTGGAAGCAATTTATCCTTATTCTTTGTGCCCTATCTTTGGGGCTCCCCTTCTCTCCTGCAAACTCCCTGAACACCTGGGTGCAGATGTTCTCAGCTCCGTCATGAATGTGCTAATGGCTGCCAGGTGTATATCTCTGGGACAGATTGCTGCTCAGAGTTCTGGGTCCATTTATTGTCCACCTCCTAGACGTTTGCTCTTCTCTCTTCCCTCCAATTCAGATCTCACTGGAATCAATATAGTCAGAACTGAATTCACCTCCTTCCCCTCCCAGCCAGCTTTTCTTCTGGCAATTCTGATTTGTCATCTCTCTTTCTCACTCCCAACATCTGATGTGGGATGGTCAACAGCTCGTGTGAAGTTCAGACACTCCTCTCTATTGGTAAGGCTTATATGTTGTGGGCATTTCTTAGTGTCATTCAAGTATAGGCAAGGTGTTGACCCCCTCCAGGGCAGATCAGACTCACTTCCCTGAATATACCCCATCCCCAAGCCTGAGCTGGGCAGGGCCATCTGTGGCTCCCAGCTCCTTCGTGGCATTCTCAACCTGTCTCATTTTGCAGGAGCAGATGATAAGATGGAATTTGGAGTGCAAAATGTTTATAGGGATCACACCTGTGCAAGAGGAATGGGGAAGAAGCAGCTGTGGGCAGAGACAGACGTTGAATGGCAATGTGGACCCTGCATAGCCTGCAGCCAGGGCTCCTTGGAAACACCTGCATGGCATTACCTCCTTATCCCACAATCCCATCCACTCACCTGCTGCAAGCAGATACTCTCTCCAGCCCCCTCTCTCAATGGAAGGCAAGTTTATTTAAATATTGCCATGTTAATGGCCGTGAAGTGGTGTGCTCAGTAGGCTAGAAAAGAACCTTACTCAATTTGTATTTATGCTCTTAACCTCTGCTGAAGATTTCCTCTTGGACTGCAGATCACGATACCAGAGTTTCATTGCCCTGGCACAAGGGAAACAATTTCTCTCCATTTAAAGGCTGTGATAATGCTTTATGAGGGTGCCCTTCACTTGCTGAGATATTAAAATGATAATAAATCAAAGTTCAACACAGTGGATGAGCCGCAGCTTCATAGAGAATCCCTTGTAGATTTCCTGGTGAATTGCTCTTGATCCTTCCTACTCGTTCGTACTTAGGCTCCCGGAGAGAATTCAGAATGCAACAGAGAGAGGCTAGGGGATGCAGGAGAGAAGAAGGAAGTTTTGTGATTTAGTATACCTGGTCTAAGTGGGACCTGTGGCAGGCGGAGCAGACAGGTGGGGCTGGCTCGTGTGTGATTCTAAGGGGCGGGTGGAACGGGGGTAAGTAGCTTTTAGAGATCTGCACATTCATGTCCCTCATCCCAATACTCCTTTTCTGGGACCGTGTATTCAGGCTGAGAATGATGCATACCTTCAAGAATAAAAATACTGGCTGGGTGTGGTGGCTCACCCCTGTAATCCCAGCACTTTGGGAGGCCGAGGCGGGTGGCTTACCTGAGGTCTGGAGTTTGAGAGTAGCTTGGTCAACATGGTGAAACCCCATCTCTACTAAAAATACAAAAATTAGCTGGGCATGGTAGTGGGCACCTGTAATCCCAGCTACTCGGGAGGCAGAGGCTGGAGAATCACTTGAACCCGGGAGGCAGAGGTTGCAGTGAGCTGAGATAGCTCCATTGCACTCCAGCTTGGACGATAGGAGCAAAACTCCATCTCAGAAAAAAAATTAAAATAAAAAAGAATAAAAATCCAAGCAGGGAAAGCAATGCCCCCATTCTGGGACCTAGAGCAAGAGAGGAGAATAAAGGCCCTTTGCAAATAGCCATTTTCATTTACGACCTGGAATGGAAAAGCCACTCAGAGGCAACACAGCCAGTGTGTTAGTTTGCTGGGGCTGCCATTACAAGTGTCTTAGTCCATTTGGGGTGCAATAACAAAAATGCCATAGACTAGGTGGCTTACAAATGCCAGAAATTTATTTCTCATGGTTCTGGAGGCTGGGAAGTCCAAGAGCAAGGCACCAATAGATTTAGCATCTGGTGAGGGACGGCTTTCCGGTTCATAGACAGCAAATTCTTGCTGTGTCCTCACATAATGAAAAAGGCAAGGGTTCTCTCTCAGGTCTCTTTTATAAAGGCCGTAATCCCATTCATGAAGCCCCCACCCCCGTGACCTAATCACCTCCCAAAGGCCTCATCTCCTAATACTGTCACCTTGGGGTGCAAATTTCAACATGAATTCTGGGGGTGACACAAACATTCAGGCCATTGCAACAAAGTGCCACAGACTGGATGGCTTAAGCAACAGAAATTTATTTTCTTTTAGTTTTGGAGGCTGAAAGTCTGAGACCAAGACATCAGCAGGGTTGGTTTTGTTTTGTCTCATGTGGTCTTCCCTGTGTATTGTTCTATGTCCAAATTTCCTCTTCTTTTTTTTCTAACATTGATTTTTTTTTAACTTTTATTTTAGGCTCAGGGTTTGTTATATAGGTAAACTCATGTCATAGGAGTTTGTTGTACAGATTATTTCATCACCCAGGTATAAGCCTAGTACCCAATAGTTGTTTTTTTCTGATCCTCTTCCTCTGGTCACCCTCCACCCTAGAGTAGGCCCCAGTGCCTGTTGTTCCCCTCTTTGTGCCCATGTGTTCTCATTGTTTAGCTCTCACTTATAAGTGAGAACGTGGTATTTGGTTTTCTGTTCCTGCATTAGTTTGCTAACGATGATGGCCTGCAGCTCCATCCATGTTCCTGTAAAGGACATGATCTCATTCTTTTTTATGGCTGCATAGTATTTCATGGTATGTATGTACCACATTTTCTTTCTTTATCCTGTCACTGATGGGCATTTAGGTTGATTCCATGTCTTTGCTATTGTCAGTAGTGCTGCAACAAACATATGTGTGCATGTGTCTTTATAATAGAACGATTTATACTTCTTTGGGTGTATACCCAGTAATGGGATTGCTGGGTCAAATGGCAGTTCTGTTTTTAGCTCTTTGAGGAATCACCACACTGCATTCCACAGTGGTTGAACTAATTAACACTCCCACCAGCAATGTATCAGCAACCTCACCAGCGTCTGTCATTTTTTGACACTTTAATAATAGCCATTCTGACTGGTATGAGATGGTTTCTCATTGTGGTTTCAAATTTCCTCTTCTTATAGGGACCTTATTTTAACTCAATCACCAATTACCTCATTTTAACTTAATTAGCTCTTTAAAGACCCTATCTCCAAACATAGTCACATTTTGAGGTACTTGGGGTTTAGATTTCAACCTGTGCATTGTTGGTGGTGGGGTGCACAGAATTTGGCCCATAACAGCACTGTTGGGAGAGAGACGACAAGAAGAAGCCACAGAGACCCTGACAATTTAATGACAGCTGAACTTCTTGTCCCAGCAGGGCATAGACCAGGGTTTGATTTCACACTCAGAAGTGGCTATGGGAAACCTCTTTGTGCAATGACAGGCTGGCAGAAATTGTCTCCATGGAGACTCACAGCTTCTTCTTAATTGGCTATATTTTAAGTGGCACCTTCCTTGGTGGCTTGCCCTGGTGAAGCAGGTGGACCAGAGTGGGCTCATGGAGAGTCCTTGGATGCCTGACACTGTGTTAGGGGCAGAGGAGGATGTCCTGGCTTTTCCAGCTAGCGGGAGAAGGAAATCTCACCACCAAAGCGAGAGACCAGGAAAAGGCTCCTATTGGCCGGGCGCAGTGGCTCATGCCTGTAATCCCAGCACTTTGGGAGACTGAGGTGGGCAGATCACCTGAGGTCAGGAGTTCGAGACCAGCCTGGCCAACATGGTGAAACCCCATCTCTACTAAAAATATTAAAATTAGCCAGCATTGTGGTACTCATCTGTAATCCTAGCTACTTGGGAGGCTGAGGCAGGATAATTGTTTGAACCCAGGAGGCGGAGGTTGTAGTGACCCAAGATTGCACCACTGCACTCCAGCCTGGGTGACAGAGCAGACTGTCTCAAAAAAGAAAGAAAAGACTCCTATTATTGACTAAATGTTTGTGTTTTCCCAAAATGTATATATTGAAACCCTAACCCTGATGTGATGGTATTAGGAGGCAGAGACTTTGGCAGGTGATTAGGTCATGAGGATGGAGCCCTCACAAATGGGATTAGTGCCCTTATAAGAAACAGCCAGAGATCTACCCTATCTGCAACTGGGAAGAGAGTCCTCATCAGAACATGGCCATGCTAGCCTTCTGATCCTGGACTTCCAGCCTTCAGGACTGTGAGAAACACATCTCTGTTGTTTATAAGCCACCTAGTCTGTGATGTTCTTGTTACAGCAGTGTGAACTGGCTAAGGCAGGTCCTCTGGGTGATGCTGTGAGTTCAAGACCTCAGAAGAAGGAGAGAGACATGGGGACAGGAGTTCTTGTGGGGGGACTTGGCTTGGCCTTGGCAACGAGAGGCTGCGGATAGCTGGAAGGAGAGAAGAGGGGTGTTCCGGGAATTGCACAAGTAACTGTGTGGACATAGTGAAAATGGACATGTCCATAGATATAGGGAGATAATTTTTCCATCAACCTTTTACTTGCAACCTGAGTTTCCACAGCTCTTCTGGCTTTCAAAATGTCCCCAGCTCTTGCTGGTGTATGACCTGCAGATGTGGGAGCCCAAGTTCCCTGCAAAGAACTTGTCCCCATGTGGTTCTGGAGCCCTCAGGGGTGTCTCATATGGGCTCATAAATATGGTCTTGACAGGCCTGGCCACTGCTCACTGTTCCTCGCTGGGCACTGCCACGTTGTCTGGGATACATCCCTGCTGAGACCTGCTGGGCATAGAGGCTCCGCAGGCTCTGTGCCTTCCCCATCAATAGCCGGCCGTGCAACTCCACCCTGCTCTGCCTCTTGCCCCATGGCCCAGAGCAGTGGGATGTCATGAGGTGTGGTGAGGGTTGCAGAACACCCCCTAATTTCTTTGTGACCCTCTGGTAGTGGGTGAGGGTCACCATAAGATGAGGCTGGTGCTCCAAGGTCATAGCAGAATTTCACAGTAACAACTCATTTGGGTTTTATGGAGAGCTTCTTTGCCTGCAGAAGACTCAGATGTGACTTTGCGGGACCAGCTGGGTTCTGTGTCACACTGCCACCATGCCACCCTCTGAGTTATGGCTTCCTTCTGCAGACTGAAGCTCATTGTGCTGGGAGCATTCCTCTCCCAGTGCAAATAGGGCCTTGGCAGTCCTACCCATGTTAACGATGCCCTAGACACGCATAATACTGTCTTACGTCGGGGAATTTGATTTGCACTGCACTTGGAGCATAACCAAGTTCAGAGGGGGAAAAGACCGGGGAACCCATTCTTGATTTTGCCACTCAGATGCTGGGTGACCTTGGGCAGGATAGTTGACCTCTCTGGTCTTGAGTTTGTTCATCTGTAAAGTGAGTATGCTAGGCTAGATAGATAAGGTTTCTTTTTATTTTTATTTTTTATTTTTTGAGACGGAGTCTCACTCTGTCACCCAGGCTGGAATGCAATGGCGCCATCACTGCAACCTCCGCCTCCAAGGTTCAAGCGATTCTCCTGCCTCAGCCTCCTGAGTAGCTGGGATTACACACATGCGCCACCACGCTTGGCTAACTTTTGTATTTTTAGTAGAGATGGGGTTTCACCATGTTGGTCAGGCTGGTCTCGAACTCCTGACCTCAGGTAATCCACCCGCCTCGGCCTCCCAAAATGCTGGGATTACAGGCGTGAGCCACCACACCTGGCCGACAGATAAGGTTTCTTTAAGTAATAATGTGTAGCATATGCCAGTCTATGCACCAATAGATTAAATTGTTCAGGGTTAGAGAGCACATTTCTCAAGGTACAGAGGTCTCTCTAAGGTGGCTTTCCATCTGTGTCTTCTGCTAGGCTCTTTGGTCCCTCCATCTGTCACCCTTTCTCTCCTTCCTTCTCATTAAACTTCTGGAAAGCATTGTCCACACTTCCCCTCTTTTTCTCGTCTCCCACCCACAACTCAGCTCACTACAGTCTGGTTTCTTCTTACTATGACCTACCAAGAGTGTCTCCACCGAGACCTCCAATGGCCTTGTTATTGTTAAATCCCAAGAGTAATGTTCTGTCCTTATCTTCTTTAGTCTCTTGGGACCATTTGATACCACTGGCCACTCCATTATGGAAACTCTTTCCAGCACCCGGGGTTAAAGTTTGGGGAAGAGGGAAACGGCATTTTGTGAAGTAACAGAGGGTCTAGGGAAGCAAATTTTTCTCATCACAAAAACTCCAGAGATTGGGAGGTGGGTCATTAGGAGAGGGACCCTGGGTAGGGGTGGGTGGTGGGGGAGGCTGGCATGTGGGCTGTGGTCAAGGTTGGCAAAGACGTAGAGAATGGCAGAAACAGCCGGCCACAAACTTCAGAAGGGCTCTCGAGCTCAGCTTAGCTGGAAGCATCAGGCAATAATTTGAGTGGTTGGTTATGTCTGTCTGAGTTCTGCTGATAAACTTGGTAAAAAGTGGTTAGAGGGGCTGGGCGCGGTGGCTCATGCCTGTAATCCCAGCACTTTGGGAGACTAAGGTGGGCAGATCGTTTGAGATCAGGAGTTCGAGACCAGCCTGGCCAACATGGTGAAACCCTGTCTCTACTAAAAATACAAAAATTAGCCAGGCACGGTGGCGGGTGCCTGTAATCCCAGCTACTTAGGAGCCTGAGGCAGGAGAATCTCTTGAACCCAAGAGCCAGAGGTTGCAGTGAGCAGAGATCGCATCACTGCACTCCAATCTGGGTGACAGAGCAAGACTCCGTCTCAAAAAAAAAAAAAGAAATTGGTTAGGGGGTGGGAGACTTGGGCCATAAACCCAAAAGACACAATCCCAAACTACTCCATAATCTCAAATGTCAAACTCCTAAAAGCTCAACATCCTTGAAGTCTTCAATCCTAAAAATCACAATCTCCAAAGATGAAAATCCTGAAAATATAATTCTTGGAAAAAGAATAAAAAAATTACTTAAAAGATTTACATTTTAAAAAAGGTGTTTATTTGAGAAATAAATAAATGTATCTGCCAATATCAAGGGCAGATCTTCCTCATCTAGTCCACTCACACTACACACTAATCTCTGGAAACATCCTCACCAACACACCCCAGTGATGCCTTACCAGGTTTCTAGCTATTTCCCCATCTAGCCAACCTGACGTCTAGAAGTAGGTCCCCACTCCTTGTCAACTTGAGACCCGGACCTGTCTTCTTCTTCCTCTTTTTTTTTTTTTTTTTTTTAATGAGACCAAGTCTTGCTCTGTTGCCCAGGCTGGAGTACAGTGGCATGATCTTGGCTCACTGCAACCTCCATCTTCCAGGCTCAAGTGATTCTCCTGCCTCAGCCTCCTGAGTAGCTGGGATTACAGGCACCTGCCACCATGCCTGGCTAATATTTGTATTTTTAGTAGAGATGGGGTTTCACCATGTTAGTCAGGCTGGTCTAATACTCCTGACCTCGTGATCCACCCCCCTTGGCCTCCCAACATGCTGTGATTACATCTTCTTAAACCATAGTTAATTTTCGAAGAAAGACAATCACAAGGTCCTAGTTCAGCCTAACTTGATGCAACTAACATGATGCTACTATTCTCCATACGACCCCAAACACACTAAAACCTTCCTCAGCATTCGAATTTCAGGATTTCAACATTTGGGATTTTATTGCTTCAGGATTGTGATTTTTGGGATTTTAGATGTTAGGGATTTTGATTTTTCTGAAGGTCAACATTGGGGATTTGATTGTGTCTTTTGGGATTATGAGAGACATGAGGGTGGGGGAGTGCGGCATAGTTAGGTTTGAGAGTTGTCAACCAGTGGCAGAAATGGCAGGAGGGTGGCTGGGCGCGGTGGCTCACGCCTATAATCTCAGAACTTTGGGAGGCCAAGGCGGGTGAATCACCTGAGGTCAGGAGTTCGAGACCAGCCTGGCCAACATGGTGAAAACCCGTCCCTACTAAAAATACAAAAATTAGCTGGGCATGGTGGCGGGCTGCCGTAATCCCAGCACTTTGAGAGGCCGAGGTGGGCAGATCACTAGAGATCAGGAGTTCGAGACTAGCCTGGCCAACATGGTGAGACCCCTGTCTCTACAAAAAATGTAAAAATTAGCCAGGTGTGGTGGCAGGTGCCTATAATCCCAGCTACTCGAGACGTTGAGGCAGGAGAATTGCTTGAACATAGGAGGCAGAGGTTGTAGTGAGCCCAGATTGCACCACTGCACTCCAGCCTGGGCAATAAAGTGAGACTCCTTCTCAAAAAATTAAAAAAAAAATTAATTAAAAAAGAGATTTTGGCTGGATGCGTTGGCTCACACTTGTAATTCCAGCACTTTGGGAGGCAGAGGTGGGCAGAGCTCTTGAGGTCAGGAGTTCGAGAGTAGCCTGGCCAACATGGTGAACCCCCATCTCTACTAATAATACAAAAATTAGCCGGACACAGTGGCATACACCTGTAATCCCAGCTACTCAGGAGGCTGCGGCAGGAGAATCACTTGAACCCAGGAGGCGGAGGTTGCTGTAAGTTAAGATCATGCTACTGTACTCCAGCCTGGATGACAGAGTGAGACTTCATCTCCAAAAAACAAACAACAACAACAACAACAAAAAGGAAATAGCAAGAGATTTCCATAAGCCAGGATGGCTCAGAACCTGTGAGGGGGTGTTAGTATCTCCATTTTAGAAATGAAAAATGATCCTCTTGGGAAATGAGTTGGGAGGGTCACTTGAGGCCAAAAGTTCAAGAACAGCTTGGACAATGTAGTGAGACACCATCTTTACAAACACACACAAAAACAGCCAGGTGAAGTGGCTCACATCTGTAATCCCAGCACTTTAGGAGGCTGAGGCAGGAGTATCACTTGGTGTCAGGAGTTCAAGACCAGCTCGGGCAACATAGTGCGACCCCATTTCTACAAAAAATAATAATAAAAAAATAGCCAGGCATGGTGGCACACGCCTGTAGTCTCAGCTACTGGGAAGGCTGAAGTGGGAGGATTGCTTGAGGCCAGGAGTTTGAGATCAGCCTGGGCAACATAGCAAGACTCCGTTTCTAAAAAAGCAAAAATAATGAAAAATGGCAACAGTGGAGTGGGTGTCTGAAGTCAGTGGTGCCGGACTCCACAACCCATGTTCTTTCTGATCCATCCTCCAGCCTTCTACAGGCCATGTGTCCAACACTGGTACTACTTGGTGGTTGTGAAACTTACAGCAACCCTCCAAACTATATGGCAACTAATTGATTACATGCCTCTAACCTGCTACGGTGTGGGCTACTCTAGAACAATGGTCCCCAACCTTTCTGGCACCAGGGACTAATTTCGTGGAAGACAATTTTCCTACAGACTGGGAGGGGGATGGTTTTGGGATGATTCACGTGCATTCCATTTATTGTGCACTTTATTTCTCTTATTATTAGACTGTAATATATAATGAAATAATTCTACAACTCTCCACCATGTAGAATCAGTGGGGAGCCCTGAGTTTGTTTTCCTACAACTAGACAGTCCCATCTGGGGGTGATGGGAGATAGTGACAGATCATTAGGCATTAGATTCTCATAAGGAGCATGCAACGTAGATCCCTCACATACACAGTTCACTATAGGGTTCGTGCTCCTATGAGAATCTAACAGTACCGCTGATCTGACAGGAGGTGGAGCTCAGGCGGTAAAGTGAGCGATGGGGAGTGGCTGTAAATACAGGTGAAGCTTTGCTTGCTCACTGGCTGCTCACCTCCTGCTGTGCAGCCCAGCTCCTATCAGGCCACAGACTCAGTACTGGTCCATAGCCTGGGGGTTGGGGACCCCCCTGCTCTAGAATGAGCCCTGGAATCCTTGGTAGTAAGTGTAGGCTGACCCCAGTGCCTGGCATGGGGGACGTGTTGGGGAAATGCTTATAGAACAGAAAAAAGGAAGGAATTGCTAAAATCAGCCTGTGCTAGCTAGAAACTGAGGATGTCCATCAAGGAGAAGAGCAAGGAAGGCAATAATGTATCTGGGGTGTTTTTACTCCAAGCCGTTTCTTCCTGTGCATAATGTTCTTTGAAGCCCAGCCAACACTCTCCTAGAGCCTGCAGCTGCCCCGTATGGAAGGTTGATGGCTTGCAGAGCTGTGTGCAGATCCTAGTGGGATCTGATTCAATGCAGGTGTCTCTGTCATTGGACACCCACAGCCAGCTGCCCATGGATTCCGGCAGATGCTTCTGTTTTCCGTGCCAGTGGGAGGCTTTGTGTGCTTGTGTTCGGTGCACATCTGTGGCAATGAGCCAAATAATGAAAGCCAGGGAGAAATGACCAGAAGAAAGCGATGTGATCAAAATTCACAGCTTCGGTTGGAGCTCTCAGGAATGAGAGGAGAGCAGATTATTGACGATTTAGTTCAAGAAAGCCAGGTCCAGTGCTTTTAAAAGCAGCCTACGGTCAAGAGGGCTTGGAGCAGTACCCTGGTGAGCCCACAAAGTGATTCATTGAAGTCAGAGAATTTCACAGGGGTCTGAAAGTCATCTAAATGAAACATTGTCATATTGCAGATGTGGAAAGTGATACTTACAGAGGAGGATAAACTGCTTTAAGTAGGACCGTGTCAGTCATCTGTGAGAATTAGAAAAAGTACAGCTGGGTGTGGTGGCTCAAGCCTGTAAATCCCAGCACTTTGAGAGGCCGAGGCGGGAGGATCACTTGAGGTCAGGAGTTCAAGGCCAGCCTGGCCAAGATGGTAAAATACTGTCTCTACTAAAAATACAAAAATTAGCCAGGTGTGGTGGCGCATGCCTGTAGTCCCAGCTACTTGGGATACTGAGGCAGAAGAATTGCTTGAAACCAGGAGGTGGAGGTTGCAGTGAGCTGAGATCGCACCACTGCATTCCAGCCTGGGTGACAGAGAGAGACTCCATCTCAAAAAAAAAAAAAAAAAAAAAAAAAAAGAACTTTGTTGGAGATGTATTGACCTGTATTTTTCACTTAGTGGAACTGAGGCTCCTAGAGGTACCTAGGTTCACCCCACATCCCACCCTGGCAGGAGAGCTGAGCTGGAACCATGGACTGCAGACCCTGACTCACCCTTTCCCTGTTAATCCAGATATTTATAGGGCCACATGTGCCTCTTGGCAGACCGGTAGCATCTGTTGTAGGTGCTGAAGTTTTTATGTGTTTTAGGTCCCCCCAGGAGACAGCTTTAACATAAATCAAAGCTTTTCAGCATTTGTGAAGAGAGGAAAAGGCTGGCAGAAGCCACTTTCTTGACCATAAACCCTGTAAGCGCCCAAAACTCACGTTCGGCAAAGGTGTAGCAATGGGATTTTGTCTTCAGGGCTCTCTTGCCACCTCCTAGGTGCCTCTCCCCATCTCTTAGGCCCTGGCCCTCTGGCTGACCAAGCCCCCTCAATTCCCCTATTTCCCAGTCTGTAGCTTATGTTTCCTGCCTGCCTGCCTGCCTGCCTTCCTGCCTTCTTTCTTTCCTTCCTTCTTTCCTTCCTTCCTTCCTTCCTTCCTTCCTTCCTTCTTTCCTTCCTTCCTTCCTCCCTCCCTCCCTCCCTCCCTTCCTCCCTCCCTTCCTCTCTCCCTCCCTCCCTCCCTCCCTCTCTTTCTTTCTTGACGCAGTCCCACTCTGTCACCCAGGCTGGAGTGCAGTGACATGATCTTGGCTCACTGCAACCTCCACCTCCAGGATTCAAGCGATTCTCCTGCCTCAGACTCTGGAGTAGCTGGAATTATAGGTGTGCACCCCCATGCCCAGCTGATTTTTGTATTTTTAGTAGAGATGGGGTTTCACCATGTTGGCCAGGCTGGTCTCAAACTCCTGACCTCAGGTGATCTGCCTGCCACCTTCCAAAGTGCTGGGATTACAGGCATGAGCCACCGGGCTCGGCCAGGAAATACTATTGGAACCCTGCTACTGAAAGTATGGTCCATGGACCAGGAAGGAGTCTCACTCTGTTGCAGGCTTCAGTGGAGTGGCACCATCTCGGCTCACTGCAGCCTCCACCTCCCAGGTTCAAGAGATCCTCCTGCCTCAGCCTCCCGAGTAGCTGGTATTACAAGCACACGCCACCATGTCCAGTTAGTTTTTATATTTTTTGTAGAGACAGGATTTCGCCGTCTTGGGCAGGCTGGTCTCCAACTCCTGACCTCAAGTGATCCACCCACCTCAGCCTCCCAAAGTGCTGGGATTATAGGCATGAGCAGCCACTGCACTCAGCCGGATTTTCTTGACATGGTCTTTTGCAAAGCAAATGTTTTTAATTTTGACGAAGTCCAATTTATCCATGTTTTTTCTTTTATAGATCATGCTAAGAACTCTTCACCAAGCCCTGTGTCCTGAAGACTTTTTTTCAAAGTTTTTATTCCTACTTTTTAAAAATACATTTTTAAAAATTTTCAGGGTATATATGATAATTTAATACATTCATATAATTTGTAAAAATCAAATCAGTGTAATTGGGATGTTCATCACCTTAAATATTTGTCTTTATGCTAGAAATACTTAAATTATTCTCTTCTAGTTATTTTGAAATATAAAATAGATGATTGTATACAATGGTCATACTTATCATCTTTCAGATGCTAGGTCTTATTTTTTCTATCAAACCATATATTTGGACCCATTAATCAACCTCTCTTCATAGCCCCCTGAAGATTTTCTCCTTTCTTTTCTCCTACAAGTTTTAGAACTTTGTGTTTTACATTTAAGTCTTTAATCTATTTTGAGTTTTTTTAAATCAGATGTGAGATTTAGGTTAAGGTTTATTTTTTTTGCTGATGGAAATCCAATATCTCCAGCACCATTTGTTGAAGAGATTATCCTTCCTCCATTGAATGGCTTTTACATCTTTGTCAAAAATCAGTGGGCCGTACTTATGTAGCTCTGTTTCTGAATTCTGTGTTCTGTTCCATTGATTTATGAATCTGTCCTCCCCCAGTATCACAGTCTTGATCATTATAGCCATAGAAGAAGTCTGGAAATTAGGTAGACTGAATCCTCCCATTTTATTTTTCTTTCTCAAAGTTATTTGAGCTATTCTAATTCCTTTGTATTTCCATGTATACTTTATTTTTTTTTATTTTTATTTTTTGTTTTGAGACAAGAGTCTCACTCAGTCGTCCAGGTTGGAGTGCAGTGGCGTGATCTTGGCTCACTGCAACCTCTGCTCCCTGGGTTCAAACAATTCTCATGCCTCAGCCTCCCGAGTAGTGGAGATTACAGGTGCATGCCATCACACCTGGCTAATTTTTGTATTTTTAGTAGAGATGGGGTTTCACCATGTTGTCCAGGCTGGTCTCAAACTCCTGACCTCAACTGATTCACCACCTTGGCCCCTTAAAGTGCTGGGATTACAGGTATGAGCCCCCATGCCCGGTCCATGTATACTTTATAATAAGCTTGTCTTTATCTGTAAGAAACCCTGCTGGGTCTTGATAAGAATTGCATTAAATGTCTAAATAAATTTGGGGAGAACTAATATCTTTACTGTGTTGAGTCTCCCAATCCATAAACACATCTTTCCATTTATTTATATTTTCTTTTGTTTCTTTCATCAACATTTTGCAGTTTTTTGCATAAAAGTTCTGTACATCTTTCAGATTTATATTTAAGTATATCACTTTTGGGAGCAAATTGTAAATGGTATTGTATGCTTAATTTCAGTTTCCATGTGTTCATGGTTAGTATATAGAAATATAACTACTATCTGTATGTTGATTATATATTCTATGTCCTTGCTGAAGTCATTAGTTCTGGGTGGTGTTTTTTTTTTTTTTTTTAAATTTTGGTATATTGCTTAGGATTTTCTTCACAGACAATTTTCTGCAAACAAGGACAGTTTTCTTTCTTTCTTTTTCCCTTCCCCTTCCCCTTCTCCCTCCTCCTCCCCCTCTGCCTCCCCTCCCCTCCCCTCCCTTCCCTTCCTTTCCCTTTTTTTTTTTTGTTGTTGAGATGGAGTCTTGCTCTGTAGCCCAGGCTGGAGTGCAGTGGCATGATCTTGGCTCACTGCAACCTCCACCTCCCGGGTCCTGGTTCAAGCAATTCTCCTGCCTCAGCCTCCCGAGTAGCTGGGATTACAGGCACGCGCCACCATGCCCAGCTAATTTTTTTGTTATTTTTAGTAGAGATGGGGTTTCATCATGTTGGCCAGGCTGATGAACCCTGACCTTGTGATTCGCCCGCCTCGGCCTCCCAAAGCGACATATTCTCAGAATATATTCTCAGAATATGTGAGACTGGGGCATGGCCAGGCATCTGCATTTTCAGAGTATTTCCTGGTGTTTCTGATGTGGGGCTTGGTTGGAACAGCAGCTAGCTAGATGCAATATGGGAGTCAACATGTGTGGTTGGTTATCTCCTCTGGGCCGGGAATCTCAACATACATCTTTTTTTTTTCTTTTTTCTTTTTTTTTTTTGACACGGGTCTCGCTCTGTCACTCAGGCTGGAGTGCAGTGTTACAATCTTGGCTCACCGCAACCTCCACCTCCCGGGCTCAAGTGATCCTCCCGCCTTAGCCTCCTAAGTAGCTGGGACTGCAGGTGCCCGCCACTGCACCCAGCTAATTTTTGTACTTTTTGTAGAGACAGGATTTCACTATGTTGCCTAGGCTGGTCTTGAACTCCTGAGCTCAGGCAACCCACCCACCTCGGCCTCCCAAAGTGCTGGGATTATAGGTGTGAGCCACCGTACGCAGCCACAATAGGCATCCTTTTATTTTATCTTCAAACAACCCTACGAGTGGATGCTGCTGCTCCCAGTTGGAAACAGAGGCGGGCAAGGAAGAGGGAAGGGCTGACTTGCTTAAGGTCACATAACTGGCAGAGAATGGATTGAGGTTTTCAACCCAGGCCTCCCAGATCCACTTTGCATTGCATTGTTCTGACTACTGGCTCCTCCGCCCCCACCCCTTTTCCCTACTGCCTGCCTGGCTGAAAGATGTTTGTCCTGTTCTGTCAAACTCAGGCCCTCTGCTCTCTTGAAACAAGCAATTGATAGGAAGACAGTCTTCCTTGGAGGGTCATAACTACACAGCAAGAAGCAAAGTGGCCCCTCAGGAATATGCTCTGTTCACGGGAAACTTTTCTTCCTATGAATTCTGCTATTAGCACTTTAAGAGAGTTTTACTCTGGGGGGATATTTGTTATGAAGCAGATCTTCCCTGGAATAGATCTTCTTCCCCTGCGCTGCCACGTTGCTGGGAGGGTACACGCCACTCTTCAGCTATTTGTCTTCCCTGGCTCGGCTCTCCTCCTCTGTCTGGGGCCCCATGTGCTCTTTCCATGGAGTCACCAGTCTGCAGGTTGAACAAAGAACTGCTGCAGACAGAGCAGAAACATGAGGCAGGATGCCAGGGGGACGTGTCTTCAACTTGGGATGGGCAAAAGGGCCCGAGGTTCTCCCTCGCTAATCAACCCTGGCCATGACCCCATCTCCTCCTCACATTCCTCTTTCTGTTTCCTAGGACTTAGTGAAGGTGGAGCAGGGGAGGCTGGGGAGGAAAAGCAAGGGGAGAGAAGGAGGAGATATTTAACAGCTTCAGCTAGGAGCTGTCTCTCCTCCATTCCCACCTGGACCTGCCAGTCACTCTCTTTCCACCCCCACAAGCTCCCTTTTTGCTCCCTGTCCATGTCACCAGACTTAGACGCAGACTCTCAGATACCAGCGGTGTGACCTACAATTCAGTTCAATCCTGACATTGACTACCTGGAGTCAGCACAGAACCCCCAAATAAAGGGCTCAGCCCACGTGACTGCCCCCATGTCAGAAATCAGCTGCAAGTCTTGGGCACCCCCAAGCGACTCCTACTTCTGCCTGGCCAGATACAAATTTAAGGTTCCTACAACTCCTTCTTAGGGTTGATAATTTGTTAAAATGGCTGTGGAACTCAGGAATGCACTATGCTTATGATTACAGTTTTATAATGAAAGATACAGCTCAGGAACAGGCAAATGGAAGAGATGCAGAGGCAAGGGAGGGGGCATAGAACTTCTGTGCCTTCTCCTGCAGTGCCGTCTTCCTAGCACATGGGATGTTCACTAAGCTGGAAGCTCCCTGAGCCTCGTAGTTCCTGAGTTTTTATTTGGGGCTCCATTCTGTAGGCATGTGATATGGTTTGGCTCTGTCCCCACCCAAATCTCATCTCTAATTGTAGTTCCTATAATTCCCTTGTGTTGTGGGAGGGACCCAGTGGGAGATAACTGAATTATGGGGGCAGTTTCTCCCATACTGTTGTCATAGTAGCAAATAAGTCTTGCAAGATCTGATTTTTTTTTTTTTTTTTTTTTTTTTTTTGAGATGGAGTTTCACTTTTAGTCCCCAGGCTGGAGTGCAATGGTGCGATCTCAGCTCACTGTAACCTCTGCCTCCCAGGTTGAAGTGATTCTCCTGCCTCAGCCTCCTGAGTAGCTGGGATTACAGGTGCCTGCCACTACGCCCAGTTAATTTTTGTAATTTTAGTAGAGATGGGATTTCACTATGTTGGCCAGGCTGGTCTTGAACTCCTGACCTCAGGCAATCCACCCGCCTCAGCCTCCCAAAGTGCTGGGATTACAGGCATGAGCCACCATGCCCAGCCTGATCTGATGGTTTTATAAGGGGAAATCCCTTTCACTTGGCTCTTTACTCTTCTCTTGTCTGTTGCCATGTGAGACGTGCCTTTCACCTTCTGCCATGATCGTGAGGCCTCCCCAGCCACGTGGAACTGTGAGTCCATTAAACTTCTTTCTTTTGTAAACTGCCCAGTCTTGGGTATGTCTTTATCAGCAGCATGAAAACAAACTTAAGTAGCATGATTGATTACATAATAGGCCACATTGTTGAACTCAATCCCCAGTCCCTCACCTCTCCCCAGAGGTCAGGAGTGAGGCTGAAAATTCCAACCCTTTAATCTCATCCAGGCTGGAGTGCAGTGGTGTGATCTCAGCTCACTGCAACCTCCGCCTCCTGGGTTCAAGCGATTCTCCTGCCTCAGCCTCCTCAGTAACTGGGACTATAGGAGTGTGTCACCACGCCCAGCTAATTTTTGTATTTTTAGTAAAGACAAGGTTTCACCATGTTGGCCACGTTGGTCTCGATCTCTTGACCTCGTGATCCGCCCACCTTGGCCTCCCAAAGTGCTGAGATTACAGGCATCAGCCAGCGCGGCTGGCCAATTCTGAGGGCTTTTGAAGCCTTGTGCCAGGAACTAGGAACAAAGACCAAATACATATTTGATTATACCATAGTCAGGTATCACATTCTTTCTTGTGTCATGGTGATTTGGTTCAGGCGTGATTGTCTCCATTAGAACATTCATCTTCACTGTCAGTGTCTTCATATCATCACCACTGTCACTGCAGCCACCATTTGTGAAGGCCCACTATGTGCAGGTGCTTCTGTGTGGGGCTTTGCAGACACTGCCATTTAATCCCTAAAGTGGCCTTGTGAGGTGGGAATTAAACTCATTTCATGGATAGGGAAATTGAGGAACAATTATTTTACCAAGATCACACAGCCAGTGAGAGACAGAGCTAGGTAAGGTCATTTTGAGTCCAGAGCTTAAATTCTTTATCTCTGTAGAATCTGTTTCCCACTTTCTCTTTCAAGGGTGATTGGAGTTCATTTATTTATTTATTATTTAGAGACAGGGTCTTGCTCTGTCACTCAGGCTGGAATACAGTGATGCAATCATAGCTCACTGCAGCCTCCACCTTCTGGGCTCAAGAAGTCCTCCCACCTTAGCCTCCCAAATAGCTGGGACTACAGGCATGTGCCACCACACCTGGCTAATTTTTTTTGATTTTTTTTTAGAGATGGGGTTTTGCTATGTTTCCAAGGCTAGTCTTGAACTCTTGAGCTCAAGTGATCCTCCCGCCTCAGCTTTCCAAGTGCTGGGGTTACAGGTGTGAGCTACTGCGCCGGCCTGAAGTTCTTTAAAGGGATACTTTACATGTTTTTTTTTTTTTTTCTGGATTCACGTTTTTAATCCTGCATAGATGGCTGAGCTATGGATGAAGCAGGACTAGAGATGTGAGTAAGAATGTCTCCTCAGTCTGGGGATAGAATGCTTTTGGCTCTTCAAGTTGTTTTGGTGGATGAGGGAGCTCTAGACTGAGGCTGACCTGGGGTTCTGAATGAGTCATGGCTTTGAGGCTCCTGCTTCTGGGGACTCAGGCCTTTTTCTCTGAGAATCTGGGTGGCAACCAAAAGGTCGCTGATGGAGTTAACAGCTGCTCAGGACACAGGCAGCGTCAGACTCAGGGCTCATGTCATCCTCAAGGACAGCATAGATCTCATAATGGGATTTAGGAGTTTGGGTCCTATCTCCTGTTCTATCTATCCCCCAAGTGCAAACAGCTCACATGCCAGTTCCTTGAAGCCTCAAACACCTTTTATCTGGATCTGAAATGTTTTATTCTCTAGGAGGTCAGACTGAAAGAGGGCAGAAAGCCCATTGATACTCAAAGACAAATGTCTGAAAACAGACATTTCATTTATTCCCTCATTTATTTGTTCACTCACCTATTAACTCATCCATACGTCCACCTAACCATTCTCCCATCTATCTATACATCCATTTGTCCATCCATCCATCCATCCATCCAGTTATCCATCCGTCCATCCATCCATCCATCCATCCATCCATTTATCCATCTATCCATCCATCGATTTATCCATCCCTCCATCCATCCATTTATCCATCCCTCCATCCATCCATCCATCCATCGATTTATCCATCCCTCCATCCATCCATTTATCCATCCCTCCATCCATCCATCGATTTATCCATCCCTCCATCCATCCATTTATCCATCCCTCCATCCATCCATTTATCCATCCATCCCTCCCTCCATCCATTTATCATCCATCCATCCACCCAAGTATCCATCCACTTATCCATCCATCCTCCCATTCATTTATCCATCCATCCAGTATTTATTGAGCTCCTTGTGTACAGCAGTCTCCATGTTTACTGTAACATGAAGGAGGAGCAGAAAGTACCCTGCTCTCTCACAGATCAAAGCCCAGGAGGGGAGGTAAGACCCTTTCAGCTTTAGAGCAGATGTCTGCTGCACAATTTTGCCCTCAGAACATTCGGGTCCTGCTATGAGAGGCCACTTCTCTGTGTCTCCCTGGGTGATTGCTCATATCCATCATGCCCTGAGTTACGGGAGGCAGCTATGGGAGAGGCTTTTTCTGGCCCCACTAATTCCAGGCACTGGGTTCCAGGTAAGGAGCAGTGGAAAGTACCCCGTCCCCCACCAAGGTCGGTGCTGAAAGCTACAGGCAGGAGATCTCCAGTGGTGTTGGCTCAGGGACCTTGGCTGGTATATGAAATCCTGGCAAAGACACTCCACCACATATCGGGGAGGATTTTATTAGCTGTCTGCAGCTGACAGCCTGGCTCCAAGATGACACTTTGAGCAATGAAGAAAATGTAGCCTCACAGATGAGAATACCAGCTGGGGCCTGAGGTGGGTGGGAATATAGAGAGGAGGTTCAGGCCTCTTGTCTTCCTTGCAGCTGAGGTCCAGAGTGGACTTTGATGAGTCTGTGGAGCTCAGCTAACCCTGTGTTCATCACTGTTAGAAATGGCTAGGTATTAAGCAGATTAGGATGTGCACAGAATCCCAGGATTTAGGGGCTGGAGGACATCTGTCATTAGATGGATCAATACAATGACTGCTGGGACCTAATCATGTGTAGAGTGCTTGCTGTTCTCTGTGCTTCCTGTGTATACACTCACTGAATTCTCACAACTATGCTATCAGGTTGAGAGTACTATTATTCCTGTTTTAAAGAAGGGGATAGTGAGACACAAAGAGTGTAAGTGATTTGCCCAAGGTTTTATAACTAATAGGTAGTGAAGCTGGGATTTGAATCCGGACAGTCTGGCATTAGTGTCTGGGATTGAAACCACTTCCTTATACAGTCTTGAGACTGTATGCTCAAGGTCATGAGTAATTTCCTGAGTTTTCATTCCCACCAAATGGGATTACTAATGTCTACCTCACAATCTCATTGAGAGGATCAAGCTCTTTGGGAGGCTGAGGCAGGAGGATCTCTTGAGCCCAGGAGTTCGAGACCAGCCTGGGCAACATAGTGAGACCTCATCTCTACAAAAATTAAAAAAATTAGCTGGGCGTGGTGGCATGCATCTGCAGTCCTAGCTACTTGGGAGGCTGAGGCAGGAGGATGGCTTGAGCACAGGAGTTTGAGGCTGCAGTGAGCTATGATTGTACTACTGCACTCCAGCCTGGGTGATAGAGCAAGACCCTATCTCTTAAAAAAAGAAATATGGCCAGGCGCAGTGGCTCATGCCTGTAATCCCAGCACTTTGGGAGGCCGAGGTAGGTGGATCATTTGAGGTCAGGAGCTTGAGACCAGCCTGGCCGACATGGTGAAATCCTGTCTCTACTAAAAATACAAAAATTAGCTGGGTGTGGTGGCAAGTGCCTATAATCCCAGCTACTCAGGAGGCTGAGGTGGGAGGATTGCTTGAGTCTAGCAGATGGAGGTTACAGTGAGCCCAGATCTTGCCACTGCACTTCAACCTGGGTGATAGAGCAAGACCCTGTCTCAAAAAAAAAAAAAAAATATATATATATATAGTAAGGCCCTGCTGGGCAGAACATTGGACCTTGTGGTATGAGTGACTCAAATCAGTGGCTCAGGAAAATTACACATTTTCTTGAGTTGTGGATCCTTGGGGCTGCTGCTGAATATCATTGCATTAAACCTTCAGCGTATCCCTATGGGTGCTGTTACTCAGCTCATTTTACAGATGTGGAAGCAGAATCTCCAAAGTGACACAGAAGAGGGGGTGCAGCCAGGTTTCAAACCCAGATATGTGCAAAGCCAGTCTCTATGGGTTTCTCCCTGTTGCCAGGCAGTGTGGACACACGAGGGTTTGCACGTTTCCCTGTGGGGCTTATATAAGTCTGTTGGTGGTCCTGGTAAAGCACAAACCTGGATATCTATGAAATAAGGCAGGAGAACATGTGCTCTCCAAACAGACTTACTGAGCTCTTGCTACAGAGGGAGCCAGGAAAGAGAGACTCACAGCACAGAGCTCCAGAGGTGGGGAGGTTGCAGTAGGAGACTGTATTAGTTTCTTTTTGCTGCTGTAACAATTAATTGCTTAGTTACAGTAGGAAGCTGTATTAGTTTCTTTTTGCTGCTGTAAGAAACAACCATTTAGTAGCTTAAAGCAACATACATTTATTCTCTTCCAGTTTTGGAGGTCAGAAGTCTAAAATTAAGGCATTGGCAGTCCATTCTGGAGGCTTAGGGGAAAATCATTTATTGGCTTTTTCTAGTTTCTAGAGGCCACCTATATTCCTTGGCTTGTGGCCCCTTCCTCCGTCTTCAAAGCCAGCTGTGAAGCATTTTCTGTCCTTTCTGATCTCTGCTTCTGCTCTCACATCTTCTGTCCCTGGTTTTTTGTTCTTCCTGCCTCCCTCTTACAAGGACCCTGTGATTACATTGAACCCACCCAGATAATCCATGATAATTCCCCATCACATGATCCTTAGTTTAATCATATCTGCAAAGTCCCTTCTCCCTTATAAGTCACAGGTTCTAGGGATAAGTATGTGGGGCCATTATTCTGCTGACCACAAATGGGAAGGGCTAGAGCTGAGGTTTTATTTTTATTTATTTATTTATTTTGAGACAGAGTCTTGCTCTGTCTCCCAGGCTGGAGTGCAGTGGCAGGATCTCGGCTCACTGCAACTTCCACCTCCCAAGTTCAAAGGAGTCTCATGCCTCAGCCTCCCGAGTAGCTGGAACTACAGGCACTTGCCACCATGCCTGGCTTATCTTTTTGTATTTTTAGTAGAGATGGGGTTTTGCCATGTTGCCCAGGCAGGTCTCCAATTCCTGGCCTCAAGTATCTGCCCACTTCAGCCTCCCAAAGTGCTGGGATTATAGGCATGAGTTACCATGCCCAGCCTGAGATGAGGTTTTAAAGAGGCTGGGAAAAGTTTCAAACACCTGCCATGGGGAAAACAATTAGGATATTAATAGTGTAAGAGTTAAAGAAAGAGGAAAGAAACACAGTTAAAGACAGATTTATTTTAGAGAAAATAAAACAGAGAGGGGCTTCTGGCTGATTTTGGTCAGGAGCACTGTCTCTTACAGACTAAGAATATATATTAGTTTTTGGGTGAGGGGCTTATCACAAGCTTGGAATGATTCTGTGTGGGGGAGTTTTATGGTGGGGTTGGAATGTCTTTGGGCAGAGGGGAGGTTATCTTGGTGCTGACATCTTTCTGGCCACAGAGGGGTTATCTTGGGGCTGGCCTGTCCTTGGTCAGGGAGCAGTTTGGAATGTTTTTGGTTGAAGATGTTATTTGTGGTTTATGGTTGTGCTGACCTTAGCCATTAGGCTGATGCCGTTTGGATTTAGGCAGTTTTTGATTAAGGTGAACTTAAGAATGAGGGGCTTGTCCAAGATGGTGATGCCCCTGCTCTGTCAAACAGCATAAGGATGAAAAGTAAATTTTATCCTGTGTGCCTAGTCCTGTTATTTAGAGTGGTCTCTTGGAACTCTGGGTTGGTAGGTCTGAATTTAGTGGGAAGGAGAATCAAGATTGATTAGTGATGTCTGCCACTGACTCAGAAACAGGAAGAGGCGGCATGTTTGCCAGGTATTTTCCATCCTGGATGTAGTTTAAGCCCTTCAGTTTCTGCATGAGGCTATACAGACCTAGAGAGGGAGAGTGCTTATCTGAGGTCACACAGCTGGAGGCGAAGCTGGGACTAGAAGTCAGGCCTCCTGATCCATGGTTCAAATATGACCAGTCTGAAGCTCTGGGTTATAACATAGTCTTCAAGGAAGTGCAGCGACCACTGGGAAGAGAGCAGGGGGGTGAGAAGCTGGGAATGAGCTTGGCTGGGCGTACAGGATGAGGACTGTCTCCAGGGCAGGGTGAACCTGGACTAAAACTGGGATACAAACGATTGAAGGTTGAGCATTTGGATGCTGTCTGCAGCTGTAGCACAAAGCATATGAAATGTCAGAGTCGGCAGGGTCAAAACCAGGAACAGAAGTTCCCGTACCACAGGGAAGGAACAAGGGTCTGGTATGGAGCCTGGATGGTACCTTAGGGCATGGGTGGGACGATGACTCTCCCTTCCCTTCCCTTCCCTTCCCTTCCCTCCCCTTCCCTTCCCTCCCCTCCCCTCCCCTCCCCTCCCCCTTTCCTTTCTTTTCTTTCCTTTCTTTCTTTTTTTCTGAGACAGAGTCTAGTTTTGTTGTCCAGGCTGGAGTGCAGTGGCACCATCTTGGCTCACTACAACGTCTACCTCCTATGATCAAGCCATCCTCGCACCTCTGCCTCCCAAGTAGCTGGGACCACAGGTGTGCACCACCATGCCTGGCTAATTTTTATATTCTTCTTATTATTTTTTTGTAGAGATGGGGTCTCGCCATACTACCCAGGCTTGTTTTGAACCCGTGAACGCAAGTGATTCACCTGCCTCGGCCTCCCAAGGTACTGGAATGACAGGCATGAGCCACTGCGTGAGCCACTGTGCCTGGCCTGGGACTCTCTGTTTAACTCAGGGCGGCAAGCATGTTTCAGCTTGCTTGCTCTCTGGGATAGGTGGATAGTGGCTGATTGGAACTCTGTGCTCAAAGTGATTCTGAGACCAGATCTTTGTTCAGAGGGAAAAATTTCCATGATTGATTAGTGATGCCTTCCATGGTACAGAAAGATACAATGACATGTATGTCAGGCAGGCATTTACCATTGCTACACAAAGCCTTATTTATCCAGATGTAACTGGGTCATGAAGAGCCTTGAAAGCAAATTAGAAAAGAACTAGGGGCCAGGTGCAGTGGGTCATGCCTATAATCTCAACATTTTGGGAGGCTGAGGCAGGAGGATGGCTTGAGACCAGAAGTTCAAGACCAGCCTGAGCAACCTTGTCTCTACAAAAAATTAAAAAAATTAGCCAGGTTTGGTGTTGCACACCTGTGGTCCCAATTACTCAGGAGGCTATGAGGTGGGAAGATTGCTCAAGCCCAAGAGGTGGAGGCTGCAGTGAGCTGTGACTGAGCCACTGTACTTCAGCCTGGGCAACAGAGCGAGATTGTCTAAAAAAAGAAAAAAAGAGGCTGGGTGCGGTGGCTCACTCTTGTAATCCCAGCACTTTGGGAGGCCAAGGTGGGTTAATCACCTGAGGTCAGGAGTTCTAGACCAGCCTGGCCAACATGGTGAAACCCCATTTCTGCTAAAAATACAAAAAAGTAGCCGGGAATGGTGGCGGGTGCCTGTAGTCCCAGCTACTCGGGAGGCTGAGGCTTGAGAATCACTTGAACCCGGGAGGCAGAGGCTGCAGTAAGCCAAGATCGCGCCACTGCACTCCAGCCTGGGTGACAGAGTGAGACTCCGTCTCAAACAAAACAAAACAAAAACTAGCGTCACAGAGGGCAAAATGCCATCTGAAAGCTGGAAATGTGTAGGGTGACTGGTTCTACAATTGTGAGAAGGGCTCAGTGTTCATTCTTTCATGGGGAGACATCCTTTTTCCTGCAAAGTAATGAGCCAGAGAGATCAACAATCACGTCATAAACACTTGTTGAATGAATGGATGAATGAATTGATTCCAGCTAAATTCAAGAATGTATTTCATGGGCACAAATACACAGTTTTGAATCTGCACATCTGAAAGGGTGGAATAGTATATGACAGGTCAGTAGTCTTGCTAAGGACAAGAACAATTAGAAAAAATACAAAACCTGTCCATTTCAAGGGAAGGCAACTGTGGAAGACCACGGGGACTGTGGGACCAGAGGGACTGAGGTTCTGGAGAGACTGCAGAGGTGAGCTGATGATCCAAAGCTGCTTTTTCTCAGGGTTTTCTTTTTTTTTTTTTTTGAGTTGGAGTTTCACTCTGTCACCCAGGCTGGAGTGCAGTGGCGTGATCTTGGCTCACTGCAACCTCTTCCTCCTGAGTTCAAGCGATTCTCGTGCATCAACCTCCTGAGTAGCTGGGATTACAGGCACGTGCCACCATGCCTCTAATTTTTTGTAACTTTAGTAGAGACGGGGTTTCACCATGTTGGCCAGGCTGGTCTCAAACTCCTGACCTCAGGTAATCTGCCTGCCTTCGCCTCCCCAAGTGCTGGGATTATAGGCATGAGCCACCTTGCCTGGCCTCTCAGGTGTGTTTTTTTTTGTTGTTTGTTTGTTTTTTTGCCAGTTCTGGGTTCATGCAAGAGGCTGATTAATTCAGGCTTTGCTGCTGGAGACAGAGAAACTGAAAGTCTGATTTCTCCACCTGTATTTACAAAGCCCGTTTCTTCTCCAGTCAAAGGGGAAGTGAGCAGGCTTGGGATATTGCCCAGTGACTAGCACACAGTGGGCTGTGATCAGCAAATCCTGGAGTTAAAATCCATGCCTGCCAGGGTCTGTTTGCAAGAGCCTTCCATTTCTTTTTTCATTCCTTTTTTTTTTTTTCTTTTTTGAGACAGGGTCTTGCTCTGTTGCCCACGCTGGATAGCAGTGGCATGATCATAGCTCACTGCAGCCTTGAAATCCTGGGCTTAAGTGATCCTCCAGCCTCAGCCTCCTGAGTAGCTGGGACTACAGGTAAGTGCCAGCATATCTAGCTAATTTTGTTTTATTTTATTTTATTTTTTAGAGACAGGGTCTCCATGTATTGCCCAGGCTGGTCTCGAACTTATAATCTCAAGCAGTCCTCCCGCCTCAGCCTCCCAAATTGTGGAGGATTACAGGTGTGAGCCACTGCCCCCAGCTGACCTTCCATTTCTGTTAGATTTCTCTTCACTCCAAACTTTGGAGCTTTTTTTTTTTTTTTTCTGGAAAAAAGTGCTGCATGATCTGATTTTTTTAAAAGTTAAAATGTATTAAAGATTCATGTTGTTTAGAGGAGTATTTTGAGAATTTCACAACATCCCCAGGAGATAATTGGTGTCTCTCCAGGGAATTGCTGGGCGAAGGCTGGGAATGATGGCATAAATCACTTGAACGCCAACAGCAGTTTTAATTAAGTTTTTCCAGAATCTGATGCTTATTTCACTGAAAAATGCTGGGTTTTGTTGACAAGTGACACATAATATTTCATTCTCCAGAGATTTTTTTGTCATTGGAAAACTTCCTCGTGGAGACCTGGTCTTCACATTAATTAATCGACCAATCAATCAGGGCCTGGTTCTTGGCCCATAGGGGATTCAGAGAGGGCAGGAGTTGGCCTCAACCTCCAGGAGAGGTAGGAAGTGGTTGGCTTCCCGTTTGCTTGAGGCCTTTGGAGAGGCTGGTGCTGTGCTAGATTTTTATAGAAGTAATCTCTTTATTCACTTCTCTCACTCCTCACCTCTGTTTGGGGAGAGAGGTACTATTGCTTCCATTATCTGGATGAGGATGACTGAGGCTCTGGAGTCCTCAGAAATTAGGGTGCTGGTTGGGTGTGGTGGCTCATACCTGTAATTCCAGTACTTTGGGAGGTCAAGGCAGGAAGATTGTTTGAGCCCAGGAATCTGAGACCAGCCTGGGCAACGTAGCAAGTCCTCATCTCTAAAAAAAAAATAAAATAAAACAAATTAGCTAGGTGTGATGGTGCGTTCCTGCAGTTCCTGCAGTCCCAGCTACTCAGGAGGCTGAGGCGGGAGGATCACTTGAGCCCAGGAGGTGGAGGCTGCCGTGAGCTATGATCATACCACTGCACTCCAGTCTGGGTGACGGAGTGAGATCCTGTCTCAAAAAAAAAAAAAAAAAAAAAAAAAAAGAAAATTAGAGTGCTCTTACACAGCTTGTAAACAGCAAGGAAGGTACCAAACCCTCTTCTTCTTCTTTACTGGGAGCACACTTTCTCCATAATCCCACAGGCCCTCTGGGTCCCTTACGGGGCTTCCAGTCCAATTGGCATGCAAGACCCCAACACAGCAGAAACAGTCAGGGCCCCGGATTATCACTGGGCCCCAGAGTGAAGGGGAAGGAAGGCCCCAGGTTAAATTGGGAACAGACTACCGGTGTAAGGAGGGGAAGGAAATGAGGCAGTGCAGTCTTTGTTGGAAACACACCGGAGAGGGAGTGTAGATGTGTGGGTTCTATTCCCACTTCAGCCATGACCTTGGCATGGAACTTAGCTGGAAACTTCCTCATCTCAGGACCTCTAAACTGGGATTGGCCACCAAGTATCCTCTTCCTGGAAGAGGCTGTGAGTCTGTGATTCTAGGGGTTCGCCCATTAGTACCACCGATCTCACTGGAGACCCCACAACACAACCAGTCTCCAGGCATATGTGGGGCCACTTGCTTGTGTAGTGTGGCCCTGACATCTTACTCTGTTCCGTCCGTTTGCAATTTGCAATTTGAACAGGGCTGTTCTGGACACCATCTATGATTTTAAACAGCTCCTCAAGTGATCTCAGTGCATACCCAGCATTGAAGGCTCTTGGTTACAGACCCACCTCCTGGACCAATCACTGTTGAGAGGGGATGGAGTATTGTGATTGGCTAGGTTTGGGTCATATGTTCACCATTAAGCCTCACTCATGGACCCTCTAGTTTGGATGGGCAGTGGTCTTGGTGGTAAGGATGGGGTCCCACCAAAACCGTGGAGAAAGAGAGAAGAACAGTTCTCCCAAAGGAAACAGGGTTACTGGATCCTCTAGTGAGTGGCTGGTTCAAGGGACCCAAGAAAATCGATTATGAAGCCAAAACCAGGACCTCCATCCCCTCTTGGTGGTCCTCGGCACTTTCTCTGGGCCATGTGCCCAGTGGAACACTCTAAGGTTTGGAGCAGAGGCTGATCTAAGAAAGAGGCCACCCCAACCTGCTTGTCTCACAGGCATTTAGAGACAACGGTCCGGGTATTACTCTGGGCGCCGTAGGCCATGAAATACAGCCCTGTGCATCTATGATTTTAAACAGCTCCCCAAGTGATCTCAATGCATTGCAACATAGCAAGACCTCATTTCTAGAAAAAATAAAATAAAACAAATTAGCTAGGTGTGGTGGTTCTGGCTTCATCATTGAATTTCTTGGGTCCCTTGAACCAGCCACTCACTAGAGGACCCAGTAACTCTGTTTCCTTTGGGAGAACTGTTCTCCCTTTCTTCATAGTTTTGGTGGGACCCCCATCCTTACCACCAATACTGCTGCCCATCCAAACTAGAGGGTCCATGAGTGAGGCTTAATGGTGAACATGTGACCCAAACCTAGCTAATCATAATACTCCATCCCCTCTCAACAGTGATTGGTCTAGGAGGTGGGTGTGTAACCAAGAAGAGCCAATCAGAGTGCCTCCCTCAGGCTGAGCTGAGAAAGCTGCTCTGTTTATTCTTTGTGTGTTTGCTTTGCTTTTTTTTTCATTGTTTGTCAGGAGTTGTTAATCTGGGAGGCAGTGAGTACAAGGTGTTGGCAGTCATCTTCTTGGATGAATGGAAAAAGTCAGTCTATATAGGGGGAGAGAAGCCAACACACAAAGGCATACGGGGAGAGAGAGGGAGAAAGAGAGAGAGAGAGAGATACCATTATTTGAGGGACTCTCTATCCTTGTAGCTAGTGGCAACCTTTCATTTACCTGCCTTGTGGAATGAAGTTGCCTCTAGCTTCTGTCACCTGACCCAGGAGAAGCCCTCGTCTTACCCTCACTCTCCTTGCCCTGATCTTTGGCCCCTGCTCTATCTCCCCACTAAGGGGTTGCTAGACATTTTCTGTTCCAGCAAAGATAGTCCATGATTCTAGATAGCTTAGGCTGCCCTGACTCAAACCTGAAAAACTGCAGCTCTAGCCGCCAACCGTGTATAGCAAAAGTGCTCATAATATAACAGCTTTGCAAGTAAATCCAGAGCTTCTGTTTCCAAGGGAGGGCTGAGGAGGGCTGTGTGTGCCGTTGTTGGGGGGCGGGGGGTAGGTGAGCGAGGCAAATTACTTTTGTTCTCTGCAGAGCCTGAGCTGGGCTTTGAAGAGGTTTTTCTGCCTCCCTGGTGCTCGGCAGATTTGGGGAATCTTCCAGCAGGGTCGGCTTCCAGGCGGGCGACAGTTAGATTCAAATCACTACTGCTCCCCAGCTCAGCACTTGGGCCCAGGTGCCTGCTGGATTCAGAGCACAGCCGCTCCTTTCTCCAGGAAATCTCTGCTTAGCACAGCCAGGGCCTGTACTGTTGTCATTAGGAGACATAAAATCCTAATTTATATTGCTAGAAGGGTAATTTATACACTAATGTAAATTTCTTTTACTGCTGATTTTTGAGCAACTGATGTGCAATTATTTCCAGCTCTCTTTCCAATGCAATTCTGAAACGACGGCTGCTAATACCTTAATATTCTTTATGATTGCCAGAGATGATATTTTTCCCGGATCAAATGTATCCAGTGGGGTTTGACATAATTGGGTTAAAGATGTCTCTTTCTGAGGCTATAAGACTTGTTAGGCTTATGTGGGCTGGTGGGGGATGATGGCTAAGGCCTTCTGTTTATGTTTTGTTGTCCTCTCAGCCTGGCCCCTTCTCCTTTACTGAGCCTTAGATCCCTCTTGGATGCCTACTGTGTGCTCAGCTCCAAAGGAAACTCATTACATGCAAATGTGGTTTAAGAAAGAAAAACATCATGTTAAGCGCTGATGGAACAATACCTCTTGTGGATAGAATGGTTTTAGGAACACAGTGGGGCATGAATGGCTGGTCTTGATGTCCTGAGCATGAATGGTGGAAAGTTGAGAGGCTGGTTTCACCTCTATAGCAAGAGACAACAGTGTCTCCAGGGGGTCTCTCCCTCCCTGGCCCTACTGTGGGCAGCTGAGAGCTGGTCAGAAGTGGGCCAGAGACCACAGAAGTCTGTCTCCAAGCCATGCTCTGGCCTCTAGCCCATGCTACCCCCTTCCAAGTAATTAACACTGATCCTAAGACCATGCTATGATCAGAATGTTTATGTCCTGCCCAAATTCATACGTTGAAACCCTCACCTCTGTGTACCCCAGATATCTGAGACAGGTCTCGGTTAATTTAGAAAATTTATTTTGCCAAGGTTGAGGACGTGCGCCCGTGACACAGCCTCAGGAGGTCCTGATGACACGTGCCGAAGGTGGTCGGGGCACAGCTTGTTTTTATACATTTTAGGGAGACATGAGACATTGATCAATATGTGTAAGATGTACATTGGTTCCCTCCAGAAAGGTGGGACAATTTGAAGCAGGGAGGAGGCTTCCAGGTCACAGGTAGGTGAGAGACACATGGTTGCTTTCTTTTGAGTTTCTGATTAGCCTTTCCAAAGGAGGCAATCAGATATGCATTTATCTCAGTGAGGAGGGGGATGACTTTGAATAGAATGGGAGGCAGGTTTGTGCTAAGCAGGTCCCAGCTTGACTTTTTCCTTTAGCTTAGTGATTTGGCCGCCCCAAGAGTTATTTTCCTTTCACATCTCCAAGATGATGGTATTAGGTGGTGGTGGAGCTTTTGAGAGGTGATTAGGTCAAGGGGAGGTGAAGCCTTCATGAATGGTCCTTATGAAAGAGGCCCAAGAGAGACCTTTCTGCCACATGAGGTTAAAGTAAAAAGATGCTCTCAGTGACAAAATGTACCCTCACCAGATGCTGAATCTGTCAGCGACTTGCTCCTGCGACTTCCCCAGCCTCCTGAACTGTGAGAAATAAATTTCTGTTGTTTATTTATTTATTTTATTTATTATTATTTTAAAAATTTTCAGGCCGGCTGCCGTGGCTCACGTCTGTAATCCTAGCACTTTGAGAGGCCGAGGCGGGTGGATCACGAGGTCAGGAGTGCGAGTCCAGCCTGGCCAAGATGGTGAAACTCTGTCTCTACTAAAAATACAAAAATTAGCCAGGCACTGTGGTAGGCTAATGTCACCCAGGGTAGAGTACAGTGGCATGATCATGGCTCACTGCAGCCTCATACTCCTGGGCTCAAGCGATCCTCCCACCTCAACTTCCCGAGTAGCTGGGACTACAGGTGTGTACCACCACACCTGGCTAATTTTTTAATTTTTATTTTTAGAGACAGGGTCTTGCTAGGTTGCCCAGGCTGATCTCGAACTCTTGGCCTCAAGTGATCCTCCTGTCTCAGCTTCCCATGGAGCTGGGATTACCGGTGTGAGCCACTGTACTCAGCTACCTTTCTGTTGTTTATAAGCTATCCTGTCTATGGTATTTTGTCATGGCAGCCCAAATAGAGTAAGACAGACCATAATTACCACCAATCCTAATGATGGTCAAGCATCAACTTTTGATTTTGATTTTATCTAGATTTTATTTACAAGTCTAGTTGGGACCTGACCCCAAAATCCTCTTGGCCTTTTTTTTTTTTTTTTTTAAATTTTGTATTTTTTTGAGATAAAGTCTTGCTCTGTAACCCAGGCTGGAGTGCAGTGGCATGATCTCAGCTCACTGCAACCTCTGCCTCCTGGGTTCAAGAGATTCTTATGCCTCAGCCTCCCGAGTAGCTGGGGTTACAGATGTGCACCACCACGTCCAGCTAACTTTTGTATTTTTAGTAGAGACGGGGTTTTGCCATGTTGGCCAGGCTGGTCTTGAACTCCTGACCTCAAGTAATCTGCCCGCCTTGGCTTCCCAAAGTGCTGGGTGTGAGCCACCATACTTGGTCACTCTTGGCCTTTTAAAAACTGAGACCACTTTGAAACCACAGTATCTCTCGAGATCCAAGGTGATGAAATTTGTAAAGCACTTGGCCTCTGCCTGATGCTTATTGAGAGCAATACTTGGTAGCAGTGTTATTGCTTTCATTTTCATTACTTTGTAAAATTTCAGCTTGGAAAAGGTGATTCCATAAAAGTAAAATCCAGACATGATGTAGTTGTAGCAATAATAATAATAATAGCTAACATTTATATAGCACTTCGTCTGTGCCAGAGGCTATTCTAAAGATTTTAATATTTAACTCATTTACTCTTAAAACAGCCTCTCAAAGTAGTCACTATTATTAAGCTCATTTTATGCATGTGGAAATTAGGGCACAGGGTAGTTAAGTAACTTGCCATAGATAAAATAACTTGCCACAGCTGGTGCTCAAGCATTTGGGTCCCAGAGTCTGTCTTCTTAACCCCTGTGATAAGCTAAATTATGTCCTGTTCCCCCAGCGCCCACCACGTTGAAATCTGCTATGATTTGAATGTTTGTCTTCTCCAAAACTTATGCTGAAACTTAATTCCTAATGTGGCAGTATGGAGAGGTGGGACTTTTAAGAGGTGACTGAGTCATGAGGGCAGAGCTATTCCTGGATTAATGGATGAATCGCTTTTCATGGGAATGGGACTGGTGGCTTTATAAGAAGAGGAAGGAAGACCTGAATGAGCATGTTACATGCTCACCCCCTCGCCATGTGATGCTCTGCACCACTTCAGGACCCTGTAGAAAATCCCCATCAGCAAGAAGGTCCTCACCAGACACAGTGCCCCGACCTTGGACTTCTCAGCCTCCATAACTGTAAGAAATAAATTCCTTTTTTAGTTTGGGAATGGTGGCCTAAAAATGGAATTTATGGCCAGCATGGTGAAACTCCATCTCTACTAAAAATATAAAAATTAGCTGGGCATGGTGGTGAGTGCCTGCAGTATCAGCTACTAGGGAGGCTGAGTCAGGAGAGTTGCTTGAACCTGGGAGGTGGAGGTTTGCAGTGAGCTGAGATCGTGCCACTACACTCCAGCCTGGGCTACAGAGCAAGACTCTGTCTCAAAAAAAAAAAAAAAAAAAAAAAAAGAGATTATTTTATTTTTGTAAATTACCCAGTTTTGGGTATTCTGTCATAAGCAACAGAAAATAAGCTAAGAGACAAAGTCCGAACCCTTAGTATCTCAGAATGTGATTGCATTTGGCCATAAGTTCTTTAAAGAGATAATTAAGTTAAAAAGAGGTCTTTAGGGCAAACCCTAATCCCATTTGACTGTTGTCTTTATAGGAAGAGGAAATTTGGCTGGGTGTAATGGCTCATATCTGTAATCCCAGCACTTCGGGAGGCTGAGGTGGGAAGGATCACTTGAGGCCAGGAGTTTGAAACCAGCCTGGCCAACACAATGAGATCCTATCTCTAGAAATTTTTTTTTTTTTTTTTTGAGATGGAGTCTTGCTCTGTCACCAGGCTGGAATGCAGTGGTGCGATCTTGGCTCACTGCAACCTTTGCCTCCCGGGTTCAAGTGATTCTCTTGCCTTCCGAGTAGCTGGGACTATAGGAGCGCACCACCACACCCAGCTAATTTTTGTATTTTTAGTAGAGATGGGGTTTCACCATGTTGGCCAGGATGGTCTCCATCTCTTGATCTCTTGGTCCGCCCACCTTAGCCTCCCAAAGTGCTGGGATTACAGGCGCGAACCTCTGTGTCTGGCCTATAAGAAATATTTTTTAAAAAAGAGAGGAAATTTGAACACAGAATAATGCTGCTATGAACATGGATATACAAATATCTCTTTGAGACCCTAATTTCAATTCTTTTGCATACACATCCAGATACGGAAATTGCTGGATCTTTTGGTAATTCTATTTTTAATTTTTGGAGGAAACTTAGGCTTGGTTAGATGAACTGGTTTGCCCAAGTTCCCACATCTGGTAAGTTGCGGGGAGCTGAGTTTTTTTTTTTTGAAGAGACAGGTCTTGCTCTGTTGCCCAGGCTGGAGCAATGTTAGCTCACTGCAGCCTTGAACACCAGTGCTCAAGGGATCCTCTCTGCTCGGTCTGCCGAGCAGATGGGACTACAGATGCAGGGGTTAGAGGAGGGAGGAATTGGGAGTTGTTGCTTAATGGATATATATTAATAGTTTCAGTTTTGCAAGATGAAAAGAGTCCCAGAGATTGGCTGCAAGTGAATGTACTTAACATGACTGAACTACATATTTAAAAATGATGAGATGATAAGTATTATTTAAAAATAAAAATAAAATAACAAGAACAAAAGAAAACTCAAGCAACCAAACATGGTTCTGGGAGGTTGAGCTGGCTGGGAATTCTCTGCCAAGCTCTAGATCCCTTTCTTGCCTTCTTTTCTTTTCTTTCTTTTTTTTTTTTTGAGATGGAATATCACTTTGTAGCCCAAGCTGGAGTGCAGTGGCACTATCTCGGCTCACTGCAACCTCTGCTTCCGGGAGTAAAGCGATTCTCGTGCTTCCGCCTCCCGAGTAGCTGGGATTACAGGTGTGCGCTACCACGTCTGGCTAATTTTTGTATTTTTAGTAGAGCCAGGGTTTCGCCATGTTGGCCATGCTGGTCTTGAACTCCTGGCCTCAGGTGATCCACCCACCTTGGCCTCCCCAAAGTGTTAGGATTACAGGCGTGAGCCACTGTGCCCGGCCAGAGGATGGCTCTTCTAATCCCTGCAATGCCCAAGGATTTGAAGCATTAGTTCTAGGCAGGAACACTCCATGTTAGAGCTTGGCCTACTCAACAGTCATCCATACTTCCTCCTTCTGTCCCAGGATATCCTAGTTTTATTCTATTTTCAGGCAGCAATGTGCTCAGTGAAGGTAAACCTGCCCTCAACCCAGAGAATGAACCTTAAATTTCCCAGATCAGTCATGATAATCCACTTCCTCTTTGCCAGTGATTGCTTTAGGGGTGGCCATGAGACCTATTCCAGCCAATAAGACAGGATACAAGTTTTGGGGGGCTCCTGGGAAAGATGTCTTTCTCTAACAGAAGAGGATGCTACAGAATCAAAGCTCCTTTCCTGAACTTTCCCATCTTCCCATCTTGAATGTGGTTCTATGGTGCTTCAGCAGCCCTTTTGTGATCATGAGGTGACAAGTCTAAGGACAGAAAGCCCACACCCTGGGGATGGTCCTGCAGGAAGACAGAAGGAGCCTATGTCTTTTATGATATGGTCGAGCCACTGCATTCAACTTGGAACTGCCAATGCCCAGGCTTCTATTATTCGTAAGAACTGATGTCTTTATTGATGTTGGTCAGGTTTACTGTTACTCTTTGAGCCCAGTGGAAGAAAGCACGACGCACTGGTGTGCTGCCTTGGCCCTCTCCACACCCTAGCTGGGAGGAAACTTCCTTAGCTTCTTCTGAGGATGCTTGGGAAAAAAAATCCCAGCTCTGCCACCCCTTTTATCTTCCTTCTTTATTTCCAATCTTAGTTCTCCTTTCACCAATATTCCTACTTACTCATTTTCTTTCCCGAATTGGAATCATTCATTTATTCATTTTATTAGGAGACAGTATAGCACAAGCTCCAGAACAGATTGAGTTCAAAAGTCAGCTCCCAGGCCATGCCTGGTGGCTCATGCCTGTAATCCTAGCACTTTGGGAGGCTGAGGGAGGAGGGCCACTTGAGGCCAGGAGTTTGAGGCCATTCTGGGCAACATAGTGAGACCCTATCTCTACAAAAAAAATTTTAAAAAATTAGCCAGGCATGGTGCTGCATGCCTGTAGTCCCAGCTACTCTGGAGGCTGAGGCAGGAAGATCCCTTGAGCCCAGGAGTTTGAGGCTGCAAGCTTTCCTGCCTTTCCTTTCCTTTTTCTTTCTCCCTTATTGCTTGGTGACCTCATCGCAGGCCCATCCTCACTCCTGCTGACTGTCTGTGCTCCAGCTCTTTTGAAACACCTGCCTCCTCCCAAAGCATTCAATACTCTTTCGGTCATTCCAGCCAGAGATCAGGGGAGGCCCGATTGCTTTGTTAGCCCTAATTGGTGTCTTGATTCGTTTTCTAATGCAGTGAACCAAAGATTCTGAACTAAGGCTTAGACATGAGACTGAAGGGATTTTAAACAAAGGCCCTTTTATTTTTCTACTCAAGATAATATTATGAAATAAGGCAATAGTCTCCATGGTCTATTGGTCCTTTGCTGGACGAATGTTTCCCCTAAATGAATAGGGGAGGGGGACAAAGAGAGAGAGAGTTTTGTTTCTGGGCAAACTCTGTGAGCTCGGCCTGGCTTTCCCAGGGGAGGGCCCTGAGATCTGAGATGATGGCAGTGGCGACCTTCAATCACAGCTTTCCCTTGCTCATCTAGGACTCTAGAAGGAAGACCTCATCTATTCTCTGATAAGAATATAACAAAGTGGGGCCAGGTGCAGTGGCTCACATCTGTAATCCCAGTACTTTGGGAGGCTGAGGCGGGTGGTTCACCTGAGGTCAGGAGTTCGAGACCAGGCTGATCAACTTGGTAAAATCCCATCTCTACTAAATACAAAAAATTGACGGGGTGTGGTGGTGCATCCCTGTAATTCCAGCTACTAAGAGGCTGAGGCAGGAGAATTGCTTGAACCCAGGAGGCAGAGGTTGCAGTGAGCTGAGATTGCGCCACTGCACTCCAGCCTGGGCAACAAGAGTGAAACTCTGTCTCAAAAAAAAAAAAAAGAAAAAAAAAGTCAAAGAAGCCCATTCTATGGGGAAGACCCAAGGTGTTTAGCAGGGGAAGAACCCAGAAATATCCTGGGGTGCAGGGAAATGCAAGGATTGAGGAGAAGTACCTGTGTCTGTATTGTGGCCTTACTTTGTTGTATGACTTTGAGCAAATTTCTCGAGCCTCATTTGCTAAGTGAAAATTTTTATTCTTACTACAAAGAATTAACTAAGCAAATATTTACAATGGACCCAGCACAGCTACTGATCCATGGTGTCTGCACCATGAGCACAGGTTCTCTTTCATTTGCATGGGACTGATGTGGTTTGGCTTGCCCCCCTCAAATCTCATCTTGAATTGTAGCTCCCATAATCCCTACGTATCGTGGGAGGGACCCGGTGGGAGGTAACTGAATTATGGAGGCGGGTTTTCCCATGCTGTTCTTGGGATAGTGAATAATTCTCATGAGATCTGATGGTTTTATAAAGGGCAGTTCCCCTGAACTTCTCTTTGCTGCCGCTATGTGAAAAAGGACATGTTTGTTTCCCCTTTGCCATGATTGTAAGTTTCCTGAGGCCTCCTCAGCCCTGCAGAACTGTGAGTCAATTAAACCTCTTTCCTTTATATAAATTACCAGTCTTGGGTATGTCTTTATTAGCAGCTTGAGAATGGACTAATACGGGGACATTTTAATGATGAAGGCAGGACATGAGAATAGGCATCTCCCAGCCTCCTTTGCAGGTAGCTGGGGCCATGGGACAGAGCTCCAGCCAATGAAAGGGGGTGTAATTAATGTATGCCTGTAGGATCCTCTCCACTAATCCCCTGCTTCTTACATTTTATTGGAGAAAATTTTGTCATATGATCATAACCAAGTGCAAGAGGGCTGACAAATGTAGCATCCCTTGAAGGGGACAACAGCTTTTGATGCATAGTTAGCAGCCTCTACCACACATAATCTTAAAAGAAATGGGCATGCACTTGCTTTAGACTTTCCTCCTCTGCACTGGCTCAGATGCAGATGTAATGGCAGGAGCTGAAGCAGCCACTTTGGACCCAGAGACAGAAGCTGCATGTTGAGGACAGCAGAACTGCTCTTCTATCCCTGAGATGTCTCAGGATTGTTAAATGACAGATAAATATGCTTTTAACTTGTTTAAGCCGTTGTGTTCAATGAATTAGTTTCTCAGTATAAGATGCAGGAGCTTTTTAAATACTTTTTTATTTTTATTTTTATTTTTTTTTTGCCCTGGCTGGTGTGCAGTGGCACGATCACAGCTCACTGCTCAACCTCCCAAGCAGCTGGGACTACAGGTGGGCACCACCAAAATGCCCAGCTAATTTTAATTTTTTTTGTAGAGACGGACTCGCCCTATGTTGGCCATGCTGGTCTCGAACTCCTGGACTGCGAGCAATCTTCCCACCTCAGCCTCTCAAAGTGCTGGGATTACAGGCGTGAACCACCTCACCTGGCTAGACACAGGAGCCTTTAACTCTTTTATATATTAATCTCCATCTTTTCTTTAGAAGGATACTCTCCGTCTTCAATACAAAGGGAGTCTCAATCTTGTACTTACTTGGTCCTCATCACGATTTCTCCAGGAGAGCCCGTGAGCTCCTCATCCAATAGCATTCCTGGTCACTCGCCTTGATGTCATGGAGATAAAGCAGGAAACTTAATACCCAACAAAGATCTCTATCTCTAATAAAAAGAACAAGAGCACTTGAGATAGCAAAACAACAGGCTGACAGAGATGACAAAACAAATACAATATGTTTAAAATGGCTAAAGAAATCAAAGAAAGCATAGAAACCATTAGGAATTAAAAGCATACCAGATTTTTTTTTCTACTTTTTTTTTCTTGTTACGTGACCCACACCTGGTATTGATCCACTAAAATCCAAACCCCAAACAAGGCAGGCGAAAACCTCATCACGAGCCTCAGAAAAATGCCAGACATGTGTAGGTAGTTAAACTTTGTGATCCTCTGAAGAAAGAGAATGAGCTTAAATACTTTAATTGGATTCACATGTCTCTTATGCCCTGACCATATGGTTTCAGGATGCTTCTTGATTTAATGCCCGTATCAGGGATGTAGTTCATTTTATTTTAGCCAAGAAATACATCCACTGGTTCTTATAGAGGTTTTCCGCCCCCTTCCTGTGATTCCACTTAAGCAATAGTCCTTAAGAATCAGAGATGGGTGCAGAAACTTAGACCCATTGAGGAGCATGGAAAAGTCATGTGTCTTCTCTCAGTCACTTTGCAGATGAGTACATTGGCCGCTGGGAGCAGCTGGTGAGGGCAGGCATTGGGATTAGCACATGCGCTTTGGTTTTCTCAGCCTGTTGGAGAAGAATCTGACTGCTTCATTTATGAACTTGTGTTTCTTTTTCCCACTCTGCCTTTACCTTAAAGGTCTCTGAGCCTATAGGCCGACCATACTAAATGGTTGAGAAGTGCATATTACTTCCATCTGGTGGGGGTGGGTCTTTCAAAGACGAACTTCAGACTTTATTGTTCGTTTTTATTTCTATAGTGATGAAAATCTGCTCCGCTTCCACCCCTGCAGAACCCTGCCATGCTGTTGGCCCATCAGGGTCTGCTTTGGGTGGGGAGGTGGCGGATGAAGGGAATGGCTGGACCCGGTCTGGGTTTCCTGCACGTTGGCTCAATGGGAGGAGTCAGTCATTTACTTTTGAGTTAGAACTTTGGTGCTTATGACTCATGCCTGGAGGAATTTGCATTTTGAGCTGGGTTATCCCTGGGTGGGGTTAAAGGGTTTGGTTCATGGTTGCAAGGTTCAGGGATGAGAAAGCCAATGGTGGGTGTGGGGTCTGGGAGCTCTCCAGGGCTTCCCTGATCTTTCTGTGTTGATATCTCAAGACTAATTTCTGAATAAGCCATGGACATGGTGTCTTAGTCCATTTTCTGTTGCTTATACTGGAATACCTGAAATTGGGCAATGTATAGGGAAAAGGAATTTATTTCTTACAGTGATGGAGGCTGAGAAGTCCAAGGTGAAGGGACTGCATCTGGTGAGGATCTTCTTGCTGGTGGAGACTCTGCAGAGTTCCCAGGCAGCCCAGGGCATCACTTGGCGAGGGGGCTGAGCATGCTAGCTCAGTTCTCTCTTCCTTTTCTTGTAAAGCCACTAGTCCCACTCCCAAGATAACCTTGTAATCTACTAACCCATAACTCTATTAACCCATGAATGAATTAATCTATTCATGAGGGCAGAGGCCTCATGACCTAATCACCTCTTTTTTTTTTGTCGGGGGGAGACGGGGTCTTGCTGTGTTGCCCAGGCTGGAGTGCAGTGGTGTGATCTTGTCTCACTGCATCCTCGACCTCCTGGGCTCAAGTGATCGTCCCACCTCAGCCTCCCAAGCAGCTAGGATTATAGGCCCGAGCCACCATGCCCGGCTATTTTTTGTAGGTTTTGTAGAGACCAGGTTTTGCCATGTTGCCCAAGCTGGTCTTGAACCCCTGGGCTCAAGCGATCTGCATGCCTCGGTCTCCGAAAGTGCTGAGATTAACAGGCCTGAGCCACTGCATCCCAATCATCTCTTAAAGCTCCACCTCTCAATACTGGTGCACTGGGGATTAAATTTCAGCATGAGTTTTGGAGGGGAAAAACATTCAAGCCACAGCAAAAAGCTTTCTTGAACAGCTCTAGGAAGATCAGGCGAGAAGGTGGCAGATAAACCAAGGGTCATGAGCTGCTCCCAAGCTGTCAATCCATCTGCTTTCCAGCATCTTGAGTTTGGGATAGAGCAGTTACCTCCTTTCTGTTGCAGACCAGCAACTTCTGCCCAGTTGGGGTTTGGCCTCCTTGCAAGTCTGTGCAATGGAGGCTGGAGTGAGGAGCATGGATGGCTTAAGACACATCCACCCATTAGAAAACCTACTGGTCATGTGACCACAGTAAAAAGCAGCATCGTGCATCAGTTTATGCCTTGGGATGCGTCTGTCCAATGAAGATGCAGCTTTTATGTAAATCTTTGTTGGACAAAATCTAACAAGGGCTCTCCCTCTTAGCGAACTTTGTGTGACTCCTGCATACTTGATTGAAAGAGAAATTTTTTGGAACAGTTACTAGTTCTCACATAGACAAAACAGAATCTTTTTTGTTTTTTTTAGAGACAGGGTCTTCTCCGTCACCCAGCTGGAGTGCAGGGTGTGACTGTGGCTCACTGCAGCCTCAACCTCTTGGGCTCAGGCGACTCCTGTATCAGCCTCTTGTGTTGCTGGGGTTACAGGGATGCACCATCACACCTGGCTTATTTTTAAACGTTATTATTGTTTGTAGAGATGGGGGTCTCACCATGTTGCTCAGGCTGGTTTCCAAATCCTGGGATCAAGCCATCCTTCCACCTTGGCCTCCCAAAGTGCTGGGATTACAGGTGTGAGCTAACGTGCCTGGCCCCCAGATTCTTTTTTTTTTTTTTTTTTGAGATGGAGTCTCACTCTGTTGCCCAGGCTAGAGTGCAGTGGCGTGATTTTGGCTCACTGCAACCTTCGCCTCCCGGGTTCAAGCCATTCTCCTACCTCAGCCTCCCAAGTAGCTGAGATTACAGGCACGTGCCACCATACTCAGCTAATTTTTGTATTTTTAGTAGAGACAGGGTTTCACCATGTTGGCCAGGCTGGTCTCGAACTTCTGATCTCAGGTAAGCCGCCTGCCTCGGCCTCCCAAAATGCTGGGATTACAAACCAGATTCTTGATTTTTGGATTGAACTAGGCTTCCTTCCCCACAATGTATCCTACAAAACTTGTTGGGTTGGGTGAGCTACCCTGAGCCTGCCTCCCTATCTCCCTGCCCTTAGTTGATCCTGTATTTCTAGAGGCCAAACAGAGGGGACCAGTGGCCACAGGTTGCTCACCTGAGAGTTTTTCCAGAGTCTCCAGAGAGAGTCTGAGGTACCTTGAGACTCAGCCAGAATGATCTGACTGCGCTGCTCTCAGCTTCATTTTTTCTTAATTAGCTCTAATTACTCTGTCATCATAAATGTACTGACATCGAAAGCCTTCAAGTTCCTTTAAGCAGCTGGCAGTAATCAGCCTCATTAGTCTTGCCGATTCCCATCTTTTGAAGATTGCTGGTTTGCTTTAGAAACGATCCTCTGTTCAGTGCTTTTTTCATCTCTCCATTGTACTTCCCGATTCTGCCGCAAAAATGTGGTCAAGAGCCTGAGGACTGGTCAATACCCTGGTGCCGGTCACCTTGTCTGAGGTCTGGTGTTGGGGAAGGTGCCTCTGTCTAGGGGAGGAGGTGGGGACTTGCTTCTGGGCTGTGGCTGTGCTCTGAGGTTACAGAGCATGAAGTCAGGGGCACAGAGCTTCACCCATGTACACCTTGGCCCCCCCAGGAGCCAAGTGTAAGTGTATTTAAGTGATAACAATCAGTTAAATATTTCATCTTGGGCCTCCTCTCCACTCCAATGCTTTGCACCTGGAATTCCGAGCTGTCCAGAATCTCTTTCCAGCTGGGCCTCCAAGCAGTGGACCAAGCATGGTCCATGTTGGCCTCCTTTTAATCTGAGCTTTGCTAATGGGGCCAGAAATGGTACCCAGGGAGGCCAGGCCCTAAGGCAACACGTTCTGGAGCCAGAATGACTTAGAGATCGTGTTTATTGAGGGTTGTCTGAGGCAGCTTGGAGGAAAGGCTGAGAAATCAGTGTATAAGTGAGGGGGCACTAAAGTCATGGCTATAGAGGTGGTGTCAGTGTGTGGCCCACAGGACAAGTTGAGGCTGGAAATGGGGTGTGAGAGAGGACTCTGGGAGGGGGACTGTGTGTCTGTGTCCATGTATGTGTATGTATGTGTGATTCTGTGTATGTGGATAGGTCTGTGTGTGTATAGATCTGTGTGTGTGCACGTGTGTGCATGTGTACCTGTGAGTGTATGAGTGCATATTTATATGCGTGCATTGTATGTGTGCATGTATGTATGTGTGCATATGTTTGCACGTGTGTGTGCAAGTGAGTGCACGTATGTGTGTATGTGTATGTGAGAGTGTGTATATGCATGTATATTATGTGTGAATGTGTGTATCTGCATGTATGCATATGTGAATATGTGAGCATGTATGTGTGCATATGTATATATGTATGCATGTGTGTATATATGTATTATGTGTGAATGTGTGTATATGCATGTGTGTGTGTGAATACATGAGTATGTATGTATATGTGTGTGCATGTGTATATTGTATGTGAGTGTATATATGCATGTGTGTATATGTGAATTCATTAGTGTGTATGTGTGTGCATGTGTGTATGTGTGTATTGTATGTGAATGTGTATATATGCATGTGTGTATATGTAAATTTGTGAGTGTGTGTACGTATATATGTGTGAATGTGTATGTGTGTATTGTGTGCTTGTGTGTATGTATGTGTGTATATGAGAGTGTGTACATGTATGTATGTGTATGTGTGTGTATATACATGTATGTGTGTATTGTGTGTGAAAGTGTTTCTATGCATGTGTGACTGTGGATGTGTATATATGTATGTGTGTATTGTGTGCGTGTGTGTGTATGCGATTGTGTGTATGTTTTCATGTGCGTGTTTGTGTGTGTGTGTTCATACAGAGCCAAAGCTGGGAGAATGAGGAAACATTGGGATTCCTTTTCTGTGGTGCTTGTGGGGGTGCATGCACAGAGAGTTAAAAACATTGAAGGTATTATGAGAGCTCGGACCTTTAGAGTCAGTTCTCCAGGGGCTGGGCTGACATTTCACATTGGTCATCAGGCTCAGAGCCTTCTTTCTTGACCTCAACCCACTGCCCAGGCAGAGCCATTTGCTGCCCTTGATAGCAGGAGTTGGGCCCACTTTCATTCATCTTCTGCTGTTTGATGATTTTTTTTTTTGAAGAGACAGCAGGGGTGGGGCTGGGTGGGTCTTCTATGTTGCCCAGGCTGGTCTCAAACTCCTGGCCTTAAGCGATCCTCCCGCCTCAGCTTCCCAAAGGGCTGAGATTCCAGGAATGAGCCACTGTGCCCAGCCTGGCTTGACTCTTCAGAGGGACAGTCCTTGGTGGTGATAGAGAGGAAAGCTTTCCCACATGGCCAGCCAGGGTCTTTCCAGGTACATACTATAGACACCACTTTGCTTCTATCTAACCTCCCTGCGCCGCAAAAAGGTGCTTATATACCAGCAGATCCAGGTTTTGCCTACTCTGAAAAAAGCTCTGGGTTGGGGATGGGATAAGGTCAGAAGCGCTCTTTCAGGGGCCGCCTTCTGGACCTCCCTCCCTCCAACGCCTCCGCACTCCTCTTCTGCCTTGAGAGGCTCAGCCCTGCAGCTGACAGACCTGATTACCTCCTGTGAGTGATGATATAATTCAGTTCCCCTCAAGGAGAGATGCTATCAGAGAGGCTTTTTTTCAGAGGAAAAAATATATAATATACTAGTTGAAAAGGGCTATCTTTCTTCCTGGAAGAACAGTTATTAATCTCTTCCTAGTACATTTTCATATCATTTTGGACATTTATTTCCAGGCCATGATATTATAAAACCAGGCGTCTGTGTCAGTTTTGATGCGGTATAACACGCAGGAACATGAAAAGGCGTAATTACCGCTGCGGCCATTGGAATTGCTAACGAGATCCTGACATTTTCAAATCGGACCTGTTTCTCAGTGATCCAGAAGTGAGCCCCGCAGCTGCGCTGGCCGCATGTCAATGAGGCGGCTCCAGGCTCAGAGGAGAAAAGGAGGAAGGGGGTTGGGGTGGGGACAGTTATCTTCTTTGAGCTGAACCTAGTGACCACAGCTGAGGAATAAAAATGGGTGGAGGGACTGGTCCTCTGCCTCCAAGTTGCCTTTACCATCCAAAGGAGGGGGGTGGGTCATCTTGAGCTTTGTTGCCCGAATTTTCTTATATAGAAATGTGTCAATTCAACAGATCTTTGTTGAAGACCGACTGTGTACCTGGCACTCGGGAGAGAGCAATGAACAAGACAGACATTCACACTTCCTGAAAGAAGCCTCGGAGAGAGAATTCCTCCAGGGACAGCCACCACTCTTTTTTTTTGTTTTTTGTTTTGTTTTGAGACAAGGTCTTGCTCTGTTGCCCAGGCTGGAGTATAGTGTTGCAACCACAGCTCATTGCAGCCTCAACCTCTTGGGCTCAAGCGACCCTCCTGCCTTAGCTTCCCTGGTAGCTGAGACTACAGGCATGCACCACCATGCCCGGCTAATTTTTGTACTTTCTGAAGAGGTAGGGTCTCGCTATGTTGTCCAGGCTGGTCTTGAACTTCTGGCCTCAAGTGATCCTCCCATCTTGGCTTCCCCAAAGTCCTGGGATTATAGGCATGAGCTGCTGCACTTGGCCAACAGCCTGTCTTTATAGCTCTCATTCCCTAAATGCAGGGCCAGCAGCTGCAGCGTCACCTGGAACTTGTTAGAATGCAGATTCTCAGGCTGCACCCCAGACCTACTGAATCAGAAACTCTTAGGGGAGGGGCAGTGATCTGGATTTAACAAGCCTTCCAGGGGATTCTTTTGCACTGTGCAGTTGGGGAACCACTGCCTTACTTCTTCTTTTGCCCTGTCCCAAAGCCTCCCAGGGTAAAACGCAGACCTTGAAATCCACCTTGGTGTGGTGAGGGACAAGCGGAAGGATCTGGGATGGCTGCTGCAGTTAAGCTCCCTGGGCCAGTTGCCTCTTCTCCTGGCATCTTATTCCCTTCCCCTCCTTCCAGATGTCCTCACCCTTGAAGACTCAGGAGCTCCAAGCCTCAATGGCCTCCATAAAACTCAGTAAATGGAGTAGGAGGCTGTGAAACCACTGGTAGTCAAGCCCTCAGAGGGTAACAGCTGTCAGCTAGGATGTCCCTGGAGGGAGTTGCTGGAGCACTGGGGTGGTTGGAATTGGGGTTTGGGGAAGGAAGGGGGCAGGCCCAAAGGAAGGGATGGAGAAAGGGTAGGGGCCTTACAGCTTCTGTCCTGCCATATTTCCCTGAGCCTTCTGTTGGAACTTCGGCACACCTGATGTCTTCCTCCTTGTTCGATGTGTTAGCCCCTTCAGGCTCTAGGGTCCTCAGCCCAACCTTCCCTACCTCATTGGCTGCAACTCTTATTTTCTTTTCTCTTTTTTCTTTTCTTTTCTTTTCTTTTCTTTCTTTCTTTCTTTCTTTCTTTCTTTTTCTTTCTTTCTTTTTTCTCTTTCTTTTTCTTTTTTCTCTCTTTCTCTTTCTCTCTCTTTCTTGCTTTCTTGCTTTCTCTCCTTCCTCTTTCTTTTTCTTTTTCTTTCTTCTCTCTTTCTTTCTCTTTCTCTCTCTCTTTCTCTCTTTCTTGCTTTCTTGCTTTCTCTCCTTCGTCTTTCTTTCTTTCTTTCCCTTTCTTTCTTTCTTTCTTTCTTTCTTTCTTTCTTTCTTTCTTTCTTTCTTTCTCTTTCTTTCTCTTTCTCTCTCTCTCTCCCCTTCCCTCTCCTTCCTTCCTTCCTGCCTTTCTTCCTTCTCTCTCTTTCTGTTTCCTTCCTTCCTTCCTTCCTTCCTTCCTGTCTTTCTCTTTCATTTTTTTTTTTCAGAGACAAAGTCTTGCTCTGTCACCCAGGCTGGAGTGGAGTGGCGTGATCTCGGCTCACTACAACCTCCACCTTTAGGGTTCAAGCGATTCTCCTGCCTCAGCCTCCTGAATAGCTGGGACTACGGGTGTGCGCCACCATGCCCAGCTAATTTTTGTATTTTTAGTAGAGATGGGGTTTCACCATGTTAGCCAGGCTGGTCTCGAACTCCTGACTTCATGATCTGCCCACCTCGGCCCTCCAAAGTGCTGGGATTACAGGCGTGAGCCACCATGCCTGGCGCTGCAACTCTTCTTGAACCAGCACCCCCAGTTTCCCCAGGTTGAGGCTGCAATGGGCTGTGGTCGTACCACTGCACTCCAACCTGAGCAACAGAGCAAGACCTTGTCTTAAAAAAAAAAAAGCGGGGGGGAGTGGCATTTTCTCTCCAAGGCTTTCAGGAAGTACAAATGTTTGTCTTGTTCATTGCTATCTCCCCAGTGCAACTCAAGATGACTCCCTTCTCCTTTGGATGGCAAAAGGACAGCTGGAAGGAGGGTTTTCTGGGTCTACCTGGTATTCCCTAACAGAGACTCTGACTCACAATTGTTCATTCTCTACAGACTCCTGGGCTGCAGTGACAGGCAGGGGAGAAATGCCAAAAGCAGATTGACTGCCTCCATCACACATTTAGGATTTCTGACTGCAGTGGGAACCTCAGCCCAAACACTTCACAAACCTTTTGTGCCCTTAATTCATTCCCCTGGCCCCACCCTCGATACTTCATCTAAAATTTTGATTGTCTTTGTTTTGGAGGCCGGATCTCATTCAGCCCCTGCAGCTGGAGTGCAGCGGTGTGATCATAGCCCACTGTAGCCTCTACCTCCTGGGCTCCAGTCATCCTCCTGCCTCAGCCTCCTGAGTGGCTGGGACCGCAAGCACACGCCACCATGCCTGGTTAACTAAAACGTTGTTGTTGTTGTTGAGACGGAGTCTTGCTATGTTGTCCAGGCTGGTATTAAACTCATGGCCTCAAGGAGTCCTCTCTCCTTAGCCTCCCAAAGTGCTGGGGTTACAGATGTAAGACACCATGCCTGGCCTTGTTTTCATTTCTGATTGCACATCTAACAGACCACCATTGTAGAAAATTTGGAAAATTCAGAGAACGTAACAACGAAAATAGCAACGAGGCACAAGCACATTAGCAAAAGAAGCTGCCAACCTTTGGCACAGCAGTTCTCAGAATGTGATTCCTGGATAGTTGTAGCAGCATCTCCTGGGAGCTTGTCAGAAATGCAAATTCTTGGGCCCCAACTTTTCCCTCCTACCTCTGAGACCCTAGGATGCTACTCAGCCCTCCAGGTAATGCTGTGGTCCACACAAGTTTGACAACCACTGCATGAGGTATTTCCTGTCTTTTTCCTATGCTTAAAAAAAGTCATGCTTATTCTATGAATGTGACTGTACATTTTGATTATTTTACCCCAACATTATACGAAAGAATTCTCCCAGATCATTAAAAACCATTCAAATACTTTTTAATGAGCAGCCTTCCTAATGTCTGCATAAAACATGTCCTGTGGTTCTACCATCATTGACTTAATGAGAATTACTTTCTAAACACCTTCTGGGGAGTTAGTCCAACCTATCTAAGGGGACCCTACAATGTCAGGACAGTAGGGAACAGAAGGAGAAAATCACAGCTGCCAACTCTGCCAAGATACCCCTGGATTTATTACATGCCCTGGTGAAACTGCCTTTGCAAAAATGATAACTGAGGAAATTATGACAGTGAAAGAGATCAGACCTAACCGACTCCATCTTGCTTCTAACCTTTAAGCTGTCCTTGTTCATCCCTGGGCGTAGGCTGAACTAACTTTGGGAAGGAATTCCGTTCTTGGTTTGACTCTGAAACAAAATTGGTAACAGCCCTTTCCCAAAAAGACCCCCTTCTTGCCTGGGGACCTGTCTACCTTTGCAGGACTAACAAATTAGCTACAAGATTAGAAATTACAGTTTAGGGTTCATGCAGCCTCTGGCTCCAAGAGTCTGAGCCTCCCCTAACTGCTCCTGGGAATAACTTCAGTATTGTAAAACCTAAGATCAGTGCTTCAGATATTTTGCAGACCCTGCACTGGGTGGATCAGCTAACAGCACACAGACCAAAAATCTGGCTCAGCCAGTTCTGCCATCCCACCTAGAAACAGAAGACAGCAAGGAAACATCACTTTGGGCCAAACATAGTGGCTCATGCCTGTAATCCCAGCACTTTGGGAGGCAGAGGTGGGCGGATCACTAGAGGTCAGGAGTTCACCAGCCTGACCAACATGGTGAAACCCCTTATCTAATAAAAATACACAAAAAAATTAGCCAGGCGTGGTGGTGGGCACCTGTAATCCCAGCTACTTGAGAGGCTGAGGCATGAGATTGCCTTAACCTGGGAGGCAGAGGTTGCTGTGAGCCAAGATCACGCTACCACTGCTTTCCAGCCTGGGTGACAGAGCGAGGCTACATCTCGGAAAAAAAAAACAAAAAAAACAAAAAAAAACACCTCAGTTTGACCCCCCTATGATTCCATCTCCAACCTGACCAATCAGTTCTCCCCACTTCCCAAGCCCCTACCCGCCAAATTTCTTTAAAAACTCTTATCCCCCGTGCTCAGGGAGACTGATTTGAGTAATAGTAAAACTCTGGTCTCCTGCACAGTCAGCTCTGTGTGAATTACTCCTTCTCCATTGCAGTTCCCCTGTCTTGATAAATCGGCTCTTTCTAGGCAGCGAGCAAGGTGAACCCACTGGGCAGTTACACTGGAGCCCCATGAAAGCTGTATCCCCATTTATGACCTGGCCTTGGAAGTCCCATAGGGTCAGTTCTGCTGCATTTTCTTAGTTGGGGAAGTCTTGTGGGGCCACCTAGTTTCGAGGGGTGGGGAGGATGTAGACTCTACCTCTTGATTGGGCAATTGACGAGGGCCTCAAAGAGCATGTGGGAGCAGAAACATGGTTGTGGCTATTTTTGAAAAATACAGTCTGGCACAGGGGTTCTTGCCCGGGTGGGATAGTTACCAGTGAAATGGGAAAAGTTCCCTTATCTCCCCAGTAGGGCCTGTGATGGGGGTGTGGCTCACTTCTTCAGTTCCCCGCTGCTCAAATCTCTAGGGGAGCCTGCAGATGGGCAGGTTGTAGGGATCTAGCTCCACCACAGTGTCTATGGGTGAATGCTTACAACTCCTGAAGCCCCAGTGGGCGTGTGTTACGGTGCATTCTTTTAGTTTAGCCGTCCACAGGCGGCTTGTGTTAATCAGCTCAGTTAGACCCTCTGCCTTATTGCAAGGACAGAGGGCTTTCTATATCCCAGGTTCTTGCCCTAGTGGACCAGAAAAACTGGATCATATGTGGGCTCGGAGAATGAGCGCAAGGTTTTATTGAGTGGTGGAAGTAGCTCTCAGCAGATGGATGGGGAGCCAGAAGGGGGATGGAGTGGGATGGTGGTTTTCCCCTGGAGTTGGGCAGCTCAGTGGCCGGACTCTCCTCTGACTGCCCTCGGCTGAACTCCATGTCTTTCCACCGTAGATGACCAGCTGGTGTTGGCTGGTATCTGTTGGTGTGTTCTTCTGCCAGTGTGTTCCTCTCGACGTCCAGCCGCTTGTGTCTGTGCCCACTAGGGTCTCGGGTTTTTTATAGGCACAAGATGGGGGTGTGGTGGGCCAGGGTGGTCTTGGAAAATGCAACATTCTCTACCCAGCACTTCCTTGCCCCCCTCCTGTATTACCAGCTTGCTGGTAGAAGCAAACAGGAGGCTGCAAATGTTGGCAAAACAATTCCAGTCCCTCTTCAGGAGGTACACAAATACCCAAATTTCCCACTTGTTCCCCCTCATCCTCCTGCCTAGCCCATTCTCCACTTTTACCCACTCTACTCTTCTCTAGCTACTGTTCTCTGACCTTTTTTTTTTTTTTTTTGACAGAGTCTCACTTTGTCACCCAGGCTGGTGTGCACTGGTGTGATCTCAGCTCACTGCAACCTCCACCTCCTGGGTTCAAGTGATTCTCCTGCCTCAGCCTCCTGAGTAGCTGGGACTATAGGCAAACGCCACCACGCCCGGCTAATTTTTTGTGTGTGTGTTTTTAGTAGAGACGGGGTTTCACCATGTTGGTTAGTAGAATTAAGTAACTCACTTTCTGATCATTGTCTTTCTGCTCAACCCTAAAAGCCCTTTAGTTTTTTTTTTTTTTTTTGGAAACGGAGTCTCCCTCTGTTGCCCAGGATGGAGTGCAGTGGCTCAATCTCGGCTCACTGTAACCTCTGCCTCCTGGGTTCAAGTGATTCTCCTGCCTCAGCCTCCTGAGTAGCTGGGACTACAGGCGCATGCCACCACGTCCAGCTAATTTTTTTTGGTTGTATTTTTAGTAGAGACAGGGTTTCACCATGTTGGCCAGGATGGTCTCGATCTCCTGACCTCGTGATCCACTCACCTTGGCCTCCCAAAGTGCTGGGATTACAAGCATGAGCCACTGCGCCCGGCTGTTCTCTGGCCTTCTTTCTGTCCCAGCTACACAATGACCTTACCTCCCCACCCCTGCCCCCAGGGCTTTGCAGAGACGCTCCCTCCTCCCAGCAAATCTCTCCCCCAGATCTCTGCCCAGTGGCTTGCTTCTCTCCACCCTGACTTCAGCTTGGTAGTTAGTGCTCCCTCCTTACCCCATCCCTTTCCGTTCTGCTGTCTGGTCCGTCCTTCTTCATGGTCCTTGTGGTGTTCTGAAATTGCGTTTTTATTTATGTATGTGTTTATTTCTCTCCACTAAAATAAAATATTTTTGAGAGCAGAGAGTCTGTCTTATTTGCTCCAGAATCCCCAGGGCCCTGATGCAGAAAAAGCACTCAATCTGTGGCTAATTGAATAAGCCAATTTCCTGCCTCCTTCCACCCCTAGTGTTCCTTGCATTTCACCTGCAAGGCTTGACCTGCCTGAAACTGACCAGTTGCGGCCTTAGGCAGGTAACATTTCCGGTGTTTTAGGCCAGCACACCAGGAAGGGATTGGAGATCATCAGACATTGATGAGATGTTTGAGTCTAAAGTTCTACCCCTAGGGGAGGGTTGCCATTCAGATCTCATTGAAGAAGGTGAAAGGAAGAGAGAGAACTTTCACATTCCTCAGGGCAACAGTGGGGCTGGTAAGGGGTCAGAGAGGAACGTTACAAGATTCCTTGAGGATTAACCTGCTGAAGGTGTCGGAAGTGAAGAAATCAGAAAGATGTGCAGCCAGGTGAGCTCAAGACTGACCACAGGGCTCATGTAACCAGAGGGGTCCACAAGCTTGTGCCATGGAGGGGTAAATTTCAAAAAGTCATCACCCTAACCTCGATAGTGCCGCTTGTCTCTATTGAGGTTTGGGTGGTGACTTTTTGAATTTTACCCCTAAAGGCAGGTGGCCAAAGAACAAGAGTGCAGTTTTTTTTTTTTTTTTTTTTTTTTTTTTTTTTTTTTTTTTGACAGGGTCTTGCTCTGTTGCCTAGGTTTGAATACAGTGCCAGAGTCATAGCTCACTGCAGCCTCAACCTCCAGGCTTAAGTGATCCTCCCACCTCAGTTTCCCCAGTAGTTGGGACTGCAGGCATATGCCACCACGCTTGGCTAATTTTTGTATATTTTGTAGAGATAAGGTTTTGGCATGTTTCCCAGGCTGGTCCCGAACTCCTGAGATCAAGCAGTCCACACGCCTTGGCCTCCCAAAGTGCTGGGATTACAGGTGTGAGCTACCACACTGTGCAAGAGTGCAGCTTTGAGAGGTGGAATCTAAGAAGGCATCCCAGGTTATTAGAACGCAGGGAAATGGAGCTCGATACAGAGAATGCAGAGTCCCAAAGCCGAGTGCAATAGCAGGAAAGGAGAGCTGGGCTTTCCTGATGGGGAACAACTCCATGTTCAGCAGCGTAATGTGCACAGATGTGAAAAGGCAGAAAGAGACGTGCCCCAGGAGGAGACAGCTGAAGCAGGTAACTCTTAAGAAAATGAAGCAGTCTGGGGAGCCCAACCTGGTTTCTGGAGACTTAATTGCCTTCAGAAAGTACTGGTCGTAGGCCTGTGTGGGGGCTCACGCCTGTAATCCCAGTACTTTGGGAGGCCGAGGCGGGCAGATCACCTGAGGTCAGGAGTTCGAGACCAGCCTGACAAACATGGTGAAACTCCGTCTCTACTAAAAATACAAAAATTAGCTGGGTGTGATGGCGGATGCCTGTAGTCCCAGCTACTCGGGAGGCTGAAGCAGGAGAATTGCTTGAACCCTGGAGGCGGAGGTTGCAGTTAGCAGAGATCGCACCATTGCACTTCAGCCTGGGCGACAGCGAGACTCTGTCTCAAAACAAAACAAAACAAAAAAAAGAAAGAAAGAAAGAAAGTACTGGTCCTGGTGGGCCAGGAAGCCCACAGAAAAGATCGTGGGAAGAGGATGTGAAGTACCAGAACCTGGACAGACACTTTGGCTGGAAGACTTGGCTGCTCTGTAGGGAGAAGTGCTTAATTGCACCTGCATGTCCTGTTGGTTACCTGGTGGTTTCATACTGGTGCACGGGGCTTGTTTAGGAAACTGAATTCCAGGCTGTGCTAAGTGCCCCTCCCTTTCTTTCCATAGCCTCCTTTCTTAAAACTGGCCAGAGATGGAAATGATCTGTGTATGTTTCCATCACTATTCCATGAATGCCTTTAGGGTGCCACAGAACCCAGCACACAGTAGGTGCTCAATGAAAACCTCCTGAATGCTTGGTTTTTCCAAGGCTGGCTTTAGCAACAGTCATTGTCAACTTCTCAGGGCTGACTTGCTGAGTCAGGACCTCAGCCTTCTCATCTGTAAAGTGGTGGGGTTGGACCCAGTGACCCTGAAGGTCCATTTGAGCTCAAACGTCCTATGAGCCTTTTTGACTTCAGAGTCCAGAAATCTCTTGGATCATGTCCCCTAAGGAGATGCCAGGGTTCCTTTCCAGCTTGCAAACCTGTTTTTCGGCCACAGATGGGCCTCCAGGGCAGCAGAGAAGCTGGGAGCCAAGAGGCTGCCTTGTGTGAATGAGCGATCTGTGCAAGGATGATTTGTGAGGGCAGAGCGGAGGGCAGCAGGGCTGGGGTTTCCCGGGGCTGCTGGCGCACTCCGACATCTGCTATTTTTCACTCCAGTGAGACTGATTTGCTCCAGATGGGCCCCTGCAGACTGTTTTTAGCTGTGCTGGGAAGTGTGGCAGCTGGCTGTGTTTCATCTCTGAGCCCTCTAAGAGACAGCAGAGCACGTGTTAACTGCTTCAGCTAAAAGGCCAGCAGATTCTACAAGAGGGCCCCAGTTCCAAATGATCCCTTCTGAGCAGATGGATTTTTATTTCCCTGAGGCATTACTCTCACTTCAAAGAAAGGTCCGCTCTGGATCTCATGGAGGAATACCTGGTTTGGTGGGCCTTAGTTAGGAAAAATCTTTCAACTGGAGGGAAGACTGTTTTATTGGGTTAAGTCAGATCTTTGGGTCAGTGTCTGTGGTTCTTCTCCAGCTAACGGAACTTTGACCTTACTGAAGGGGACCCTACCACCTTTCGTAGACTCAAGCTTTACTAGCAACACCACTTTAGGAAGCTTCCTCTGTAAGCCTTAGCTGACTAAGCCCTTCCCTTTGGGGCCAAATCCGGTGACTTTCTGAGTCTTTATTTCACAAAGGAGCTTGACAGAGGATAAAGACTTCCTTGGCCAGGAGTCAGGAAACTTGCTTTGGAAGCATGAACCTGTTGCTTCCTGGCTGAGTGATCTTGGACAGGTTATTTGACTCTCCAGCACCTCCATTTCGTTTGTAACTTATGATGCTAGTATCTTTTCAAGGTCTGATGCTCATTGGGTGTATAATTTTCAGTTTTCTCAGAGATAAGCATTGCTGGGAGCAGTGGGGACCAGCCTTTCTAAACACAAAGAATCCAGGGACAATGTCACAGTTTTTGCAAGACCCAAGGACAACTCTTATTTGCATAGGCCTTTGTCAGGGCAACCCATAGATACACTGAGCAGTGATGAGGTTCCTGGATTCTGACCCTGAGGGGCTCAGCCAACAGAGGTGGGCCAATGTGGACCCCTGTAGCACCTTTGGCCTGGGTGGTAGGTGAAGACTTGACTTCCACTGTGGGTTTTTCCTCCACTAACTTTACCAGATAGTTTTATTTCCTTATTTCTTTTTTTCCCCCCATCTCCTTCATCCTAGTCCATTTGTGCTGCTAATGGACAATACAAAAATACCATAGATGAAGTGGCTTAAACAAAAAGCCATTCATTTCTCACAGCTCTGGAGACTAGAAATTGCTGGCAGATTCAGTGTCTGGTGAAGGCCTGGTTTCTGGTTCACAGATGACTGCCTTCTGTGCATGACAGGGAGCACAGAGCTCCCTGGGGTTTCATTTTTAAGGGCACTAATCCCATTCATGAGGGTTCAATAAAGTTGAACACACATAGTCTCTTAATATTTAGATTTACATAGGAGCAAACCATCATGACTGAAAATGCTTTGAGATATTTGCAGTGAAAAAGGAAAAGAGAAAGGAGAGGGAAAGTTGAAGAGAGAGAAAGAAAGAGGGGAGGTATAGTAGATTCATAATGTGTCTATTTAGCTAAGGTGGATTTATGTTTCTTGGAATCCCCTTCTGTTATGGTTTGAATGTGTCCCCCAAAAGTTCATGTATTGGAAAGTTGGTCCCCAGTGCAACAGCATTGAGAGGTGAGACCTTTGGGAGGTGATTGGGTCATGAGGACTCTGCCTTCATGAACAGATTAATACATTAATGGATTATCAAGGGAGTGGGTTAGTTATCATGAGGGTAGGTCTGTTATAAAAAGCCATGTTGGCTGTCTCTTGTGACCCCTTCTCACTCTGTGTTGCCTTCTGCCATGTTATGTTGCAGCACGGGGCATTCCTCAGAAGCCGGCCAGATGTATCTGCTGGATCTTGGACTTTCCAACCTCCAGAAGCCAAGCCAAAATAAACCTCTTTCCTTTTAAAATTACTTAGTCTTGGGAATTCTGTTATAGCAACAGAAAACAAACTAAGACACCTTCCCTGCTTAGTTCTGGCTTAACGTGGGCTGTAAGGGACATTGTACATAATATTTGGGAGGTGGATGTGAAACAGCAGCCATATTCTTGATTCACTTGGAAGGTGAGTGCAGGCATGGGACTCTGTTGCAGCTCATGTGGGCTGGCACTGATCTGTGCTTCACCTAATTGGCTTCAGCCTCTCTGATTCCTGGGCCAGGTGTGCAATTGGCTTCATAAGGAAGGACACTTGTTTATTTCTCCTTTGATCGCCCCATTATTGAAGGTGGAGACTTAGAGATGATGAGACACCAGTGCATGGTCCCGCCTATCCTTGTGGGTTGCAGATTGTTTTTGCTCTTTTCTACTTTATGTTCATCTTCCCTTCCCACCCACCTACCCCATGGTCTTCTGCCGTAGCTACAGCAGCAACAGCTGGAGCATGGCCCAGGCATTGATTTTTCGAAAAAGCTCCCCATGGGCTCTGGGGGAACATTACTCATGTGCCATATCTGGAGGGCAAAGAGAAAGAGGAAAGGAGGAAGTAGTTAGAGGTGGTGGCTGGGATTTGTTAGAGCTGGAGGTTAAAATGTGAGAGTCAAGGAGAGGGGTTCAGGATTGAGTCCAGGGATGGAGAATATGTTGGGTCCACTCCTTTTTGGAGGACTTAAGGACCCCGTGGGTTGTGTAGCATACCCCTCTGCTACTCCTTAAGAGGAAAAAGGCAATTTCTGATACCAACCAGCAGAGCAGGGGAATTGCCACATGCCACTTTGGATCATCATAAATGATATCTTTGTGTTTTTCTCCATGCCATGGCAGGAAATCTGAGATGACTCTGACAAGAGTTTTCAGACTTTCTAGGGGGTAAAAATGGTGTTGTTGCAGAATACTGGGAAGGAGACCTTATTCCCTGTTTGTTAATGTGTACAGCATCCTGAGGTCAAAGATGGATACTTGGCTCAGCAGGATAGAGGATTACAGCCTCCAATGTCTGCTAGTTGCTAACTGCTTTTGGTGACGCATGCTGTTCCTGGCTTTTACTGTTCCAAAGAACAACAGTGTGTCTATAAGTGAGGTCCTTTGGGTCAGAGCTGGGGGAACTTTGGGGGAAAAAACCAAACTGGACATTTGCACAAAAAGGAAAGCTCCAACTGATTTTAAGAGCTTGAGGATAAGTGCAATGCCACTCAAACCTCACAGCATCAATGTATTAATGGATAGACTGGGACCCAGAAGCCCACAGTGAGTAAGGATGAGCTAACACAAATTGTTGGGTTGCTTCCTTAGAAAACCCTCAGATATTAGATCCATTTTATAGATAAGGAAACTGACGTATGGAGTGGTTAAGGAACTCATTTCATGTCACACAGTTAGTAAGTGGCATGGCTGGGATCTAAACCAAGTCATCTGGCTCCAAGTTTCACACTTTGTGTTTCATTTCCTTTCCTTTCCTTCTTTTCTCCCTCTTCCTCCCTTTTCCTTCCTTCCTTCCTCCCTCTCTCCCCTCCCCCTCCCCTCTCTCCCCTCCCCCTCCCCTCCCTCCCTTTTTCCCTCCCTCCCTCCTTCTTCCCTCCTTCCTTCCTTCTTCATTCCTTCGTCCCTCCCTCCTTCTTCCCTCCTTCCTCCCTCCTTCCTTCCTCCCTTCCTTCCTTTTTCCATCCTTCCCTCATTCTTTCCTTCCTTCCTTCCTTCCTTTTTCCCTCCTTCCCTCCCCCCTCCCTCTTTCCTTCCTTCCTTCCTTCCTTCCTCCTTGTCTCTGGTATTTGCATATGTTTTAACAATTAAGCATATTATAAATCCAGTATGAAGAGTTATGGAAAGAAAGAAAAGAAAAAATTTCACATTCACAATCCCAGACTCTAATACACTCTTAAAATGTTTATATCATTTTTTTCCTGTGCACACTTTTAGAATAGTGGCCACTTGAACTTAGATACTATATTGCAAGTATTTTGATTTTTTTACTTAATCTTTGTATTAATGACAGTCTTTTGCGTTTTCTTACACACTTCTTATCTTTAGGTCTATTAGGCAGTGTGCTAAGAACTGGGAATCACAAAGAGAGGAAGAGAGGAAAGCCCCAGTCCTCATGGAGCTGCCTACCTACTGGGGAATTGAACGAAGTTATAATATAGAGTCTCCATAAGAATTTACATTTCCCAGGTTTTCTCATTACCCTTGGTGCAAAGTCATGAAGCTGCATTCTACACCATTTATTGTTTTGGACCATATCCTACTCTTACTTGTTTTCTCAGATACTTGCCAGCCCTTGAGTTGTCTTTATTGCTCTTGTCAGATTCTCTAGAGTCAACACATCTCTCAAGCTGAGGACTCAGTCACTTTCCACTTGCCTGTTTTTCCTTTGTATCATAATAGGCTTTAAAAAAGGCTTTCTGCCTTACTTTGAAAGCTGTGTCTTTTTGCTTTCTTTGTTCACTAATCCATCTCTCTCTCCTTCTCTTTTCTTTATATTTTGAGACACAGTTTCAGTCTGTTGCCCAGGCTGAAGTGCAGTGGGGCGATCTCGGCTCGCTGCAACCTCCGCCTCCCAGGTTCAAGTGATTCTAGTGCTTCAGCCTCCTGAGCAGCTGGGATTACAGGCACTGGGCACCATGCCCAGCTAATTTTTGTATTTTTAGTGGAGATGGGGTTTCACCATGTTGGCCATGATGGTCTCAAATTCCTGGCCTCTAGTGATCTGCTCACCTCGGTCTCCCAAAGTGCTGGGATTACAGGTGTGAGCCCAGGCTCCATCTCTCTTTTAGAACTCTGCTATGTAATAACAATCGTTTTAAACGTATTTTTATATAATGACATGAAGAAAAGTACAACATAGTTGTACATAAAATATTTAATCCCCTTTTGTTGGGCACTTAGATCGTGCACCTTTTCCTCCATGATTTATAATGTGGTGAAGAACATCTTCCATGAATGCCATTGTCCTTTCCATTCACTGCAATCTCGCTTTCCCTCCTTAAAACAGACATCCTCAATCCCTGAGCCACGGGTTGGTACTGACCTGTGGCCTGTTAGAAACTGGGTGCACAGCAGGAGGTGAGCGGCAGGCAAGTGAGCAAAGCTTCATCTGTATTTGCAGCTGCTTCCCATCATTCTCATTACTGCCTGAGCTTCACCTCCTATCAGATTAGTGGCAGCATTTGAGTCTCATCTGAGCATGAACCCTATTGTGAACTGCACATGTGTGAGAGATCTGGGTTGCATGCTCCTTATGAAAATCTAACGCCTGGTGATCTGTTACTGTCTCCCATCACCCCCGGATGGGACTGTCTAGTTGCAGGAAAACAAGCTCAGCACTCCCACTGATTCTACATGATGGTGAGTTGTAGAATTATTTCATTACATATTACAATGTAATAATAATAGAAATAAAATGCACAATAAATGTAATGCACTTGAGTCATCCCCAAACCATCTCCCCCCACCACCCCACTGAATTAGTCCTTGGGAAAATTGTCTTCCACGAAGCTGGTCCCTGGTGTCAAAAAGCTTGGGGACTGCTGCCTTAAAACATTCTGCCTTGTGACTTCTTTGTGGCCAAATCCAATAGGCCTTTGTCCATGTTCATCCCGCTTGATCCGTCTGCAGCGCCGAGCACTTTTTCCTTCTCAACACACTTTTCCTTCTTGGCTTCTGTGATGTGTTCTTACCTGGTTCAAGCTAAGCTATTTTTTCTCACTCTTCCACCAATTCCTCTCTAGCAGCTCCTTAGCATGGGTGCCCCGTTTTGACTCCCTGCTCTCCAGTCTCCTAACTGTGCATGTGTGCTTTGGGCAATCAGGTCCACTTTGATGCCTTGAACTGACATCCACTTGTTGATTCTGACTCTATATTTCTGACCTTGATCTGCAAGCTTATATAATAGTGATATTGGTCTAAGTTGTACTCATTTTAGGACCTGATCTTCAATGAGCCTAATTCAGCCAGGTACTGTTCTCAGCACTTTGTATGTGTCATTTAACTTGATCCATGAACCCCTTTGTAGCACTTATTATTATTGTCATTGTTATTTAAGGAAAGTGGAGTCTCTTCGATGCCCTCACCTGAATGTTCTACAAATCAAGACCTATCACTTCCACTTCCTTCATATCTCCTGAGTTCTCCTTCTTCCCATCTCCATCTGCCCCATCTGTGGTTTGGACTCCAATACCTCTCTCCTTGACAACTGTAGCATCCCTCTCTCCCTTCCCTTTCCTTCCTTCCTTCCTTCCTCCCTCCCCTCGCCTCCCCCCTGTCTTCCCTCCCCCTCCCTTCCCCCCTCCCCCTCCCCTCCCTCTCCCTCCCCTCCCCCTCCCCTCCCCACTGTCTTCCCTCCCCCTCCCCTCCCCCTTCCCCTCCCCTCCCCCTCCCCTCCCCTCCCCCTCCCCCTCCCTCTCCTCTCCCCCTCCCCCTCCCCTCCCTCTCCCCTCCCCTCCCCACTGTCTTCCCTCCCCCTCCCTTCCTCCTTCCCCCCTCCCCTCCCTCTGCCTTCCTCCTTCCCCCCTCCCCCTCCCCTCTCCCTCCCCTCCCCTCCCCCTCCCTTCCTCCTCCCCCTCTCCTCCCCTCCCCCTCCCCCTCTCCTCCCCTCCCCCTCCCCCTCCCTCTCCTCTCCCCCTCCCCCTCCCCTCCCTCTCCCCTCCCCTCCCCACTGTCTTCCCTCCCCCTCCCTTCCTCCTTCCCCCCTCCCCTCCCTCTGCCTTCCTCCTTCCCCCCTCCCCCTCCCCTCTCCCTCCCCTCCCCTCCCCCTCCCTTCCTCCTTCCCCTCCCACTCCCCTCCCCCTCCCCCTCCCCTCTCCCTCCCCTCCCCCTCCCTTCCTCCTTCCCCTCCCACTCCCCTCCCCCTCCCCCTTTCCTCCCCCTCCCACTCCCCTCCCCCTCCCCCTTTCCTCCCCCTCCCCTCCCCCTCCCCTCCCCTCCCCCTCCCCTCCCCTCCCTCTCCCCTCCCCCTCCCCTCCCCTCCCTCTCCCCTCCCCCTCCCCTCCCCTCCCCCTCCCCTCCCCCTCCCCTCCCCTCCCCCTCCCCTCCCCCTCCCCTCCCCTCCCCTCCCCTCCCCTCCCCTCCCCCTCCCCTCCCCTCCCCCTCCCCTCACCTCCCCCTCCCCTCCCACTCCCCTCCCCTCCCCTCCCCCTCCCCTCCCCCTCCCCCTCCCCCTCCCCCTCCCCTCCCCTCCCCCTCCCCCTCCCCTCCCCTCCCCCTCCCCCTCCCCTCCCCTCCCCCTCCCCCTCCCCTCCCCTCCCCCTCCCCTCCCCTCCCCTCCCCCTCCCCTCCCCTCCCCTCCCCTCCCCTCCCCCTCCCCTCCCCTCCCCCTCCCCTCCCCCTCCCCCTCCCCTCCCCCTCCCCTCCCCCTCCCCTCCCCGTCCCTTCCTCCTTCCCCTCCCCCTCCCTCCTCCCTTCCTCCTCCCCGTCCCCTCTTCCCTTCCTCCTCCCCCTCCCCTCCCCCCTCCTCCTCCCCCTCCCCTCCCCACTGTCTTCCCTTCCCTCCCCTCTCCTCCCCTTTCCTTTCCTTGTCTCACTCTGTAGCCCAGGCTGGAGTACCATGGCACTATCTCAGCTCACTGCAGCCTCTGGCTCTGGGGTTCAAGTGACTCTCCTGCCTCAGCCTCCTGAGTAGCTGGGACTACAGGCACGTGCCACCACGCCCAGCTAATTTTTTTTGTATTTTAGTAGAGATGGGGTTTCACCATGTTGCCCAAGGTGTTCTCGAACTCCTGAGCTCAGGAGATTCACCCGCCTCAGCCTCCCAAAGTGCTGGGATTACAGGCATGAGCCGCCGTGCCTGGCCGGACAATTGTAGCATGTTTCTAACATCCTACAGTCTCAGACTCTTCTGCAACTATCCTTATTGCACCAGACTGACCCTCCTAAAAGAAAACACCATCTGTGTGCCCAGCTTGGACCAAAACTTGGGATGAAAGCATTTTTCCCTTGTCTTCTGTCTCTTGTCTTCAGCACAGATTTGTGCACCATCCCCCGCAACCCACCAAATGCATTGCATATTTCCACTTAGTTTTGCCATCATCTTCTAGCCACCCTTCCTGGGGCTACATCTGCCATGAGGTAGGGTATGTGTGGCTCCTCCCTATGCCTCCTCCTTCCCTTTGGTGCAGGGCTCTGAGCATGCCTGGAGCAGACCTCTTCTTCTGGGGTCTGGACATGAGTGTTCTAGAGTGGTTTACACTTGGGTGGGATTAAAACCTTGCTGCATCTTTGCTCCCCGGGCCCTACTAATCAGTAAGCCAGTTTTCTGTTTTGTTTGTTTTGTTTTGTTTGAGACAGAGTCTCACTCTGTCGCCCAGGCTGGAGTGCAGTGGTGTGATCTTGCCTCACTTCAACCTCTGCCTCCCGGGCTCAAGCAATTCTCCTGCCTCAGCCTGCCAAGTAGCTGAGATTACAGGCACGCACCACCATGCCCAGCTAATTTTTGTAATGTTAGTAGAGATGGGGTTTCACCCTGTGGACCAGGCTGGTCTCGAACTCCTGACCTCCAGTGATCTGCCTGCCTTGACCTCCCAAAGTGCTGGGATTACAGGCGTGAGCCACCGTGCCTGACCATAAGTCCAGTTTTGAGAAGGACATCCCGTGTATTTTGCAGAAAGAACTAGAGTGGGCTGATTTGCACACAGCCCCCTGAAGCTCGTCCAGCCCTTGGACCCGGAGCTCATAATCTGGGCCAAGACGTGGTGTTCACATTCCTTGAACGCTGGTCAGTTACCATGCCCCACGATCCTTGCTCAGGGTTGGGGAGGCAGCGGGGGACTCGCCTGGCCAGCCATTGCATTTCAGGAAAGACAGACTCAGAGAATAAGCAGGGCAGGCCCCAGGCTTGACAGGAAGATTCTGGGGAGTGGAAAGACAGACTCAGAAAATAAGCAGGTCAGGCCCCAGGCTTGACAGGAAGATTCTGGGGAGTAGAAAGACTTTGGGAAAGCATTCCTGGGTGTGATTAAAACAGCATGTTCCTTTGAAAACAGAAGAGAGCAGCCACTGTTCCCTGGTGTTTGCTGAGAGCCTGAGTGACCCAGGCAGTTTCTTTCCATTTGCTTGATGGGCTGTGATGACAGCACTTGCAGCCACTGAGCCGGCGCAGGCTGGTTGTAAGTCACAGGGGTTGCCCATTCCAGGAGGAGAAAAGAGTTTCAAATTTCCACCAAGAAAGAATCTGTCAATGTCTTTCAGAAACCCCAGGCTGTGAGAAGTGTGGCCATGTGCTTTCCCCCGCAGCCAACCAGAGAAAGGCCAAAAGTAAAAGGACCTGATAAAATCATCCCATTGTCTTTTAGGAAGAAGTTTGTTTTAAGTAACACCCTTAAACTTGTTAAAATAAGTTTGTTTTTTTTTTTTTTTTTTGAGACGGAGTCTCGCTCTGTTGTCCAGGCTGGAGTGCAGTGGCATGATCTCGACTCACTGCAAGCTCCGCCTCCCAGGTTCACGCTATTCTCCTGCCTTAGCCTCCTGAGTAGCTGGGACTACAGGCGCCCAACACCATGCCCGGCTAATTTTTTGTATTTTTAGTAGAGACAGGGTTTCACCATGTTAGCCAGGATGGACTCAATCTCCTGAGCTCGTGATCTGCCTGCCTCGGCCTCCTGAAATGCTGGGATTACAGGCATGAGCCACTGTGCTTGGCCTTTTTTTTTTTTGAATCTTGCTTTGTCACCCAGGCTGGAATGCAGTGGCATAATGTCGGCTCACTGCAACCTCTGCCTCCTGGGTTCAAGTGATTCTCCTGCCTCAGCCTCTTGAGTAGCTGGGATTACAGGTGCTTGTCACCATGCCTGGCTCATTTTTGTATTTTTAGTAGAGATGGGGTTTTGCTATGTTGGCCAGGCTGGTCTCGAACTTCTGACCTCAAGTGTTCCACCTGCCTTGGCCTCCCAAAGTGCTGGAATTACAGGCATGAGCTACTGCGCCCGGCTTCAGCTAAGTCTTTTAATCCTTGGACCATGCCAGTAATTTGTCTTAAAGAAATAATTAGAGGCTGGGGATGGTGGCTCACACCTGCAATCCCAGCACTTTGGGAGGCCAGGGTGGGTGTATTGCTTGAGCCCAAGAGTTCGAGACCAGCCTGGGCAACACAGACAGACCTCGTCTCTGCAAAAAATAAAAAAATTGGCCAGGTGTGGTGGCATGTACCTGTACCTAGGTACTTGGGTGGCTGAGGTAGGAGGATCGCCTGAGCTAGTGAGCTGCAGTGAGCTATGATCATGCCACTATACTCCAGCCTGGTTGATAGAGCAAGACCCTGTCTCAAAAACAAAAATTATAAAAGATTACCCAAGATTTATACGGAAACATACTCGGCACAGGGTTTTATCATAGCAAAAACAACAAAACAGTATACACATGCACACATACAGACACAGAAACATATTAAATATACAATTATAGGGACAAACTTAATGTAAGTACACTCATGTTGAACTCTGCTTAGCCATTTAAAAAGCATATTTTCCAGGAAATATGAGAGACCTAGAAAAATGCTCATACTACAAAATTAAGCACATAAAACACATATATATGAATAGAAGAAAAATAGAAATATTCTCAAATATTAATAATTTCTAAGAAACAGGATTATGAGTGGTTTTTAAAATGTTATTTGTTACACTTTTATGTACATTCAAACATTTTCAACACCATATGCTGAGGTTATAGTCTATTAAAAAAAGACATTAAAAAAGATATTTAGGCTGGGTGCCATGGCTCACGCCTGTAATCCCAGGACTTTGGGAGACCGAGGTGGGGAGATTGCTTGAGAATGAGCTCAGGAGTTTGAGACCAGCCTGGGCAACATGGCAAAACCCTGTCACTACAAAAAATACAAAAATTAACTCGGCATGGTGGTGCACACCTGTGGTACTAGCTACTTGGGAGGCTGAAATTGGAGGATTGTTTGAGCCTGCAAGGTTGAGGCTGCAGTGAGCTGTGATTGCGCCATTGCACTCCAGCCGGGGTGACAGAGACCTTGTCACTAAAAAAAAAAAACAAAAAACTTAAAACCTTAACAAGGTCAGTCTTTTCCTGGCATGGAGTTCAGGAAATGAGATTCACCCCATGAGTCATATGCACATGTTTGTTCTATTAGGAATGAAGGAACAAGAGGACCAGGGTTACTGGGCACAAGCAAATAACCACACAAGAAGCTTGAGACATTATGACTGTCTTTGGATATCTGAAATGGAATCAGGGTTTGGGATGTCCCAAGGGCTAGGTCAGAGCTGCCCCAAAGAGATCAAAGGGGTCTTTTTTTGTTTTGTTCTTTTCTTTTCTCTCTCTTTTTTTTTTTTTTTATTTTTTTGAGGTGGAGTTTCACTCTGTCACCCAGGCTGGAGTGTAGTGGCATGATCTCGGCTCACTGCATCCTTCACCTTCCAGGTTCAAGCAATTCTCCTGCCTCAGCCTCCTGAGTAGCTGGGATTACAGGTGTGTGCCACCACACCTGGCTAATTTTTTGTAGTAGAGACAAGGTTTCATCTTGTTGGTCAGGCTGGTCTCCAACTCCTGACTTCAGGTGATCCACCTGCCTCGGCCTCCCAAAGTGTTGAGATTACAGGCGTGAGCCACCGTGCCCAGCCTGTTTCTATTTTTTAAGAGACAGGGTCTCACATTGTCACCCAGGCTGGAGTATGGTGGCATGATCATAGCTCACTGAAACCTCAAACTCCTGAGCATAAGCCATCCTCCTGCCTCAGCCTCCCAAGTAGCTGTGACTAAAGGCGCTTGCCACCATGCCTGGCTAATTTTAAATGTTTTGTGGAGATGAGGTTTTGTTGTGTTGCCCAGGCTGGTCTCAAACTCCTGAATTGGAGCAGGAGCGTGCAAAAAGGGGTGTGTTGCATGCCATGCTCCCCCACCTCTGTCTGCCTACTATAATTGTTAGTTGTAGTTGGCTGAATGGCACCTCCCCAAGCCAGAAATCTGGGATCATCCTTGTTTGATTTCTCTGCCCCACCCAATTGATCTCCAACTGCATCTTTTAAATGGTCTTAAGAAATGTCTTCTACATCTCCATTGCTTTATTTCAGGAAACTCTCATCTCCTGACCGGGCTATTGAAAAGATTCCCGGTTTTCCCTCTTTCAATTTGAGCTTATCGCTACAGCCAGACCATTCTTTCTGAAATGCAAATCTCCTGCAATACCCTTACTTAAAACCCCTTCATGGCTCTCCATTGCTTTCAAGATGGAATCCAAACTCAACCTGGTTTACAAAGTCCTTCTCAATCTAACCCAACTGAGTTTCTCAGCCCCATCTTTCCATCCTTTGCCTCACGCCCTTTGCTCTCCTTGCCACTCAGGTCTCCTAACTGATCCCTGAAATTGGCAGGCCCCTTCAACCTTTCAACCTCCATGCCCTTATTCCATTGCCTTCCTCTTCTCCATCTGGGAAATTCTTTTCATCCCTTTGGAGTCAGCTCACTGTCGTCCCCCACCGAGCAGAACACATGTCCCCCTTCACTGCGTTTCCTTAAAACCACACAGTGCTTCTGTTCACATTCATGATCAGTTGTTGGTGGCTCTCCTAAATGCTTTTGTTCAAAGGAACCTAAGGGTGCTTCTCAGTTATGGGAGATGAGTCAGGATGTTTGTTATTATTGCAGTATAATAAATCACCCCTAAACTTAAAAGCTTAAAATGATAATAATGATTTAGTTTGCTCATGAGTTTGAAGTTTGAGCAGGACTTAATGGAGACAGCTATATCTGCTTCATATGGCATTAGCTGGGAAGATGGACTGAGTGGATCAGCTGGAATATCCACTTCCAAGATGGTGCACTCACATGGCTGGCAAGCTGGTGCTGGCTGGCTGTTGGCTGGAAACTGTTGTCTGGGGGGTCTCAGCTCCTCTCCGCATGGGAGTCTCACAGGGCTTCTTGGGCTTTCTGGTAGGGTGGTGGCTGCATTCCAAGAGTGTTTCAAGAGTCCTTGGAGGAAGCCACTTCTGCCACATTTAACTGATCAAGCAAGTTACTAAGGCCAGTTCAGATCCAAGGGGAGGGGAAGTAGAATCCACCTTTCAATGGGAAGAGTTACAAAAAAGTTTCCCTGGACATAAAAGAGGATAGGGGTGTCACAAATAAAGGCCTATTTTCTAATTTTTTTCTAACCAACCAAAGTAATCTTACAGTAGGATAGTATGGATGTTCTTGAGATTGCAGAAATATTAAAGCCCTAGAGCCAATGTGTTGGATCTTGCAGTTGGAATGAGTTGCCTGGGAAGGCCTTCAGCTGCCCACCAGGATAGGTGGACAAACATGGGTTGGCAACTGCTTTGTGGAGATGTTGTAGAGAGCAGTCAAGCTTCAATGGGATTGGCTTGAGGAAAAGGAAATATATTTAGTTATATTTATTAGTTGCCTGTGAATAGCTATTGTCATAACATTAGCCTGGTGTTCCCATCTCCAATTATTAGGCTCTGGGATTGAGCAGAGACTGGATGATGATGGTGGTGGTGCTGATGGTGGTGATGATAGTGATGATGATACTGATGGTGGTAGTGATGGTGATAGTAATGATGGTGATGATAATGGTAGTGACAATGATAGTGATGATAATGGTGGTCATAACGATGATGATGGTAATGATGATGGTGGTGATGCTTGTGATGATGGTAGTGATGATGGTGATGGTAATGATGGTGATAGTGGTGATGGTAGTGACGATGATGGTGATGGTGATGATGGTTATAGTGATGACAATGATAATAGTGATGATTGTGATGATGATGGTGGTGGTGATGGTGATGATGGTGATGGTGATGATGATGATAATGGTGATCATAATGGTGGTGATGATGGTGGTGGTGATGATAGTGATGGTGGTGATGATGATGGTGATGGTGGTGGTGATGGTGATGATGGTGTTGGTGATGATGGTGGTGATGATGGTAGTGGTGATGGTGGTGGTGATGATGATGATGATAGTCATGATGATGATGGTGATGATAATGGTGGTGATAATAGTGGTGGTTATGATGGTGGTGATGATGGTGATGGTGATGATGATGGTCATAGTGTTGATGATGATAAAAGTGATGATGACGGTGTTGGTGATGATGGTGGTGATGATGGTGGTGGTGATGATGGTGATGATGATAGTCATGATGTTGATGGTGATGATAATGGTGGTGATGATGATAGTGGTGGTTATGATGGTGATGGTGATGTTGATAGTGATGGTGATGATGATGGTCATAGTGATGATGATGATAAAAGTGATGATGATGGTGATGATGGTGATGGTGGTGATGGTGGTGATGGTGATGATGATGATAAAAGTGATGATGATGGTGATGGTGATGGTGGTGGTGATGATGGTGATAATGATGATAGTCATGATGATAATGATGATGATAATGGTGGTGATGATGGTGGTGGTGATGGTGGTGGTGATGATGGTGGTGATGATGGTGATGATGATTGTGGTGGTGATGATGGTGATGATGATGATAGTCATGATGATAATGGTGGTGATGATAATGGTGATGATGATGGTGGTGGTGATGGTGGTGGTGATGATGGTGGTGATGATGGTGATGATATGATGGTGATGGTGATGATGATGATGGTGGTGGTGATGTAATGGTGATGATGATGGTAGTGGTGATGATAGTGGTGATGAGGATGGTGATGATGATGGTGATGATAATGGTGGTGATGGTGATGATGGTGGTGGTGGTGATGGTGATGGTAATGGTGGTGGTGATGGTGGTGATGGTGATGTAATGGTGGTGATGATGGTGGTTGTGATGGTGGTGATGAGGATGGTGATGATGGTGATGGTGATGATGGTGATGATGGTGATGGTAATGGTGGTGATGATGATGGTGGTGATGATGATGATAATGGTGATGATAATGGTGGTGATGATGATGGTGATGATGGTGGTGATGATGGTGGTGATGATGATGGTGATGGTGATGATGATGATAATGGTGATGATGGTGGTGGTGATGATGGTGATGATGATAGTCATGATGATGATGGTGATGATAATAGTGTGATGATGGTGATGATGGTGGTGATGATGGTGATGATGGTGATAATGATGGTGATAATTATGATGGTGATGGTAATGATGGTGATAGTGATGATGATGGTGATAATAGCTAACACATGTAAAATGTTTACTAATTGCTGGCACTATCCTATGTACTTTCTCTATATTAACTCTTGTAATCCTCATAATGACCCTATAAATTAGGGCATATTACTATGCCCATTTTACAGCTGAAAAAACAGAGGCAGAGAAAGTTTACATAACTGACCCAAAGTTGCTTAGCCAGCAGAAGGTGGAAATGGCTGGCCATCTGGTGGGTGTGCTGGGAAGACTTCCTGCCCAGTATGGGATGTTGGCCATGGTTTCTGGGTTTCATTCTTTCTCTCATGATCCTACTCCTGCCACCTTCTATGAGGGCCCCTGCCCAGCATGTGTCTGGCTTTCTGAATGCAGAAGCACTAGGAACTGGTTTGATATGGAGAGGTTTGCAGGCATCCCTGTGGAACTTTCCATTAAGACAGCGGGTTCCATTTGTACATGCGTAGACTTTACCCTAAGCATCGACATGCTTAACTGCACAAAGATAAAGAATTTGACATTGGAGGGAGTATTTACTTTAAGATCTTGCCCCATGCACCAACCTTAAATCTTGAAGTTCTGATGTCAATTCAAAATAACACATTAAAAAACAGTTTTAAAATCAACTTTGTGGAGGTTTCATTTGCACAAGTCACATGCACCCCTCGAAAGCAGACAGGTGGGTGAGCTGTAACAAATGTGTGAACCTGTGTCACCACAAGCACAGTCAAGATCTAGAACATTTCCTTCAAACTCTGCGAGCTTCCTGTGCTCCATCCCGGGCCCCCAGCAACAGACATTCTGGTGTCTTTTTGCCAGTCCTAGAGTTTCGTGTCAATGGCATTTACACTGGGTAGCGTGCAGTCCATTGTGTCTGGTCTCTCTGGTGCATCACAATGACTGAGATTCCTTTGCACTGTGGAGTGGAGTGTATCAGCAGCTTATTCCTTCTAATGTTCCAGTGTCGGATGCTCCAGTTCCTGTGCTTACTCACCTATTCATGGGCATTTGTGTGGGAAACAGCAGATTTTGAAGAGTCATACAGGAGGCAGTTCTAGGTTCAGGGGACTGAAATGACAGGGCAATAGAGTAAAACAGAAAATGTTCTCTCTGAGACTGTTCTAAGACGGTATGTGCCTCCCTGGGAGACAGTAAGCACCTGTCTTGCCTGAAGTGGAAAATGACTGTAAGATATTATAAAAGAAGGCTGGGTGCGGTGGCTCATACCTGTAATCCCAGCAGTTTGGGAGGCTGAGGTGGGTGGATCACCTGAGCTCAGGAGTTCGAGACCAGCCTGGCTAACATGGTGAAACACCGTGTCTACTAAAAATACAAAAATCAGCCAGGCATGGTGGTGCATGCCTGTAATCCCAGTTACTCGAGAGGCTGAGGCAGGAGAATCGCTTGAACCTGGGAGGCGGAGGTTGCGGAGGTTGCAGTGGTTGCAGTGAGCCAAGGTCGCCCCATTGCACTCCGGCCTAGGTGACAAGAGCAAAACTTCGTCTCAAAAAAAAAAAAAAAAAAAAAATATATATATATATATATATATAAAATAAAAAAAAATTCCAGGCTGGGCACCGTGTCTCATGCCTGTAATCCCAGCACTTTGGGATTCCAAAGTGAGAGGATCACTTGAGGCCAGGAGTTCGAGACCAGCCTGGGTAAAATAGTGAGACCCCCATCTCTACCAAAAAAAAAAAAGCCAAAAAAACCCAAAAAATTAATGGGACATGAAGATGCATGCCTGTAGCCCCAGCTACTTGGGAGGCTGAGGTGGAAGGATGGCTTGAGCCCAGGAGTTTGAGGCCCAAATGAGCTGTGATTGCACCCTACCCTCCAGCCTGGGCAACAGAGCAAGACCTTATCTCAAAAAAAAAATATATATATATATATTCTCCAGCGTTTGATGAGGAGCTGACTTTTAAAAATCCTTCTGAGGCAGGGAGCAGGCGGGGTTACAGCCGGTCTGCGTACTGGTTTTGAATGTAACTCTGAACCACCTGGCATATATTTTCTGCACAAATTGGCATCTTTGCTGGCCCTGGAGAATGAAGCATGATCTTCAAGCAACCCAAACCTCCCACATACGTATCCGAGTTCCCTGGGCACATCCAGGTCCCTTAATAATCTCGCTCTTTTTTTTTTTTTTTCACATGTAGCTCTCCCTGTTTAATGCGTAGTTCTCACTCCTTCCTACACACTCCCCCTGCTCTTTCAAGTCAAGTTTAAGGGTTTTCTCCCCTGTGGATATCTCTTTTATTACTCCAGCCAGAGTGAGGGCTCCTTTTGTGCTCACCCCACCCTTGGCCCATGTATCTGAGTTAACACCTATGACATGTAATTATCTTTAGGATTTTCTACCTCTCTGTCTCAGAAAACTATAGGCAGCGACTATCTCTTATTCTGCTCCAAATCCTTACTTCCTCACACAGTGTAGGAACTTCATCAGTGTTTTTATTTTATTTTTTTAGAGACAGGAGTCTTGTTCTGTTGCCCAGGCTGGAGTGCAGTGGTGCCATCATACCTCACTGAAGCCTTGAACTCTTGGGTTCATCAAGCAATCCTCCTGTCTTAGCCTCCTGAGTTGCTGGGACTACAGGTGAGTGCCATTATGCCCAGCTAATTTTTGTTTATTTATTTTTTTTATAGAGACAGGGTCTTGCTATATTGCCCAGCCTGATCTTGAATTCCTGGCCTCAAGTGTTTCTCCATCCTTTGTATCCCAAAGTGCTGGGATTATAGGCATGAGCCACTGTGACTGCTACATCGATGTTTTTATTTATTTTTATTTTTTGAGACAGGTTCTCACTCTGTCGCCCAGGCTGTAGTGCAGTGGTGTGATCTCGGCTCACTGTTAACCTCCTCCTTCCAGGGTCAAGTGATTCTCCTGCCTTAGCCTCCTGAGTAGCTGGGATTACAGACATGTGCCACCATGCCTGGCTAAGTTTTGTATTTTTAGTAGAGATGGGGTTTCACCATGTTGGCCAGGCTGATCTTGAATTCCTGACTTCAAATGTTCCACCCTCCTCAGCCTCCCAAAGTGCTGGGATTACAGGCGTGAGCCACTGCGCCCAGCCTTATTGATGTTTTTAAATGAATGACCCTGTCAAACCCTAACCCTAGCAGCAGTACCTGATAGCAGTGAAGCCCTAAACCTATAGTTAGGGTTTTACGGAAAAACAATGGGGTGAGGGCTTTACTGCTATCCGGTACTGTTGCTTGGGAACATCTCTCTCTCTCTCTCTCTAATCTCTATTTGATTTGTTTTCTTTTTTTTTTTTTTTTTTTGAGACGGAGTCTTGCTCTGTCGCCCAGGCTGGAGTGCAGTGGCGCAATCTCGGCTCACCGCAAGCTCCGCCTCCCGGGTTCACGCCATTCTCCTGCCTCAGCCTCCTGAGTAGCTGGGACTACAGACGCCCGCCACCATGCCCGGCTAATTTTTTGTATTTATAATAGAGATGGGGTTTCACCGTGTTAGCCAGGATGGTCTTGATCTCTCGACCTCGTGATCCGTCCGCCTCAGCCTCCCAAAGGATTTGTCTTCTTGAACCAATAACTCATTGCCACTTTTTAGATAACTTTTATTTTAAGTTCAGGGGTTCAAGTGCAGGTTTATTACATAGGTAAACTTGTGTCATAGGAGTTTGTTGTACAGATTATTTCATCACCTGGGTACTAAGCCTAGTACTCATTAGTAATTTTTTCTGATCCTCTCCGTCCTCCCACCCTCCACCTTCCACCCTCCAATAGGCTCCAGTGTCTGTTGTTCCCCTCTGTGTGTCCAAGTGTTCTCATCCTTTAGTTCCCGCTTTTTTTTTTTTTTTTCCTTTTCTTTATTTTTGGAGACTGGGTCTCACTCTGTTGCCCAGGCTGGAGTGCAGTGGTATGATCTTGGCTCACTGCAACCTCCGCCTCCTGGGTTCAAGCGATTCTTGTGCCTCAGCCTCTCAATTAGCTGGGATTACAGGTGTGCACCACCATGCCTGGCTAATTTTGGTGTTTTTAGTAAAGATACGGTTTCACCATATTAACCGGGCTGGTCTTGAACTCCTGGCCTGAAGTGATCCGCTTGCTTCAGCCTCCCAAAGTGCTGGGATTACAGGCGTGAGTCATCACGCCTGGCCCTTTAGCTCCCACTTATAAGTGAGGACATGAGGTATTTGGTTTTCTCTTTCTGTGTTAGTTTGCTAAGGATAATGATCTCCTTTTAACCAACTCCAATAACCAGAACTCTTTAGTTCTCAAACTTGATCATTCATTGGAATTACCTAGAAGGCTTGTTAAAACCCTAGTTTAAAGCCCAGAACCCACCTGGGCATGGTGGCTCACACCTGTAATCCCAGCACTTTGGGAGGCTCAGGCGAGCAGATCACCTGAGGTCAGGTGACCAGCCTGGCCAGCATGGTGAAACTCTGTCTCTACTAAAAATCCAAAAATTTGCCAGGTGTGGTGGCGCATGCATGTAATCTCAGCTACTGGGGAGGCTGAGGCAGAAGAATCACTTGAACCCAGGAGGCAGAGGTTGCAGTGAGCAGAGATTATGCCATTGCACTCCAGCCTGGGTGACAGAGCAAGGCTCTGTCTCAAAAAAAAAAAAGGACAACAAAAAAAACAACTCAGAACCCAGCATGCCTAGTCAGTAGGTTTGGGGTGAGACTCACATATGTTCACTTCCCACAAGTTCCCAGGGGTTGTTGCTGTGGCTGGGCTGGGGCCTGCTCTGAGAACTGCTGTTTGAGACCTCATGCACCAGAATACCAGGCAACACTCAGGCTGCCTTTCAGTCTTTCCATCATTTTTTTTTTTTTTGGTTGTTTGTTTTTAGAATCCACAAAATGTATGCACTGTAGTTTGAGTACATCAATATATGGCTCAATTTCTGTTTTTAATGATAACTCGAGGAAACAGAAATGTATCTTGTTGTGAAAAATGTTACCTCCATCAAACAAATGCCTAACACCACAGCATTAGAATTGCACTCTGATCTTTCCATTTATTCAAAACAGCATTAAGTGACTTGATTTATTAGTGGCAGCCTGGGGTGGGGGGAGGAGACTCTGATAGTCACAAAACCAACGCATATGCAAAGAGTGGGCTTTGCAATGTGCTTAGAATAAGTGGAGGAATTTCTTTTGAGGAATGTACTTTGTCTAACACAGGAAGGTGCATGAAATATGAATGAATAGAAGGCTTGCTGTTAAAAATTTCTTTTCATGAGCTACAACATAGATAAATTAGAGATTTAAGTGCAGGGGACCTCAGACTCCAGACAGCTGGAGAGGGAAGAAGATGGGAAGAGGAAAATAATTTTCTCTTCTTTCTTTTTTAAAGACGGGTCTCACTCTGTTGCCCAGGATGGAGTGCAGTGACGCAATCTCAGCTCACCTCACCCTCCGCTTCCTGCTTCCCGGGCTGAAGGCAACATCCCATTTCAGCCTCCCGAGTAGCTGGGACCACAGGTGTGTGCCACCACGCCCAGCTAATTTTTTGTATTTTTTGGTAGAGACAGGGTTTTGCCATGTTGCCCAGGCTGGTCTTGAACTCCTGAGGTGAAGCAATCTGCTCGCCTTGGCCTCCCAAAGTGCTGGGATTACAGGTGTGAGCCACGGTGCCCGGCCAGGAAAATGATTTTCAAACATCCTTGATCACCTGTCTCCCTCTGCTTAGGTGCCTGTAGGCTTTCTTGTGTATTATGTGCTTCTCTTCCAGGCAAAGGTGGTGAGGACCTGAGGAGAGGCAATATGCATGTAGCTGAATTTGCTTAAGAGGGATGAGAATTTTATACAGGAATTAGGCAATCCTGGATATGGAATCTGCCAGCCACTCAGCACTGGATCAAAGTTTTCTAACCTGGATAAAACTCCGGTCTTTACCAAACTAGTTTCCCAGTGTTTCTGGCCATCAGCTCTCTTAGTCTTATCTTTATAGGTCTACGTGCCAACACACTACAGACATACCAAAGAGACCGTGATCACAAATTCCATTAAAGAAGAAGGTGGCCGTTTCTCCCAGCAGTAGCAGATTATGTGTACTTGCTTTTCAGGTCCTCAAACAGTTAGGTCCAGTGTCCCTAGGTGAATGACACTTCCTGGAAATCTACAACACAGAGATACTGATGATCTTAGATCCAGTCGGTCAAGGGAGTAGGAATCCAGCATAATGGTCTTTGCCTCCTGAATCTGTGCTTGGTCAAAACTCTTGCTGGAGAGAAACAGAAACCCGTTGTGCTAGCTCATGGAAAAGGATTACTATGAGGACACAATAGGCAATGTCATGGTCACAGGAATAAAATATAGCTAGAGACAGTATTGCCATGTTCAGTTGCACAAGCTGTGCACTGCACAATTCCAAAGGTATTATTTGCATGGACCATGAGGTACATAGTGATCTCTGGACTTGTACAACATGGTGGCATTGAATATAGAGGTTGGGAGAGCCAAGGACTGAGGCCTCTTTCTCCATCTATCAGGTGTGAGGTTATTACTCTTATTTCTGCTCATCTTTGTGTCTGCCCCATTCCTCTTTCTCATTCATATTCCTCTGTGTACTCTCTTGCACATGACCCCCAGGCTGCTCATCACGTTCTTTCTCTACTTGATAACCTTTCCATTCTGGTGCCTGCCATTGACCATCAAATGTCTTTGTCTCTTATTTCAGAGTTTCAGGAGGGAATTTGATGGGTCTTTGACATACCAAGGATTTGCAGACCTTGTGTCAGTATCCACCACATTTCTGGTTCAACTGACTGTGTCCATTGGGAAGTAGATGGAACGAAGGTGGGGAGACCTTAGGCCTCTTGGAATAAAACATGTTTAGAGTGTCAGGGACTCTAGGTGAGGAAAGATTCATTGAGAAGGAGGCCTGGCTGGGGCAAGCATTCCAAAATATGCATCATACAAGCCTCATCCAATGTGCTCCTCAAACCTATTCTTTTTTGCCTTTGGGTCCAGGGTGGCTTTTGTCCTCTCTAAGGGATTATGGGGTGTTTCTGAAGCTGCCCCTAGTCTTAGCTTCCTGGCCTTTTCTCCTGCTATGTCTGAACTTGCCGACATTATACAACCTTCTCCCCATCAGAGATTCAGCTCTTGGCTAGCCTTTGCAGGGTGGCCTGTTTTCTTATCCCATACAGCCTCTTTCCTTTCTTTCTTTCTTCCTTTTTTTTGAGACAGTCTCGCTCTGTTGCCCAGGCTGGAGTGCAGTGGTGTGATCATGGCTCATTGCAGCCTCAAGCCCCCAGGCCCAAGCGATCCTCCCACCTCAGCCTCCAAATAGCTGGGACCACAAGCATGCACCACGACACCTGGCTAATTTTTAAATTTTTGTAGAGATAAGGTCTCTCTATGTTGCCCGGGCTGGTCTCGAACTCCTGAGCTCAAGAGATCCTCCTGCCTTGGCTTCTCAAAGTACTGGGATTACAGCCGCAAGCCACTACACCCCAGCCTAACTTTTTGAAACCAGTTAGCACCGTATCTTCCTGGCCAGTGTTTATGTAGTGCCTGAATGGGGGAAGATACTCCGATCGAGCGGTTCTGCATAGTTACATTGGCATCTGCTGGAGATGTTAACACTTCAATGTTGGACTTTTTATCTTTCTCCCAAACCTACTCCTCCTGCAGCCGTCCGCATTTCACTTAATGGCAATGGAGGCCTTGCAGCTGCTCAGCCTAAAAACCCTGGAGTCCTCCTTGGCTACCTTCTTTCTGTTTGCAGCACATCTGACCTTACAGCATTATCCATACTTGGTTCCACCATCACAACATGTGGTATTTCCTGCTTATCCACGGGGGATAGACCCCCAGTGGATGCTTGAAACTATGGGTAGTGTCAAATCCTATAGATACTATGCTTTTTCCTACATGCCTATGATAGAGTTTAATTTATAAATTAGGCACAGTAAGAGATTAGCAACAATAATAAGGAAACAGAACAATTATAATAATATCCTTTTTTTGGAGACAGGGTCTCACTCTGTCACCAAGGCTGTAGAGTGCAGGGGTGCCATGACTGCTCACTGTAACCTCCACCTCCTGGGCTCAAGTGATCCTCCCACCTCAGTCTCCTGAATAGCTGGGAACTTCAGGCACGTGCTATCACGCTTGCTGTTTTTCAATTTTTTTGGTAGAGATGAGGGTCTCGCTAGGTTGCCCTGACTGGTCTCTAACTCCTGGGCTGAAGCGATCCACCATCATTGGCCTCCTAAAGTGTTGGGATTACAGGTGTGAGCCACTGCACCCAACTTATAATAATACACTTTAGTAAAAGTAATGTGAGTGTGATGTCTCTCTCTCATGAAATATCTTATTGTACTGTACCTTTCCTTCTTGTGATGATACCAGATGATAAAACACCTACATCTTGAGAAGAAGTGATGTGGATGATCAGGCATCATGACATAGCATTAGGTTGCTATTGACCTTGAACACCAATGCTGTGATACCTTGACAGTCCATCTAATAATTGAGACAGCTACTAAGTAACTATTGGGTGGGTGGTGTAGACAGCGTAGATCCACTGGACAAAAGGATGATTCGCATCTTGGGTGTGACAGAGCAGAATGGTGAGAGAATTCGTCACGCCACTCGGAACAGCATGCAATTTGAAACTTATGAATTGTCGACTTCTGGAATTTTCCATTTACTGTTTTCGGATCACAGTTGACTGCAGGTAACTGAAACCAGGAACTACTGTGTCCTGAATCCAGCCGTTTCTCACCACCCTGGTCCAATCCACACTCTTCTTTTTGCTTGGATTACTGTAACAGCCTCCCAACTGTTGTACCATTTCTACCGCCGTGCCCTTCCTTTCATCCTCAGTGTGCAGCAGAGTGTGTGCAGAGGTTAACATAGAAGTCAGACCAGGTCCTCAAAACCCTGCAAGGGTCCCCTTTCATCAGAGGAAAAGTCAACATCTGTAATGGCCTGCAAGTTCCTATAGAATCTGGACCCAGAGATCTCTCTGCGTTTTCTTCATCTACTCTTCTCACTTGCTCTCTTGCCGCCATATTGGCTCCTTGGTGGTTTCTCAAGCATGGCGAGCACCCTCCCACCTCAGGGATTTAGTGCTGGCTGTTCCCTCTGCCTGGAGTTCCCTCTGTCCTCCAGAAGCCAAAGGTTATTCCTCACCATCTCCAGGTCTTCCCCCATCACCACCCCATCACTCCTTGTCACTTTTTGTGGCTGTGGCTGTTTTACTTAGCACCTTCTTAATATCCTATGTGGTTTACTTACATATTTTTTTTAATTCTGTGTCTCTTTTTCCTCCACAAACACAGGAACTTTTGTGTATTTGGTATTCTTAGCACTGGGTTAGTGCCAGGCACCAAAAACTATCTGTTGAAGGAACAAATGAATCTAGACAAATGAATAGGTGAATCTAAATTTACTTATGGAGAAAATACCAGATACAAACAAGTATGACCTACATGTAAACATCTGCTGTTGTTTTTTTTAACTAAAGTTGGGGTCTTGCTATGTTTCCCAGATTGGTCTTGAACTCCTGGCCTCAAGTTATCGTCCCCTCTTGGCCTTTGGGAGGCCTAAGGTTTCTTAATTCCTTTTTTTTCTTGGGCAGAAAGCTCCAATGCAGACTGAGTTCCAATAGGGGTACTGGCCTCACTGCCTTTTTGTCTCTCCAAGCAACACTCCCCTGCCAGTGAACCCACGTCTGGGGAGAGAGTCCTCCAACTCACTCCACTCTTATTTTGCAGAATAAATTCACCTGCTGGCCAGGTGCAGTGGCTCATATCTGTAATCCCAGCACTTTGGGAGGCCAAGGCGGGTAGATTGCCTGAGGTCGGGAGTTCGAGACCTGCCTGGCCAACATGATGAAACCCCATTTCTACTAAAATTACAAAAATTAGTTAGGCATGGTGGCGCATGCCTGTAATCTCAGCCACTTGGAGGCTAAGGCAGGCAGGAGAATCACTTGAACCCGGGAGATGGAGGTTGCAGTGAGCTGTGATCGCGCCACTGCACTCCAGCCTGGGTGACAGAGTGAGACTCTGTCTCAAAAAACAAAAAACAAACAACCTCTCGCCTGCTGACCAAAAGAGAGAATGCAGAGTTTCATTCTCATATCCTGGGGCTGTAACATCCCTTCCTCCTTTTTTTTCTTGAGGACCCAGGCTCCCTGGTGACTTGCTTTCAATTCCTAGAATTTCCACATGGGAAGCAGAACCAACCTCCAGACTTCTGCTGCAGGAGATAGCGAGGTCACATGCGGAGCGGGGAGTTCTTTCCAAGTATCTCCAAGGAGACATTTAAAGGCCATCCCCTAATTGCAGTGTGAAGCTTGCAGCAGGTGGAATTCCCGACTTTTGCCAGAGGATGGCACTGTGGGTGTTTCCAAGAAGGAGCTGAGCTTTTTTTTTTTTTTTTTTTTTTTTTTTTGAAAAAGCCATTTCCAAATGGCAGTAACAGCTGCACTTCAAACCCTGCAGGGAACATTAGAAAATGTTAACCCCCATTTGGGTGGGGAAGCAGGGACTGGAGGCGGACCTGGGGATCCTGACCGCGGAGGCCAGTCCTAGAGGAAGGGCAGGAGCTAGAGAAGTGCCAACAAGGAGCGAGAAAAGGAAACTGCAGGGCAACCTAGCTGTGACTGGGGACTAGTGTCCTTCTCTGGTGGAGGCTGAGCAAGGACAAGAGCCCTAGCTGGTGGGGATTCGTTTTCCAGAGTCGAATTCAACCTGGGGAAAATAGCAGGGTGCAGCGGGGTGCAGCGTATACATGTGTCATTTGCCAACTTTCTCCATCTGTACCCACATTGGACCAGTCATTTAAAATGTGTATTTCATATCCCCTTGAGAGCTGACACCAAGTCTTGTTCATCTTCCAGTTTTCCATCATGCCTGGCAGGTACTAGACCCTCCATTAATAGTTGTTGGATGAATGATTGATTGAATGGAAAAAACGCATGTTAGATTTGGGATGGGGAAGCGATGTTTTTTTCCAAGAGTGAAAAAGTTGGGCAATTCATGTGTCTTCCTATATTTCTCTCCAGATTACAGCCATCATTATGCAATCACTGAAATACCAAGCCCTTGACTATTTGCAGAGGACTTTCTCTCATTCATCCTGGTCTGTCTACCTGTTCATTCTTCCTAATTACATTACATCCTTATTAATTTCCCGTCTGTAGCAACTCATCTCTTTCACGTGCTTTCTTGAATTAGAGTGATTTAGGTACACACTGCCTCTTTCAACTAGATGGGCTATGTGAGGGCAACACTTTACATCACCCGAGTGAGTTTACAGCCACACGGCGCTTAACCCTTGCGCGGGCTCTTTAAGGAAGATATTATTGGGGCATATTGTATTTTCCAAAAATGGCCACACTGATCTTACCCCATCCCATGCTCTTCTTACGATGTGACACTGACATTCTCCATTGAGAGGTGGGCGTCTACATTTCCTTCCTTTGAATATGAACGGGCAATTTTTTTTTTTTTTTTCTTGAGACAGTCTTTCACTCTGTTGCCCAGGCTGAAGTGCAGTGGCACGATCACAGCTCACTGCGGCCTGGACCTCCTGGGCTCAAGTGATCCTCCTACTTCAGTCTCCCGAGTAGCTGGGACTACAGGCACGTGCCACCACTTCTGGCTAATTTTTTTTTTTTTTTTTTGTAGAGACGGAGTTTCATCATGTTGCCCAGGCTGGTCTGGAACTCCTGAGCTCAAGTGATCCCCCTGCCTCTGCCTCACAAAGTGCTGGGATTACAGGCATAAGCCACTGCACCTGGCCTGGATGGACTTTTTAATGGCCTAGTTAATAGAAAGCTGCAAAACGAATGCAGTGTGATTTCTTTTTTTTGAGATGGAGTCTCACTCTGTTGCCCAGGCTGGAGTGCAGCACAATCTCTGCTCACTGCAATCTATACCTCCCGGGTTCAAGTGATTCTCGCGCCTCAGCCTCCCAAGTAGCTGGGATTCCAGGCTCATACCACCATGCCCGGCTATTTTCTTTGTGGTATTTTTTTTTTAAGTAGGGATGAGGTTTCACCATGTTGGCCAGGCTGGTCTCGAACTCATGACCTCAGGTGATCCACCCACTTTGGCCTCCCAAAGTGCTGGGATTACAGGCGTGAGCTACTGTGTCCAGCTGCAGTGTGATTTCTGAGGCTGTGTCACCTACGGTGGTGAAGCTTCCTCAGCCTCTCTGTCAGGACACGTGTCTTTGAAACACTAAGAAGCCTCCATGCAGAAGGGGCCACAAGGAGAGACCGTGTAGAGGCAGGGCAATCTGCTGGAGAAGCCCCACCTGTTCTAGCCTCAGCTGTTAAAATCCTCCAGCTAAGGCCCCAGACACCATGAGGCAGATATAAGCCATTCCCCTTCTGCTCTGTCTTAATTCCTGACCCACAGAATCTGTGAGCCTAAGAAAAGGGTGTTTTACACTGCTCAGTTTGGAGTGATTCATGATATAGCCGTAACTGCAAAACTTCATTATCCCCCTCCCATTTCTTCTAGGTGAGAAAACTGAGGCTTTGCAAGCAGTTGGGCTGGCCCTCGGATTCCTCTTTGACTTCCAGCCCAGTGTATTTTCCAGAGTCCTGTGCATGTCCTGATGTTGGCTTTAATTGCCAGGCTGAGGAAAAGACATGGTGGATTCCATTCAGGGGTCACTTGAGGCTGGGGGACATCTTTGCTTTTGTTCATATATCAGCAAAACAGGAATGCAGGCTTTGGGATCTATCTGAGCTTTTATTTATTTTTTTTAGAGACAAGGTGTTGCTCTGTCACCCAGGCTGGAGGGCAATGGTGTGATCCTAGCTCACTGCAGCCTTCAACACCTGGACTCAAGTGATCCGCCTGCATAAGCCTTCTGAGTAGCTGGGACTACACGTGCACACCACTATGCCCCACTAATTTTTGTATATATGTATATTTTTTGGTAGAGATGATATCTCGCTGTGTTGCCCAGGCTGGTCTTGAACTCCTGGCCTCAATCAATCCTCCCACCTCAGCCTCCCAAAGTGCTAGGATTATAGGCATAAGCCACCACGCCTGGCCAGGAGTGGAGCTTATAGTTTGGGCTTATGGTCCAGGGAAACTTATAATTACTATTTTGAGACTGGCAGCCTCATGAGCATCTGCTAGTGGCAGGACCGTCTGAAAGCTGCCCACCTATCCCTGCAAACCTACTAGCTTCTAGCTCTAGAAGAGTCTTGGTCTAATCACAGCTATTAGGCCAGGGTTAATTGATGCTATTATCTTCACAACGGGCCATATTTGAGGGTGAGGCTAAGAGGCCACGAGAGCAGGTAAAATCAAACAAACCACAACATTGCTTCTATCTTATTAGTGGTCTTGTAAAAATCATCATTGCTATCCATTTGTCTGAGCCATTGACACCCCTTTTAGGAGCCTCCCTGAGACTGACTAATCATCTTGTGGTCTGGCAACCTGGAGATGGTCTTGACAGTAGGATGTTCTCATCCAAGTGGATTTTCCGGATGACCAGCATTTCCCGGTTGGAGGGCCACAGCCTCTCCTCCGCGGGTGTGGATAAGAAGCTGGTAGATGCCTCTCCTCTGAGATGAACACTGATATCTCATTCTGGGCTTGGGAATAGTTGACGAGGAGACTTACCTTGGCAACACAGGAAGCCTGATTCTCAATGTCAATTTCAGCATCCTTGGGAATCAGAAACCACAGACAGCCTTCACAAACCCTACGTCCATTGAGAGCTTTGTGGCAGTGAGTCCTGTAGTATAGGTTCCTGGATAAGCCATCTTTCCCAAGTCCTTTGTGGACCCCCAGTCATGGGGTAGCGGACAAGAGGATGCTAGCATGCATAAAGCAATAATGTAATTCTGGCAATGGCTATGGTGTGTTACCATATGGCGTGTGATGGCGTGTTGCCGTGTGGCGTGTGATGGCGTGTTGCCATGTGGCGTGTGATGGCGTGTTGCCGTATGGCGTGTGAGGGCGTGTTGCCGTCTGGCGTGTGATGGCGTGTTACCGTATGGTGTGATGGCGTGTTGCCGTATGGCGTGTGATGGCGTGTTGCCGTATGGCATGGTGATGGCGTGTTGCCATATGGCGTGTGATGGCGTGTTACCGTATGGTGTGATGGCCGTGACCTTGTTTGCATGGTCATAGTGACGTGGTTGTCATTTATGGAGGCCGCGATGCCTGTGACTTATGTTGATTGTAATGCTGAGATGCTGGAAATTGTTGTGTTGTTTGAGTGTGCCATCATTGCAATGTCGGCTTTTATAGAGGCTGTGATGTTGTGTCCTAACGCTGGTGGGCTCTGATAACATCGTGGCAAATATTATGTTGTTATACTCTGTGTTAGCGGTGTTAGGGAAGTCATTCCAGTTCTGTCTGAATAGTACAATCTACTGCTTCTCAGAATTTTTTAATTTTAAATTTTAGAGACAGGCTCTATTGCTCAGGCTGGAGTACGGTGGCACCATCATAGTTCACTGCAGCCTCCATCTCCTGGGCTCAAGGGATCCTCCTGCCTCAGCCTCTCGAGTAGCTGGGACTACAGGTCATGCCACCACAGCCGGCTAATTAAAAAATTTTTTGTAGAGACGAGGTCTTGCTATGTTGCCCAGACTGATTTCAAATTCCTGGCCTCAAGCGACCCTCCTGCCTCTGTCTCCCAAAGTGCTGGGAGTACAGGCATGAGTACTTGGCCATTCTCATACTTGAAGATGCGTTCCAGTGACCTGGAAATCTTATTAAGTTGTAGCTTCTTATTCAGCAGGTCTAGCATAATGTGGGAGAGCCTGCATTTTCAACAAGCTCCTAGTGAGGCCAAAGCTGTTGGCCTACAGACCCCACTTGGAGAAGCAAGGCTTGTTTAGACCAGCGCTACCCAAAAGAACTTTCTGCAATGATGGGAATATTCCATTTCTGCCCTGTCCAATATTGTAGCCGCTAGCCACACGGGGCTCTGGAGCATTGAGATGAGGCTAGTGAGGCTGAGGAGCTGACTTTCAAGTTTTGTTTACTCTTTACTAATTTAAATTTAAATAGCCACACACAGCAGCTGTCTTATTGGACAGTACAGCTCTAGACTTTCTAGTGATTCTCAAACTTTAGCACGTGTCAGAATCACCTAGAAGGCTTCCTAAAACACAGACTTGGGCTGGGTGTGGTGGCTCACACCTGTAATCCCAGCACTTTGGGAGGCTTAGCTGGGTGGATCACCTGAGGGTGGGAGTTGAGACCAGCCTGACCAAAATGGAGAAATCCTGTTTCTACTAAAAATACAAAATTAGCCTGGCCTGGTGGCGCATGTCTGTAATCCTGGCTACTTGGGAGGCAGAGGCAGGAGAATCACTTGAACCCGGGAGGCGGAGGTTGTGATGAGCTGAGATCGCGCCATTGTACTCCAGCGTGGGCAACAAGAGTGAAACTCCGTCTCAAAGCAGAACAAATCAAAACAAACAACAAAAAAACACAGACTCCTGGGCTCCATCCCCAGGAGGTCTGAATCGGGGTCTAAGAATTTGCATCTCTCTCTTTTTTTTTAGTTTAAATTTTTATTTTTTGTTTGGAGATGGGATCTTACTCTGTTGCCCGGGCTGGAGTGCAGCTGGAATGATCATGGCTCACTGCAGCCTCAAATTCCTGGGCTCAAGTAATTCTCCCGCCTGGGCCTCCTGAGCAGCTGGAACTACAGGCGTGCACCACCACACCTGGCTACCTTTTTTTGTTGTTGTTTTTTGTTTTTAACATTTTTATTTTGTAGAGACTGGGTCTCACTTTGTTGCCCAGGTTGGTCTTAAACTCCTGGCCTCAAGTTATCTTCCTGCCTTGGCCTCCCAAAGTGCTGGGATTATGGGTGGCCAGAATTTGCATCTCTAATGGGTTCCCAGGTGATGCTGATGCTGTGGGTCTGAGAACCATGTCACCTGGTAATCTCCCCATCCCTAAACACACCTGAATACTAGCTGTAGGAGGACAAAATTATGGTTTGATATGAACTTACCTCTAACAACAGGATATGAGCTGGAGTCCACTGAGGAAGAGTTTGTGGAAGGTTCAGGAAGGACCATTATTTTGAAGTAAAGTAGAGAGAGTGCTAATTAAGGCTGGTCTCTGTAAACTCACAGACCTAGCAGGAAAGGACCTTCGAGGCCATCTGGTTTGCATTCCCAGTTTACAGATGGGGAAACTGAGGTCCAGCCAAGAGTAGTTTGTGTGAAAGGTGGTGGTGAAAGGTGCCACCTGCTCCCAGCATAGAACTTGAATTTCCAGATTCCTCATCAAGGGTGGGTGCTGCTATTCCACGCTGCCTCTGCACTGGACCGGAGATGAGGTACGGACTCTGCTTGGAGAAGCAAGGCTTGTCCAGACCAGCGCTACCCAAAAGAAACTTCTGCACAGGACAGGATGGGACAGGGTGGCATAGGAGGGCCAGAGGTGACACTCAGACTTTGCAGGTGTCACATGCAAAGAGTAAGGACTCACTTCGGGGATGAGGCAGAGTCTCCGATGCCCAATTCTCCACCACAAAAAAGAGAAGCTGGTAGCTGTGGATGCCGCCTTGGGTCCAGTCCTCACCACCCAGAGGCTCCAACCCTGTGATTTTTCTCTTCCTTTCCTATCTCAGGGGGATTTGATTGACAGTTGGCACCTTTGATTAAAAAAGAAAAAAAAAAAAACAAAACAGAGTCCTGGGGAAAGATGGAAACATTTGATGGAAATGTTCTTTTGAGGGTCTTATGTAACATTTCAATAATCTATGCTGCCCCTGTTCCCCATGCTGAACATGCAAGGACAGGTATACCACGGCGACATGAAATTGCTGCCATTTATCAAACACCTGCCGTGTGCCAGACATGGGATCAAGTCCTTTATATTCCCGAACTCATTAAAACTTCACAAAAAGCCTACGAGGTAGATGTTATCATTTTTTTTTAAAAGATGGAGAAATGAAGGCCCAGAGTGATGAAGTAGCCAGCTCAGGTCATATAGCTGGTAAATGGAAGGATGAAGACTTGAATACAGTTTGCCTGGTGCCAAATTCTGGGTGTTTTTAAAATTGTGCCAAGAGGGTGTACCCTGGGAGGTGCCATGAGCTTTTCATCTTGCCTTTGTGGGGCTGGGGCTTCTGTACATTGCTGCTCTCCAGACATGGCCCCTGTCTGTCCCAGTCCTGCCTAGCACCCAGGAATGATGGCAAGACACCAGAAGAATGGACTTCAGCCCATTCCTGAGGCATTGAGTCACATGTGGTGTGTGTCAGAACGATTTTGGTTATAAGTCATGGAGACCTGAATTGAAAGAAAAAGAGATAGTGACTGGCTCATGCCCTAGGGAAGCTCAAGGGAGAGGAATATGGTTTTCAGGTACGGTTCGATCTAGGGTTTCATCGACTAATCATCAGGACTTTCTTTTTCATTTCCTGGTTCTTTTTCTCTGGGTGGTTTTCATTCTCAGACAGACTTTCTCCCCATGCATTGGCAAGAATGACCTCCAACAGCTATTGACCTACATCGTCCTTAAAGCTGGGTAATCCCAGTGAAAGAGCGCACCCCCCTCTTGATATGGTTTGGATCTGTGTCCCCACCCTAATCTCATGTTGAAATGTAATCCCTAGTGCTGGAGGTGAGGCCTGGTGGGAGGTGACTGGATCAGAGGGGTGGGTTTCTCATGAATGGGTTGGCACCATCCTCGGTGCTGTTCTTGTGATAGGGAGTGAGTGAGTTTTCATGAGATCTGGTTGTTTAAAAGTGTGTAGCACCTTCTCCTCCCAACCTGGCTGCTCCAGCCATGTGACATCATGGCTCCCCCTTTGACTTCAGCCATGATTGTAAGTTCAGTGAGACCTTCCGGAAACTGAGCAGATGCCAGCATCATGTTTCCTGTACAGCCTGCAGAACTGTGAACCAATTAAACCCCTTTTCTTTATAAATCACTCAGTCTCAGGTATTTATAGCAATATGGGAATGGACTAATATACCCCACCACCCCCATCAACAGCTCTAGCCAAAATCCCAGGAATGGCTCTCATTGGTTCAGCTTGGTTCATGCGACCCTCCACTGACCAATTATTGCAGCAAGGAGATGGAGTAGTCTAATTATGTAGATCCAAATCTCATAACTGTCCCTAAATATGCAGATGGGATCTGTCCCATCTGGGTGCTTCTTTTTTTTTGAAATGGAGTTTCTTTCTGTCACCCAGGCTGGAGTACAATGGTGTGGTCTCTGCTCACTGCAATCTCCACCTCCTGGGTTCCGGCGATTCTCCTGCCTCAGCCTCCCGAGTACCTGGGATTACAGGTGACTGCTGCTATGTCCAGCTAATTTTTTAATTTTATTTTTAGTAGAGATGGGGTTTCACCATGTTGGCCAGGCTGGTCTTGAACTCCTGACCTCAAGTGATCCACCCGCCTCAGCCTCTGAAAGTGCTGGGATTACAGGTGTGAGCCACTGTGCCTGGCCTCATGGGTGCATCTTTGAAAGCAGGATATATTCTATTATCAGAAGAAAGCATAATTAAAAAAAACCCTGCAGCTACCACCATCTGCTAAACTGGTCTACACAGTACATTGCATACACCTTCCCTGCCAACGGAGTAGTCTAAAACTAGATTGTCGTACGGATGGTGCTAATTCTGGATGATTTTTGAACATCAGCTCCCTATTTAACCCTTGTTATGGACTGCAGGTTTATGTTCCTCCAAAACCCATATGTTGAAGCCTTAACTCCCAATGTCACGGTATTTGCACATAGACCTTTTGGGAGACCTTAGGTTCAGATGAGGTCTTGAGGGTGGGGCTCTCATGATGGAGTTAGTGTCTTTATAAGAATAGGAAGAGACCCAGAGCCTTCTCTCTCTGCCATGTGAGGACACAGTGAGAAGGTGGCCATCTACAAAGCCAGGAAGAGAGCCTTCACCTGAACCCACTGTTGACCACTGAACTTGAACTTCCCAGCCTCCAGAGCTATGAGAAATGAATGTCTGTTGTTTCAGCCACCCAATCTGGAAATTTACAAATTAGGCAGCCTGTGGTATTTTGTTAGGGCAGCCTGGGCTGAGTAAGACAAGCTCTCTAACTACACTGTGCATCCTTTGAATGCCAACACCAGCCTCATCCCACGGGGTCTGAGCTTGCTGCACCCCATGGAGCTGGTCACATGGACTGTGGGCTCCTGGTGGAGTGGGGAGAATCTTAATCTCCTAGCTTCCCGGCTTCTCCTCTAGGTGCCCTTCATAGCTGTTACTCTTTTTTATTTTTTTTAACTTTTAAGTTTAGGGGTACAAGTGCAGATTTGTTACATAGGTAAACTTGTGTTATGGGGGTTTGTTGTACAGATTATTTCATCACCCAGGTATTAAGCCTAGTATACATTAGTTGTTTTTCCTGATCCTCTCCCTCCTCCCACCCTCCACCCTCCAGTAGGCCTCAGTGTGTGTTGTTCCCCTCTATATATGTCCATGTGTTCTCATCATTTAGTTCCCACTTATAAGTGAGAACATGCAGTATTTCGTTTTCTGTTCTTGTGTTAGTTTGCTAAGGATAATGGCCTCCAGCTCCATCCATGTTCCTGCAAAGGACATGATCTCGTTCTGTTTTATGGTTGCATAGTATTCCATGATGTATATGTACCACATTTTCTTTATCCAGTCTATCATTGATGGGTTGATTCCATGTCTTTGCTATTGTGAATAGTGCTGCAATGAACATACGTGTGCATGTGTCTTTATGGTAGAATGATTTATAAATCATTACTAGGTATATAAATCCTTCGGGTATATACCTAGTAATGAGATTACTGGGTCCAATAGTATTTCTGTCTTTAGGTCTTTGAGGAATCACCACACTGTCCGCAATGGTTAAACTAATTTACACTCCCACCAACGGTGTATAAGCATTCCTTTTTCTCCACAACCTCACCAGCATCTGTTATATTTTGACTTTTTAGTAATAGCCAGTCTTGACTGGTATGAGATGGTATCTCATTGTGGTTTTGATGTGCATTTCTCTAATGATCAGTGATGTTGAGATTTTTTCACATGATTATTGGCCGCTTGTGTCTGTCACCCTTACTCTGCCACTCTCCCAACTCCATTATCCCCTGAGTCTGTCCAGCAAGTGAGACTACTTCCAGCCGTACATTATCAGGGAGACGGTCATTTAACAAACCAGTTCTTTTTTTCTTTTCTTTTCTTTCTTTCTTTTTTTTTTTTGAGACAGAGTCTCACTGTGTCGCCTAGGCTGGAGTGCAGTGGCACAATCTCAGCTCACTGCAACCTCCACTCGCCTCACGGGTTCAAGCGCCTCTCGAGTAGCTGGGATTACAGGCACACGCCACCACACCCGGCTAATTTCTATATTTTTAGTAGAGACAGAGTTTCACCATATTGGTTCAGGCTGGTCTCAGACTCTTGATCTCAGATGATCCACCTGCCTCAGCCTCCCAAAGTGCTGGGATTACAGGCGTGAGCCACTGTGCCCAGCCCGGTCCTTCACTTTTTAAAGCACCTGGGTAACATCTGGTTCCTTGAATGTATCCCTGTGCTGTTCAGAAGCAGGAAGTGGCTCTGCTCTGGAAGATCCAGAACTTGGCCATCTACTCGTTTGTTCCTGCATTTGCTTGTTTTTCCAAGCAGGGATTATCCCTGGGCCCTGCCAGCCTGCCAGATGGCATGGCCCCACTGGGGACAAGCCAGACTTCCTGATGACTTTTTGGATCTTAGCTCTTGGGCTGCTCCGCCACCGAGACCAACCTCTGTGATGAGGTTCCGGAACCCTGGGCCTGCCCTAATCCCCGCTCACACTCTTCCTTTCTTCTTCCTCTCCTCTGATCAGCATGACCTTGGTCCTGTGTGCCCTGATGTAAACTGCCCTGTTTTAGGATGAGGATTAGCAGCGCATGGGGAATGCAAAAGAAGTGAAGACTCGACCAGGAAAGAATCGGCAAGAAAGCACACCAAGCCCCCAATTCGGTGGTCTCAATAGGAAGAAAGAAAGGGATATTGGGAAATGTCAGGTAAATTAGGACAGGATCTTTGGGAAAAGGGCTCTCTTGGGAATCTTAACAATACATACATTACATGCATTTAGTGTCTTATTGAAAGGAAGAGGCTTTCTGTCAATGCACCTAAAACTCTAATTCTTTGACTCTCTCCAGCTGCGTAGTTGAAAGTGCTTGGGTATCTTAAGTTTAGCCCTCTGACAACTTTTTTTTTTTTTTTTTTTTTTTTTAATTTGGAGTCTTGCACTGTTGCCCAGGCTGGAGTGCAGTGGCGTGATCTTGGCTCACTGCAACCTCTGCCTCCCAGGTTCAAGTGATTTTCCTCACTCAGCCTCCGGAGTAGCTGGGATTACAGGTACCTGCCACCACGCCCAGCTCATTTTTGTATTTTTAGTAGAGACAAGGTCTTGCCGTGTTGGCCAGGCTGGTCTCAAACTCTTTAGTTCAAGTGATCCGCTTGTCTCGGCCTCCCAAAGTGTTAGGGTTATAGGTGTGAACCACTGCTTCTGGCTCCTCCTGACATATTTTAAGTTCTGTGTAAAGCAAACTTGCGCACCCTTGTGGCCCACAGGTCATATGAGGCCCAGGATGGCTTTGAATGTGGCCCAACACAAATTCATCAACTTTCTTAAAACATTATGAGGTTTTTCTTTGCAATTTTTAATTTTTTTTTTTAGCTCAGTACCTATTGTTAGTGTTAATGTATTTTATGTGTGGCCCAAGACAATCCTCCTTCTTCCAGTGTGGCAGAGGGAAGCCAAAAGATTGGACACCCCTGACCTAAATGTTTCTCTGTCCACAGTGAACTAACCTACTTGGATGTGTAAACAGACACTTACTCTTTGTCAATCGCTGAGTTTTGGCCAATCAGAGGTGGCCACCTGTTCAAACCAGGTTCTAATAGGGCAAACCCCGAGTTGTTACCAATCAGCTGTTTCTGCACCTCACTTCCGTTTTTGAGACCTCACTTTCCTTTTTCTGTCCATAAATCTTTTCCTGCCACGTGGCTGATCAGGGGAGCTGCTGGATTTGCAATCGTTCTTTGCTTGATTAAACTCTATTTAGACGGGGTGTGGTGGCTCAGGCCTGTAATCCCAGCACTTTGGGAGGCTGAGGAGGGTGGATCATGAGGTCAGGAGTTCAAGACCAGCCTGATCAACATGGTGAAACCCCGTCTTTTCGAGACCAGCCTGATCAACATGGTGAAACCCTGTCTCTACTAAAAATACAAAAAAAAAAAAAAAAAAAATTAGCTGGGCGTGGTGGCGTGGACCTGTAATCCGAGTTACTCAGGAGGCTGAGGCAGGAGAATCGCTTGAACCCAGGAGGCAGAGGTTGCAGTGAGCTGAGATTGCGCCACTGCACTCCAGCCTGGGTGACAGAGCGAGACTCCGTCTCAAGAAAACCAAAACCCAAAAAACTCTGTTTAATGTAATTTGTCAAAACTTTTTTTTTTTTTTTTTTTTTTTTTAGTAAGTGTCTCTACCCAGACGAGGCAAAATGTCTCCTCTGTGCCAGGCATGAAGCTGCATGTGTGTCATCCTGTTGACTTTAGTTCTCATTGTCACGTTATCCAAAAAGTTCGAACAACCATTAAGTGGCAGAGATGGGATTTGAACTCAGGTCTTCCTGATTCTCAAGGCAAAGATGACATTTTCACAAACACCATGATGGAGGAAGACCTTGAAGGACCCAGGACAAGGAAGGCTTGGGGACATGAGTCATTCACTGAGTATGACAGAAGGAGGAAGCATTTAGACAAAGGCATGGAGGTCAGTTGAGAGGGGACCCCCACGGAGCTGCCACAGTGGGTAGGTTGAGAAGGGAGGTGAGAGGTAGGCACTTGGGTCTGGGACTAGGGAGTTTTGATTTGATACAACGGGCTGGGTTTCAGGGAGCCCGGGAAGGTTCCTGAAAAGAAAGTGCTGGGTCAGAAATGACATTTGAGAAAGATTGTCATTTGCCATTGGGTGCAAGGCAGTGCTTCAGCGAAAGGAAAGGGCAGGGAGATGTGTTAAGAGGAAATTCTGGGCCAGGTGCGATGGCTCATGCCTGTAATCCCAGCACTTTGGGAGGCTGAGGCAGTGCATCATTTGAGATCAGGAATTCAAGACCAGCCTGGCCAACATGGTGAAACCCCGTCTCTACTAAAAATACAAAAATTAGCCAGGCGTGGTGGTGGGCGCCTGTAATCCCGGCTACTCGGGAGGCTGAGGCAGGAGAATTGCTTGAACCCGGGAGGTGGAGGTTGCAGTGAGCAGAGATCGCGCCACTGCACTCCAGCCTGGGTGACAGAGTGAGACTCCGTCTCAAAAAAAAAAAAAAAGAAGAAATTTTGTGTGCTGTGTTGATTCTCTCATGAGTCCTGAGCTTACTGACATAGAAAAGTGGCCTTGTCCTTAGCCTCCTTCTTGTTGATCTCTGGGAGGGAACTGGAGACCCCAAAGACAGCACGTTCCCTTCTCCCTCTGACTAAGGGGACTGTGGTAGCTGGGCCACACATTTCTTTGATTTCGCCTGGAAAACAGGGAAAAGTCCTTGCGGGCCTGGCTGTGCTTCTGCACAAGTATTTATGAGCTGTGAGACTGAAGATCGTAAGGCTCATATATTTTGCTTTTTACAAAAGCCAATAACTAAAGAAAATGTTTTCTCCATCAGAGAAACTTCAAAGATCCTAGAGAAGAATGCACTAAAACTTATTGAAAGGCGGCATCGCACACATCTTGAATATAGGCACCAGAGAATGTCCTGAAGCCAGGCGGGCCCCTTCACAGTTTTAAGTATTTCTTTGTTTTTCTTCATCGCTCGCAATCAAATGCAGCACTGAAGCTGTTAGGCATTTGGCTGTGGCCATCTGCAGGGCAGGCTTGCCAGCCAGATTCTTTTTCATCCAGAGGAGAAGGCTTACAGAGGCGGGAACAATTGAAAACATCTCCTCATTTAAAAACATAAAAATTTAAAACCTCCCTGCTGCCATTGAGGGGCAAGTTGGCTTCGCGATCCTCTGCACTGAGCATAAGGGAGTTATTTAGGGCAATTACGCAGAAAGGCGGAGGGTGGTGACATCCCAGGAGCCTGGGCCTGCAGTTACTCGTTGGATTGAGTTGGCTGAGTTAGTTGAGCTTGCCGAGCCTCACTTTTATCACCCATTAATTGGGATAATATTTGCCCAGACTGTTTCACAGGGCCGTTGAGAAGATCAAAGATTGTGTTGGAATATGGGTGTGAGTGTATGTGTGTGTGGGTGTATATGTGTATGTGTGTATTCACATTCTTGCTTTAAAGAGAGGATTGGCTGGGCACAGTGGCTCGTGCCTCTAATCTCAGCACTTTGGGAATCTGAGGCAGGAGGATCACTCAAGGCCAGGAGTTTGAGACCTGCCTGGGCAACATAGCAAGACCCCATCTCTTAAAAAAAATTAGCTAGGCATGGTGGTGCTTGCCTGTAATCCCAACACTTTGGGAGTTTGAGGCAGAGGATGGCTTGAAGCGAGGAGACTGAGGTTGCAGTGAGCTATGATGGTGTCACTGCACTCCAGCCTGGTTGACAGAGCAAGACCCTGTCTCTAAAAAATAAATAAATAAAGAGGGAGGATTTCTGTTTTCCCCAGGAACTGACTTCCTCTCAAGGGAGAGGGGAGGCTTGTCAGCTGGGTCAGAGCCTGGCAGCCATGCGTGGAGGTTTCTCAGCGAGTATGTGAGTGCTGTGTGCATTCTCTGCTCTAGCCCCACCATCTGGATGGATCCTGCCAGCCCTAGTGGACAGCATCACATAGCCGGCTGTGAGACCCCTAGGATGTGGGGTCTGCAGACCGTAGCAAGCCTTCGTGTGATGATCCCAAGGTGGAAGGTGGAAGGCTCCCTGCTCCCCTGTGTCTTGGAGGTGACTGGGCACTTGCCTAGCATGTGTTCTACAGCTTTTTAAAAATTTTATTTTAAGTTCTGGGATCCATGTGCAGAACGTGCAGGTGTATTACATAGGTGTGCATGTGCCATGGTGGTTTGCGGTACCTATCAACCCATTACGTAGGTTTTAAGCCCTGCATGCATTAGCTATTGGTCCTGATGCTCTCCTTCCCCTTGTCCCCCACCGACACACCCTGGAGTGTGATGTTCCCCTCCCTGTGTCCGTGTGTTCTCATCGTTCAGCTCCTACTTATGAGAACATACGGTGCTTGGTTTTCTGTTCCTGTGTTAGTTTGCTGAGGATAATGGCTTCCAGCTTCATCTATGTACCTGCGAAGGACATGATCTCATTCCTTTTTTATGGCTGCATAGTATTCCATGGTATATATGTACCACATTTTCTTTATCCAGTCTATCACTGATGGGCATTTGAGTTGGTTCCATGTCTTTGCTATTGTGAATAGTGCCTACAGCTATTTTTGGCTCCCGATTGGATGTGATCTCTGTGTGGGGAGAACCATTAAGTCTCGGGCCCAGAAAATGCTACAAGGACAGAACTTGTTTCTCATGATTTTTTAGTGGATTAAAACTGAGGACCAATTTCTGGCAAAATTTGTGAACACTGAAAAGTGTGTCACTGGGCTCCTGGCTGCCTCTCCCTGCAGTCACATTTTCTACTTCCCTCCACTGCATTGAAACTCTGATTTCCAGAAAGACTTCAGTGCTAGTCATCTATACTTTAAAGAGAATTTGGGTTCATTCTTCTCGTGTCCCCAGTGGATTTGCGTTTAAAGCTGGATGTTAATTGCGGAAATAAAGCTTCAATTACCCTTTAGAAAGATTTTATTGAGAGACGGCAGCAGGAAGGATTTCCTGACATCTTTGATATTTTGCTCCCTAAATTGCCCTCTCTGCTTCCTTAATGGAAAACCAGCCCCATCCACTGTCCCTAAGAACGCAAGGGCTTGATCCTGACACTCCTCTTGTGACCCGCTCAATACCCTTTTAAAGACTGCTTTTCAAAAAACAAACAACCCCATTAAAAAGTGGGCAAAGGACACGAACAGACACTTTTCAAAAGAAGATATACATGCGGCCAACAAACACAGCAAAAATGCTGAACATCACTAACCAGTAGATAAATGCAAACCAAAACCACAATGAGATACCATCTCACACCAGTCAGAATGACTGTTATTGAAAAGTCAAGGCCAGGTGCCTTGGCTCACACCTGTAATTCCAGTACTTTGGGAGGCCAAGGCAAGAGAATGGTTTGAGCCCAGGAGTTCGAGACCAGCCTGGGCAACATGGTGTGAAACCTTGTCTCTACCAAAAATATAAAAATTAGCCAGGTGCGGTGGCACATGATCCCAGCTACTTCGGAGGCTGAGGTGGGAGGATTGTTTGACACTGGGAGGTCAAAGCTGCAGTGAGCTGTGACTGTGTCACTGTACTCCAGTCTGGGCAACAAAGTGAGACCCTGTCTCAAAAAAAAAAAAAAAAAAACAAACAAACCAAAAAAACAAAAAACAAAAAGCAAAACAAAACTGGAAAAATAACATGTTGGATCAGGTGCAGTGGCTCACGCCTGTAATCCCAGCACTTTGGGAGGCCGAGGCAGGCGGATCACCTGAGGTCAGGAGTTCGAGACCAGCCTGCCCAACATGGCGAAACCCCGTCTCTACTAAAAATACAAAAAATTAGCCAGGTGTGGTGGCGGGTGCCTGTAATCACAGCTACTCGGGAGGCTGAGGCAGGAGAATTGCTTGAACCTGGGAGGCAGAGGTTGTGGTGAGCCGGGATCGCGCCACTGCACTCCAGCCTGGGCAACAAGAGCGAAACTCCGTCTCAAAAACAGAAAACAGCCGGGTGCGGTGGCTCATGCCTGTAATCCCAGCACTTTGGGAGGCCGAGGCGGGTGGATCACGAGGTCAGAAGATCGAGATCATCCTGGCTAACATGGTGAAACCCCCTCTCTACTAAAAATACAAAAAAATTAGCCTGGCGTGCTGGCGGGCGCCTGTAGTCCCAGCTACTTGGGAGGCTGAGTCAGGAGAATGGCATGAACCCAGGAGGTGGAGGTTGCAGTGAGCCGAGATCGCGCCACTGCACTCTAACCTGGGTGACAGAGCGAGACTCCGTCTCAAAAAAAATAAAAATAAAAATAAAAAAATAAAATAAAAAAAAGCATGTTGGTGAGGCTGTCGAGAGAAGGGAACGTGTATACGCTGCTGGTAGGAATGTAAATTGGTTCAGCCATGGTATAAAACAGTTTGATGATTTATTAAATAATTTAAAATAGAACTACTATTCGATTCAGAAATCCCATTACTGGGTATATACCCAAAGGTGTCTAAGTCATTCTACCGTAAAGACACATGTGCGTGGATGTTCATCGCAGCACTATTCACAGAAGTCAAGACACGGAATCAGTGTAAATGCCCATTAATGATAGACTGGATAAAGAAAATGTGGTCCATATAAATCATAGAATACTATGCAGCCATAAAAAATAAGGAGATCACGTCCTTTGCAGGAATATGGATGGAGCTGGAGGCCATTATCCTAAGTGAACTAATGCAAGAACAAAAAACCAAATACCACATGTTCTGTCTTATAAGTGGGAGCTAAACATCGAGTACACATAGACACAAAGAAAAGAACAACAGACACTGGGGCCTACTTGAGGGTGGAGGGTGGGAGAAGGGTGAGGATGAAAAGAATACCCATTGAATACTATGTGTATTACCTGGGTGACAAAATAATCTTTGTACCAAACTTCCATAACACGCAATTTACCCATATGACAAACCTGCACGTATACTCCCTGAACCTAAAATAAAACTTAAAAAAAGACTGCTGTCAATTTTAAGAATGGGGTAATAGTTGACAATTTCAGTGTCTGTCTAAGTGAGTCTTTAGGATTCATTTGTGTGATCTACTGATCCCAAAACAAGAATATCATGGTAGCACAAAAGCCTCTAAATGGTTGAAAGTAAAAGAAAAAAAAGGTATAATTAGTTTATCCAGAATTGTTCTTTTAAGGAAAATGGAGCATAGACTTTGTTGAAACACCCAGTTTAATAGAAATATCATACATTTATTGAGGGCTTCTTCTGTGCCAGACCCCTGCACGGAGAGGTTTGCATGTAAGTCTGATGTCCACTCTTTGCAAGGGTTACTATTGTCATATTTGTTTTTCAGATAAAGAAACTAAGGGTTAGAAAGATAAGTAACTTGCCCAAGTCCACCCAGTTTGCAAGAAGTCAGAGGTGGGGATTATCCACCAGCCATCTGTAAGGTTCTCTTCTTGCATTGCTGATGTGCCAGTTGACAAGATGTTTGTCTGTCAGTAAGAGAAAAATCCACTACAATAGCTTAACCAAGCACGAGTTTGTTTTCCCCACATAACCAGAAACTCATGAGCGAGCAATCCGTGGCTGGTTCAGGTTGTTCTCTAATTCTGCTCCATCTTCCTCAGCATGTGTCTTCCATCCTCAGGGTCACAAAGTAGCTGCTGCACTGCACTGCTTTGCACCTGCATTCCAGGCAGGAAGAAGGAGGAACAGACAAAGGAATTTCTCCTTGCTGGGCTTTGCCTTTTCAATCTGAAAGGGTTGGTTTCTCTACTAAATTTCTGTTTATATCTCCTTGTCCAAAACTCTGTCATTCCTAACTGAAAAGGAGACGGGAGATTGCATATTTTAGTTTTCCTAAATAGAAGAAGGGGAGAAACACAGGGCTTGAAATAGTTGGGGAAGGCAATCTATAGTTTTCCCTTAGGTTTTTTTTTTTTTTTTTGAGTCAGAGTCTCACTCTGACACCCAGGCTGGAGTGCAGTGACACGATCTCGGCTCACTAAAATCTCCACCTCCCAGGTTCAAGTGATTCTCCTGCCTCAGCCTCCTGAGTAGCTGGGATTACAGGCACCTGCCACCACGCCCGGTTAATTTTTAGTAGAGTTGGGGTTTCACCACGTTGGCTGGGCTAGTCTCAAACTCCTGACCTCAAGTGATCCACCTGCTTCAGCCTCCCAAATTGATGGGATTACAGGCGTGAGCTGCTGCAATGGCCTTTTCTCAGCTTTTGACTTAAATGCTTTGCTCCAAACGTTACTGGCGGGCATGGCTAGGGCTGTGCCATAATTCTCCCTAGAGAGAGAATCCCTCTACATAACCATATTGTACTAAATAAAACCCCTGCTCCCTCAGCCCCTCCCAGGTGGCAATCTGCCTGCCTCTATTTGTAGGCTCAGCCCTGCAGTTACTTGAATCAGCCCCAGAGCACCCGAGTGTCCCACCACTGGTCTCGTGGGAGCTTAAGGTTGCATGGATCTTCTCAAGTTTAGTGTTTCTTGACCTCTGATCCATGTCAGTCCAGCTAGGATCACTGACTTGTTTGACTGTGGCAGGCAGAAGTCCTCTTTGGGGCTTGCTAGTTGCTGTGGTCACCTTGCAAAGGTGAGATGGCTACTCCCTGCCCCCAAAATTTGGCTTATATATTATCAAGGCTGATGATGCCACTCACACACTAAGAGAGTATGAGAGGATTTATTACTCAGGTAATAAGGCTTTCCGGAGGGAACAGGGTGTGCTCTCAAGCTGGTCTGGCAATGGCATGAGAGAGCAAGGAGAGAAGACTGTCTTGGGGTGTTATGGTAGTGTCATAGTCAGCTCAGGCAGCCATAATAGGATATCATAGACTGAGTGGCTTAAACAATAAAAATTTACATAGTTCTGGAGCCTGGGAAGTCCAAGATCAGGGTGTTAGCATGGCCAGATTCTGGTGAGGGCTCTCTTCTTGGCTTGTGGGCAGCCACCTTCCTGCTGTGTCCTCATAAGACAGAGAGAGAGACAGGGAGCAAGCAAGCCCTGTGGTGTCTTCTTATAAAGACACTAATCTTATCATGGGGACCCCATCCTTATGACCTCATCTAAATGTAATCATCTCCCAAACACCCCCATCTCCAAATACCATCCCATTGGAAGTTACGCCTTCGACATATGGATTTTGGAGGGCAGAATTCGGTTCATAGCAGGTGGTCTAGAGGTCAGGGCCCAGAGTGAGAGTTCCCATGCACATGGGAGTGGAGGCTTGTATGACTTAAACTTCCCACCTATGCCAATGCAGGGAGAGCCCAAACTTTCTCATCATCTTGCTGAGATGTGGGCAGAAGGGGAAGGAGACATAGTGAGACTTGAAACCTATCATCAGTCAAACATTAAAAGTGGAGTCAGGCTTGATTACACCAGTCCTCTCCCTTGGGCTTCCCTCACGTACCCGGTCTGTGTCCTGATGCCTGGGACTGTGAAGTTGCTCCCTGTCAACACCGAGTGTCATCTGCTACTCATCACTGTTCTGCCCCCTGCATGGGCTTCCTTGGACCTCCATGCACTCCTGAACTATGTTTTAGTTCACCATGGTCCTGGGCCCTGTCTACTGAACCCAGGTTAACTCTCCCAGAGCCAGTCATTCTACAACTGATTTGACTCTTCTCCTTTTCTTCCAACTGTGTTGTGAGACCCCAGCATAATGCAGAACCCCATGTGGCCAAAGCTCTTGGGGTGAATACCTACGTAAAGGACTGTGATCATGGGGGCGGTAATCTGCTACCTCTGTGACTTTTAGCCCTGGCCCCTCCACGAGACCTACAGCTGTTTATGCCCAGAGAGAAATGGAAATACTTCATTACCCTCATCCTCATCAGAGATTTCCTATACATCTCTTGGCAACCCTAATCCATAGCATAGCCTGGACTCTCAAGGAGATAGGTGGGGTCCCCTCCCTGAAGGGACTTATGGTCAGATTGGGAGGCAAGATTTGCATGTGCAAAGAAATATGGAAAAAAAGCAGGAAATAGGTACCAAATAACTGGGACAAAGTAATGATTTCAAGAGATCGTTGAGGGTTGGCACAATAAGAGAGGCTTCCTGGGAGAGATGGGCACTTGAGCCAAGCCGTGGGAGGGTGAGATATTGATAAGTACGTGTGTGACAGCAGCTGTTAGATGCCTTCTTTCCCATGTGTACGCTCCTGTTAGTGATCATGGAGGGGAGTTTGATGGTATGAGCCTGTAATATTCAGAATTCTTGGCCAGGTGCAGTGTGGCTCATGCCTATAATTCCAGCACTTTGGAAGGCCGAGGTGGGAGGATCACATGAGCTTAGGAGTTTGAGACCAGTGAGGGCAACATAGCGAGATTCCATCTCTGCTAAAAAAAAAAAAAATTAGCCTGATGTGGTGGTGCACACCTGTGGCCCCAGCTACTCAGAAGGCAGAAGCAAGAGGATCTCTTGAGATTGGGAGATCGAGGCTGCAGTGAGCTATGAAGGCATCATTTCTCTCCAGCCTGGGTGACAGAGTGAGACCCTATACCTAAATAAATAAATAAATAAATAAATAAATAAATAAATCTCTAGAATGATTCTTCTCATGGGAGAGCTTATTAGAACCACTAAGAAGGGTAGAGAATAGGACTAAGACTGCTGATTCCTATTTTGTGAGCTCTTCTCCAAGGTCTTCAAACGTCTTCCTTAGCAGAAGGAGGAGAATGTTTTCTTAGGCCCTTATCCAAAATGCATAAGAGACAAGTAACTGTTTTATAAACCTAACATAAATGTTAAGTTCTTTCTTATAAACCTAACATAAATGTTAAGTTCTTTCTCATATTTTCCACATGAACTAGTTTTAGATGGCTCATTTCAGTTCTTTGGGGCTTAGTTTACCCATTTGCCTAATGAGTCAGTGGCTATATGCATATCAGCAACTAATCATTGTATATCATTGCAAATTGACAAGACAGTTCTCCTTGTACATACAAGCTTGTTTTGCTTACTCATCATAACTCTGGTGTGTACTCTTTTTTTTTTTTTTTTTTTTTTTTTGAGACAAGGTCTTTCTCTGTCACCCAGGCTGGAGTGCAGTGGCACGATCTCAGCTCACTGCAACCTCCACCTCCTAGGTTCAAGCGATTCTCAAGCCTCAGCCTCCTGAGTCACTGGGATTATAGGCACCTGCCACCACGCCTGGATAATTTTTGTATTTTTTAAAGTAGAGACGGGGTTTCACCATGTTGGCCAGGCTGGTCTCGAACTCCTGACCTCAAGTGATCTGCCTGTCTCCGCCTCCCAAAGTGGTGGGATTATAGGTGTGAGCCACCGTGCCCCAACCAGTGTGTGCTACTTTTTGTATTTTATGGAAAATATTTTAAAAAATGAGGTTCACGAAAATTTGGCACTTTTTCTAAGATTGTGTGCGTGTGTGTATGTGGGTATAAATGTGCATAACTAAGAGTGATAACCTGAACTCAGCTCTTTTAGATATCTCCTAGAATCTTGTTGCCTCTCAAACTACAAAACAAGGACTCATACAATGCAAGAAAAGTGCATCACAACCCAAAAGCAAACCAAAACCCTTCAAGCTAAGAATTGGGGAAACACACCAGAAAATTCCTTGATAATGTCAGAGTGCTATGCAAAGGTGGAGGGTTATTATTACTGTTCTTCGTTTTGCAATAACTCAGCACAGGCAGAGGTCATGGTCAAGTTGACTGTATGGTGGGTGCATGGCTTACATGGTTACAAGGGAAGGTTGCTTCCCTTGAATACATCTCCATCCTCTGGATACTGGGGTCTTCTATCAGCTGGAGGGGCCTTAACTTGGTCTTTGGATGTTGATATGTTTTTGGATAATACTCTCTCTTTCTTACACACACACACACACACACACACACACACAGTACTTTCTCTTGTTGTTTGTATTGGCCTTCAAGTTCTTGGTTGCATTATACGGTGAGCTGGAACTCTTGATAAAGGAGTTCTGTACAGTGATGACAAGAATTGATTTCCAATTTCCTGCAGAATGACTCTATCATTGCTAGTGACTCAGGCAATTTAGCTCATATTCCAGGCCTGCCTGGGGGTTATAGATCACACTGACAGCTTCCCAGTTATGCAGGAGGTGGATTTTGACAAGATGAGGAAAGGGACATTTTCAAAGAGTCTTGCACTGGGGATGGCCAGAAGGGAATGGCTGCCCCAGGGCTTTGGGCCATATGAGTGTCATGTTGAGAGTAGACATGTCTTTGCTGTCATGGGGATGCTGGTTCATGGTTGGGCTTCCATTAGCTGCCCAGGCCAGCCCTTCTCCTCACCCCATAAACTGTCCAGTCCTGCTCAATCACAAGAACATTCTATTCCCCAGCCAAAAGACAGAGGGGATACATTTCCTTTAGTTTCCTCCTACAAAATAACCTTTAGATGGCATGAGGAGAGGGCAAAACAAAGTGTGCAATATGCATGTATTTAACAAGCTGCCTGGGGCCGGGTGTGGTGGCTCACGCCTGTAATCCCAGCAATTTGGGAGGCCGAGACGGGTGGATCATGAGGTCAGGAGATTGAGAACATCCTGGCTAACACAGTGAAACCCCGTCTCTACTAAAAATACAAAAAATTAGCTGGATGTGGTGGCGGGCGCCTGTAGTACCAGCTACTCGGGAGGCTGAGGCAGGAGAATGGTGTGAACCCGGGAGGTGGAGCTTGCAGTGAGCCCAGATTGCAGCCACTGCACTCCAGCCTGGGCTACAGAGCGAGACTCCCGTCTCAAGAAAAAAAAAAAAAAAAGAAAAGAAAAAAGAAAGAAGGAAAAACAAGCTGCCTGGCTTGGTGGAGGGTGCATGGGAGAACTAAATTGGTTTTGTTTTTAGTTTTCTCATAGGCTCTTCCATGTACTGTTTGTGCAAACTTGGGCACGTCATGTAGCCTCTCTGAGCTTCAGCTGATTCATCTGTTAATGGAGACAATTATATTACCTATGGGGTTGCTTGGGAGAGGGGGTTAGATGAAATAATTTGTAAGAGCTCAAAATTAGTTGAATCAGAATCTGTTTTCTTGTTGGATTCTTCTCTTCATTTAACAACAAGCCCTGAGCACTTATTTTGTTTCTGCTTGCATCAGGCCTTGCGGACACAACAGAAGTGTCTTAGTTCATTTGTGCTGCTATGATAAAATACCACAGACTGGGTAATTTACAAAGAATGGAAATTTATTTCTCATGGTTCTGGAGGCTGGGAAGTCCAAGACCAAGATGCTGGCAGGTTTAGTGTCTGGTGAGGAATTGGTTTCCATTTCCAAGAGAGCACCTGGTGGCTGCATCCCCAGGAGGGGAGAAACACTGTGTTCCCACATGGCAGAAGGGCGGGAGAGTGCTCCCTTTAACCTTGAGTCCTTTTATAATAATCCATTCATGAGGGCAGAGCTCTCATGACTTAATCACTTCCCCAGTGATTAATCACTTCCTCAATGATTTTGAGAGATCATTGAGAGCTGGCCCAATAAGAGGGGCTTCCTGGGGAAGGTGGGCACTTGAACACCTCTTGGTACCACTACAATGGAGATTAAGTTTCAACACATGAATATTGGAGGGAACACATTTAAGCCATAGTGAGTAGTGATGGAGAAACAAGGAATGCACACAAACAATTCAATGAGATGGCTTGTTAAATAATGGAACTGCTGTTCCTCTGTTCCCTGGCTGGGTGGGCACTTTCCTCTAAGATCCCGTAGCTCCTTGTGCTGACCCTATCTCTGCATGTTCTCATCCTATTGCACTTCTCTGTGCTCTGCTGATTGGGCCCAGACCAAGGACTCTGTGAAAGGAGAGGGGGCCATTTCTCATGGATCTCTGGACCCTTGGTGTCAGGTACATGCTCCAGGACATAGTAGTGCTATCTTTATGTGCTTTTTTTTACCATGAAAGGGTGGTTCATGGGTTGCACAGAGGGTTGGGTTTGGCCAATCTGATTTTTGAATTCCTTGATAACTTGGCTGCTCCTGAACTTCTCAGCTTGATGAGATCCTAATTTCCCACGTAGGCAAGGCCTTGGTGTTACACCCACCCTGATGCTACCTAAGCTTCTTTCTGCCATGTTCTGGCTTTTACTGTCAGCCCAGTTCTGCTTTGGAAGGAAAAGGCAATATGCCCCAGTGGTCCCCACTGGAGTGGCAGCTGTTTGACACCGCATCTGTGCCTATGTCCTATTTATCACTCATACTTAGGTTCACGTCACCTTTACTACCAAGGTAGCCCTTGAATCTAAAATACTGGTCAGTGCCTTCCTTCACTGTCCCTGGAAAAGTCTTAATTTCTATAGTTTTTTTTATGTCTGTAAAGGAAAGATAATAATCACTGATATATTCATTTGTATCTATATATTTATTTATTTTTAGAGATGGAGTCTTGCTCTGTTGCCCAGGCTGGAGTGCAGTGGCTCAATCATAGCTCACTGTAGCCTCAAACTCCTGGGTTCAATCAATCCTCCCACCTCAGCCTCCTGAGTAGCTGGGACTATAGGCGCACACCACCACATCTGGTTTGTCAATATTATTAGATGATTGTTTGAAATAATGTAGGGAAAGTGCAAAGTAATGAGTAGGACACAAAAAGGTGGAAGAGTAATTAGTATTATCCCTGTTGAGTGATAGACAAATGTACGTATACTGCTTTGTAGAAGATTTAACACAGAGACTGGGTTTTCCCTTTCTCAGCAGACTCAGCAGGTGCATTTCTTTGCATTTACTCATTCATTCATTTTCATCTGCTGAACCTGCATGGATTGCATGTACTAGATAAAGCAGCTCTCCTCAGGGTGCACATTGAAACGAAGGACAGTGATCTGCCTCCCAGAGTCATCCAAGCAATGCAGACCATAGCCATGTTAGGACCAGGAGGCCTGCTGTGTGGGCTGTGATGCTGAACTAAGCCTAATTCATTTAATCCGCATCACAACTCTATGAGGTGGGTCCATGACTACCTCTGGTTTGCAGATGTGGAAACTAAGGCAGAGGGTAGGAAACTGGCTCAAAGTCCCATTGAAGCAGCATCGTTGTCTGGGGTAGATACCTGAGATTCGTTGTCTCATGGCTATGGAAAACTAGGACGTGGACACACAGAGGGTGAGGTTCAGAGTGAAAGTTTAATAGGCAAAATAAAGAGAAGAGATCTCTGCGGTAGAGAGGGATCCCTGAGAAGTGGGTTGCTGCTTCCAGGGTGAAATGCAGGAGGTTTTATAGGTGAGCTTGAGGAGGCGGTGTCTGATTTACATAGGGCACGAGAGATTGGTTGGACCAGTGTGTCATTTGCATACAGCATGAAAAACTGGTTAGTGCTAGGTGTGCCATCTGCATAGGGTGTGAATTTCTCATATGATATGGTTTGGGTCTGTGTCCCTGCCCAAATCGCACATTCAATTGTAATCCCCAACGTTGGAGGTGGGGCCTGGTGGGAGGTGATAGAATCATGGGGGTGGATTTCCCGCTTGGTACTGTCCCGAATCTTTTTTTATGCAGATGGGTTATCTACCTGGCCGGCATCATGTTGCCCGTTTCTTTACTGTACGCATGGTGACGAAGAAAAGGGAAGATGGAGCTTCCATGTTGAACATGCCTGGCCCCCAGGTAGCCCTTTTCTATTGGCACAGCTGCTGGCATTCACCTGTGCAAGCTTCCAGCTTGCTTTTCTATGTCTGCAGCTTGATTTTACAGGCTGTTCTTTGGTAGAAAAGAAATGATTTGGGGGCTGCTTTGTTTTTGTTAAAAGAGAAATTCCTCCAAGGACTCTTACCATCAGTATCTGCCTAAATAATTTCTTTCTATGTTCTGAATCACCACGAGAGGGTAGAGCAGACATTTGAACTCAGGCCCTGTGCTCTTAAACATGACATGATATCTTACCTAAGTGGTGGATGTAGACAGATGATTTTCCATGTGATGGGGTCAACACAACCCCCAGAAATGGGCTATCATCACCCTGCTTTTGTTAGTACTTAATGCATACCCATTATCAAAACTCTTCTTTTTTTTTTTTTGAGATGGAGTCTTGCTCTGTTGCCCAGGCTGGAGTGCAGTGGCATGATCTCAGCTCACTGCAACCTCTGCCTCCTGGGTTCAAGTGATTCTCCTGCCTCAGCCTCCCATGTAGCTAGGATTACAGGCACGCACCACCACGCCTGACTAATTTTTGTATTTTTAGTAGAGACAGGGTTTCACCATGTTGGTCAGGCTGGTCTCGAACTCCTGACCTCATGATCCACCTGACTCGGCCTTCAAAGTGCTGGGATTACAGGCATGAGCTACCGCGCCTGGCCATCAGAAGTCTTTTTTATTGCTCTGTAATAATTATACATATTTATGGGCTACATGTGACATTTGATATATTGTATAATGTGTAATGATCAAATCAGGGTAATTAGAATACCCATCACCTCAAACATTTATCATGTCTTTGTTTTGGGAACTTTCCGGTTCTTCTCTTCTAGCTATTTTGAAATATACAATGAATTATTGTTAACGGTAGTCACTCTACCGTGCTATCAAAGACTAGCACTTATTCCTTCTGTAACTGTATTTTTGTACCTATTAACCTCTCATCCCTGTCCTTCCACCCTTCTCAGTCTCTGGGAATCATCACTCTACTTTCTGCCTCCATGAGATTGACTTTTTAAGCATATGAATGGGAACCTGCTATTATTGAAGTCTTAGACAGCACAAGTAATTGCTGGAGACCCAGATACTGAGTACACACATGTATGTGGAACTATGAATGTGAACACATACACATACATGCACACACACATGTACACATGCACCCGTATGCAAGCACACAGTTATGATAAAAGGACTGATATGGCTTGGATCTGTGTCCCTGCCCAAATCTCACGTCCAGTTGTAATCCTCAACGTTGGAGGTAGGGCCTGGTGGGAGGTGATTGAATCATGCGGGTGGATTTCCTGCTTGGTACTGTGTCGTGATAGAGAGTGAACTCTCATGAGATCTGGTTGTTTAAAAGTGTGTAGCATCTTCCCCCCGCCTCTTCCTTCTGCTCTGGCCATGTACGATGAGTCTGCTTTTCTTCTTCACCTTCTGCCATGATTGTAAGTTTCCTGAGGCTTCCCCAGAAGCCGAGCAGATGCCAGCGCCATGCCTTCTGTACAGCCTGCAGAACTGTGAGCCAATTAAACCTCCTTTCTTTACAAATTACCCTGTCTCAGATATCTCTTTATAGCAATGCAAGAACTGACTAATACAAGGACAAAACCACAAAGCCACAGAAGCAAGGGCTAATGATGCAGCTCTGCAGAAGACACACTGATTTCCCCCTAGTCCTTCAGCCCAAAAGAATTATTTTGTAGAAATCCAGGCTGGATGCAGTGGCTCATGCCTGTAGTCCCAGCATTTTGGGAGGCCAAGGAGGGTGGATCACCTGAGGTTAGGAGTTCAAGACCAGCCTGGCCAATATGGTGAAACCCCATCTCTATTAAAAATATAAAAATTAGCCAGGCATGGTGGCACATGCCTGTAATCCCAACTACTTGGGAGGCTGAGGCAGGAGAATCACTTGAACTCAGGAAGTGAAGTTTGCAGTGAGCTGAGATTGCGCCACTGCACTCTAGCTTGGGTGATGGAGTGAGACTCTTGTCTCAAAAAAAACAAAAAAAAAAAAAAAGAAAAAAGAAAAAAAGGAAATAGAAATCCTTGTTAAACTTCATTCCAAATGATGGAGGCTCAGCTTGACTAAGGCAACACGAAGCTAAGATTGGCTGAATATGTCTTGAGAAGCATTTCTGAGCTGGGCTCTGTGTTGAGTGGGCCCTTTCACAGACATTATAATATGCAAACATCCGCAATGTCATTTCTCCATGAGAACCATTATTTCCATTTTATAGTTGGAGAGACTGAGGGCTCAGGCCAGTGTCCTTAGGTCATGGAACTGTGAAAGGAATATAAAATCTCGGGACCCCAAACTCACTATGCCAAAGGGAAAGTTAAGCTTGGGAAACTGAGTCATGCAAACACAGCCTTCCCTTTGTTCACAGAGCTGTAATTTCACATGCTCACTTTATCTTGTATAAAATGTAGATCTACTCAGAGCTAGATGAATGCGTAATTGACCCCCTGACCCTGTTGTCTCTTTTCACATGTAATATGTAAATTCAGCAAGTGCTGATCAAAGCCTCACAGGAATATTGCCACCTGTTACCCCCATCTGCCCTCCCCTTTTCTTCTTTCCTCCTTCCCTTCCTGCCTGCTCTTTCCTCTTTAATTTTTTTTTTTTTTGAGACGGAGTCTTGCTGGGTTGCCCAGGCTGGATTGCAATGGTGCGATCTTGCCTCACTGCAACCTCTACCTCCCGGGTTCAAGTGATTCTCCTGCCTTAGCCTCCCCAGTAACTGAGATTACAGGTGCCTGCCACCATGCCTGGTTAATTTTTGTATTTTTAGTAAAGATGGGGTTTCACCATGTTGGCCAGGGTGGTCTCAAACTCCTGACCTCAGGGGATCCACCCTTCTCAGCCTCCCAAAGTCCTGAGATTACAGGCATGAGCTACTCCCAGCCCCCTTTAACTATTAAGGTCCTCAAAATCCTATTTGAAGAATGCACAGGCCACAGATCCTACTGTAACTTTTGTCTGTTTTTCCTGGGTGTGTCCTCAACTGTGGCAAAATAAACCTCTAAATTGATGGAGATTTGTCTCAGACACCTTTTGGTTTACAGAGCTGGCAAGGGACAGAGACAGGATTCCAACCAACACCTCCTGAATTCCAGTTCACTATTCCTTCCAGAATAATAGACACCATTTCCCACATATGCTCTGAGGATACTGATTGTGACAGATTGGCTTACTAGTATTAATCTGCTGTGTTTCACGTGACTGTCAAGAGCTGGCAGATCTCTTTGTCTAATTCCTCTTCTGAGTACAAGATCCCAATTAATGCCCTGGCCTCAGCCCTCATTCTCCTCCCGTCAGGAACTCCAGCTGAGCTCTTCACACACCATTCACAGCCTGCCCCGTGGAATCAGTTTTCTCTGATCTGCTCCTTTCCCTGCCTCCTTCCAGAAGCTGCCAGTCATGTGGGCTTTCATTCATTGCTTCCAGGGATCGAAAGAGACAATATAATCGCTCCCTCTACACCTGTCAGGTAGAGGCTGCATTAGGCAGCTTGTTTGAGCTTGTTTTTAGTTCCAATCAAAGTGATTGAAACAGATGTACCTCGTGGGTCTTATTAAACGGCAGGGAAAATTACTCATCAGGCATCTGACTTGTTCCATGAATTCTTTGTATGCAGACAACGCTGCCTTTCTCCCCTTAAATAAACAAGTGTTTAGTTTGCTGATCAATAGTTAAGATTGGGCTGGCTGGAGAAGAATCCGTTTAATCACAGGCACAGAATGGCAAACGGCCTATTGCAATGCTCCCCTGCTAAGATTTTAGGAGTAATTTTTCCCTTTGACAGAGAGAAACATTATCTGCTTCTCATTCATTTACTTATTTATTTGTTTATTCAATAAATATTGACTGGGCACCTACCACACCATGTGCCGAGTCTAGCGTTAGGTATTAGGAATGTTTCAGTAATGGATTTGACATGGGCCCTGCTTCCGGGAAGCCCACAGTCTGGAGGACGTAGAAATAAATGCACAAACAATTGCAGTAGAAGTACAAGAGATAACAGACTGCTCATTCAAGCCCTGTTTTTGGATATGGGTCATGGAGACAGCTTCTAAAGTGGCTCTTGATGCTGTCTACCTCCTGACATCCATGCCCACGTGTGATCCCCTGCCCTTGAGTCAGGGCTGGACCTATGACTTGCTTCTAATAAACAGAATATGGCAAAAATGATGGGATGTCACTTCCGAGATTTGGTAACTCTTGTGGATTGAATTGTGCCTGCCCGCAAAAGATATGTTGACGCCCTAACCTCTAGTATCTTAGAATGTGACCTTATTTGCAAATAGGGTCTTTGCAGATGTGCTCAAGTTAAGAGAAGGTCATTAGGGTGGGCCCTAATCCAGCATGACTGGAGTCCTTACAAAAGGGCCATATGGGGCTCAGCATAGTGGTTCATGCCTGTATTCCCAGCACTTTGGGAGGCCAAGGTGAAAAGATCACTTGTGGCCAGGAGTTCAAGACCAGCCTGGGGAACATGGCATGATGTGGTCTTTACAAAAAATAAAAATAAAAAATAGCCAAGCATGGTGGTGCATGCCTGTAATCTCAGCTACTTGGGAGGCTGAGGAGGGAGGGTCACTTGAGCAGAGGAGTTTGAGGTTGCAATGAGCTATGATGGCGCCACTGCACTCCAGCCTAGGTGACATAGCGAGACCCCATCTCTCAAAAAAGGGGGAGATTTGGACACAGAAGTGGATATTGAAACTGAAACATCCTTCCTACCTCAACGTCCCGAAATGCTGAGATTCCAGGTATGAGCCACATGCCTGGTCAGAATCTGCATTTTTTTTTTTTTTTTTTGAGACAGGGTCTCACTCTGTGTACAGGATGAGTGCAGTGGTGCAATCACAGCTCATTGCAGCCTCAAACTCCTGGGCTCAAGCAATCCTCCTGCCTCAGCCTCCTGAGTATTAATAGCTGGGACGACAGGCATTTGCCACCATGTCTGGTTAATTTTTTGTGTTTTTTGTGGACACTGGGTTTCACCTTGTTGCCCAGGCTGGTCTAGAACTCCTGAGCTCAAGGGATTCTTGTGCCTTGGCCTCCCAAAGCACTGAGATTGCAGGTATGAGCCACTGTGCCTGGCTGGAATCTACATTTTTAACAAGCATTTCAGCCTATTTAGTTGTAGGGGCTCTCAGATAGCACTTTGGGAAGCTGTGCTGTGCAGGGTGGGTACGAGAATGAGAAGCCAGAGGCATGGAGCCTGGAGAGGTGGGACAAGCCTTTTTTTTTTTTTTTTTTCTTTTTTTGGCACGGAGGCTTGCTCTTTCGTCCAGGCTGGAGTGCAGTGGCACAACCTCGGCTCACTGCAACTTCCGCCTCCTGGGTTCAAGTGATTCTCCTGCCTCAGCCTCCTGAGTAGCTGGGATTACAGGTGCCTGCCACCATGCCCAGTTCATTTTTATATTTTTAGTAGAGACGGGTTTCACCATGTTGGCCAGGCTGATCTCGAACTCCTGACCTCAGGTTATCTGCCCGCCTCAGGTTATCTGCCTTGGGCCATTTGAGTATGATTTTCTACCTCTAAGGCCTAGGCAGGAACCTTTGTTATATCATTCTCATTACACGTAGATATCTGGATTGACCACATGGAGGAAATGGAAGGAGGTGTAGATCTAGAAACCATGTCAAGGGGGAGTGAGTCCTGCTTCAGGTTTGAAAAAGTTAAACATATTCAGAATGGATACGGATGCAACATAAAATGATAGGAATTTACTACAGGAGGTGATTAGGTCATGAGGGTGAAGGGGGAGTTGTGCACTTATAAGAAGGACCCCAGAGAGCTCTCTAGCTCTCTTTCTGTTGTGTGAGGATATAAGGAAAAGGCAGCCATTTGCAAACCAGGAACTGGGCCCTCACCAGACACCAACCTGCTGGCACTGTGATCTTGGACTTCCCAGCCTCCAGAACTGTGAGAAATAAATATTTGTTGTTTAAGCAACCCAGCCTTTGGTAATTTGTTATAGCTGCACAAATGGACTAAGCTACTACCCAATGTCCAATCTCTTCTTCTTTAGTTACAGAGCTATATTTATTTTATTTTATTTTTGAGATGGAGTCTCACTCTGCCACCCAGGCTAGAGTGCAGTGGTGTGATCTTGGCTCCCTGCAACCTCTGCCAGCCAGGTTCAAGTGATTCTCCTGCCTCAGCCTCCTGAGTAGCTGGGATTATAGCCATCTGCCACCATGCCCAGCTAATTTTTGTATTTTTGGTAGAGACAGAGTTTCACCATGTTGGCCAGGCTGGTCTCGAACTCCTGACCTCAGACAATTTACCTGCCTTGGCCTCCCAAAGTGTTGGGATTACAGGCGTGAGCCACTGTGTCCAGCCAGAGCCCTATATTTTCGAAGGTAGGTCTTGCTTGGCTAAAAATTCTTATTTCTCCGTCTCCCTGGTGATGGGATTTCCAATGAGATTGAATCAGAAATTATCAGGTGGGAATTTGGAAAAGCTCTTTAAAGGGAGTCTTTTGCTTCCCCACCACCTCATCCTCTTTCTTCCTGCCTGAAGCACGGGCATGATGCCTGGAGCTCCTGCAGCCATTTCTGACTATGGGATAATCTCCAGGATAAAAGCCATTCGCTGAAGATGCTGGGACAGGAACACTGGAGAAGAAGGCTAGGCTTGGATGATTTTATGGAATCATCACAACTGCCATAGACTGCCTTCCTTTGGACTTTTTTATAGGAGAAAAAGAAAAATCCCGATTTTGTTTATGAGCCAGTGTTTCTTCAGGTCTCTGTTGCTGGCATATTAGTCAGAAACAATCAAATAAATGCAAACACTTTACACAGTGCGCAGCCCCTTGTAAGCATTTACTGAATGGTACCTGTCATGATTGTGGCCATGGTTTAGTGATGGTTATAATAAGCTTGGCATAAACTGCTTTGAGCTCGTTAAAGCCTTGGTATTGCTTTTCCTGGCTTAGAGCCTCTGGTTCAATTTCAGATACACAAACTCAAATGATTACCAGCAAGGTTTCCTTAGTTCTTCCATCATGGTGCATTCCACATTCATCTTTAACCTATTCCTAATGTAGTCCTTTATTCTGGAAGTATCATCGGCTCCATTTTGCAGGTGAGAAACCGAAGCTCAGGGAAGCGAATTTACTACTCACACAACATCATGTTGTTGCGTGATGCATTGAACCCAGGACCAACCCGTTTTCTTGAAGCTAGAATGATAGCGCAGAGTGTTGTAAAGAAAAGAACACTGAGTTTGCAGGTTGACAGATTTGTGTGTTAATCTTGGCACTGGTGCTTCCCAATTGTGTGACCTTGGGCAGTGAGTTAATTTTTTTGTGTGTGTGTGATGGAGTTTCACTCTTGTGTGAGTTCATTTTTTTAAGCCTTAGTTTCTCGTCTGTAAAATGGGGGCAATAAATATAGCACAGATTACTTACTACCTAATATGAGTGAAGTGCCCAGACCATGAGCACAACACAGGACAGGCACGTGGGAAAAGGTGGTCTGTGCTACTTTGTCCTCCCTTCAGGATTTACAGGAACCACAGAAGATCACCCCATCAGAGGCGTGTGAACCAGAGCAACTCCATCTTGAATAGGAGCTGGGTAAAATGGGGCTGATACCTACTTGGCTGCACTCCCAGATGGTTAAAGCATTTCAAGTCACAGGATGAGATAGGAGGTCAGCACAAGATACAGGTCATAAAGACCTTGCTGATAAAACAGGTTGCAGTAAAGAAGCCGGCCAAAACCCACCAAAACCAAGATGGCAACGGGAGTAACCTCTGGTCGTCCTCACTGCTACACTCCCACCAGCGCCATGACAGTGTACAAATGCCATGGCAACATCAGGAAGTTACCTTATATGGTCTAAAAAGGGGAGGCATGAATAATCCACTCCTTAATTAGCATACCATCAAGAATTAACCATAAAAATGGGCAACCGGCAGCCCACAGGGCTGCTCTGTCTATGGAGTAGCTATTCTTTTATTCCTTTACTTTCTTTTTTTATTTTATTTTATTTTATTATTATTATACTTTAAGTTTTAGGGTACATGTGCACAATGTGCAGGTTAATTACATATGTATACATGTGCCATGCTGGTGTGCTGCACCCATTAACTTGTCATTTAGCATTAGGTATATCTCCTAATGCTATCCCTCCCCCCTCCCCCCACCCCACAACAGTCCCCAGAGTGTGATGTTCCCCTTCCTGTGTCCATGTGTTCTCATTGTTCAATTCCCACCTATGAGTGAGAATATGTGGTGTTTCGTTTTTTGTTCTTGTGATAGTTTACTGAGAATGATGATTTCCAATTTCATCCATGTCCCTACAAAGGACATGAACTCATCCTTTTTTATGGCTGCATAGTATTCCATGGTGTATATGTGCCACATTTTCTTAATCCAGTCTATCATTGTTGGACATTTGGGTTGGTTCCAAGTCTTTGCTATTGTGAATAGTGCCGCAATAAACATACGTGTGCATGTGTCTTTATAGCAGCATGATTTAAAGTCCTTTGGGTATATACGCAGTAATGGGATGGCTGGATCAAATGGTATTTCTAGTTCTAGATCCCTGAGGAATCGCCACACTGACTTACACAACGGTTGAACTAGTTTACAGTTCCACCAACAGTGTAAAAGTGTTCCTATTTCTCCACATCCTCTCCAGCACCTGTTGTTTCCTGACTTTTTAATGATTGCCATTCTAACTGGTGTGAGATGGTATCTCATTGTGGTTTTGATTTGCATTTCTCTGATGGCCAGTGATGGTGAGCATTTTTTCATGTGTTTTTTGGCTGCATAAATGTCTTCTTTTGAGAAGTGTCTGTTCATGTCCTTAATAAACTTGCTTTCACTTTACTCTATGGACTTGCCATGAATTCTTTCTTGCGTGAGATCCAAGAACCTTCTCTTGGGGTCTGGTTCGGGACCCCTTCCCTGTAACAACCCCATTTGGATATATTAATTATGGGTAGGGGATGACCTTCACATGGTCACAGCATGTCAATCCAAACCGATCAGTAAAGCCAAAGATGGTTCTAAGGCCCCTTCCTCTATCTAGTGTGGCCAGAAATCCTTCAAGGCAGCTGCCTGAATTTTGTAAGGCTGATGGTTAATCTTTTTCCCTTGGGAAGACTGCCTTAGTGGTCTGCTAAGGTGTCATTTGCAGGAATAATTGGTTTGACAATAGACACACTAAGAGAAGCATCTCTGAATCCTGTGCCTACAGCCTGGGTTCCTATCACTGAGGCTCCTGGGAGCTCCCTCTCATTCCCTAAGCCAAATAGATGACACCAAGGAGAGAGAGAGAAATCTTTGAAGTGGAAGAAGGCACTTGGACTAATGGCATAATTACTCCAGAGAATCATTTGCAAAGTAATTATGGACTGTTGTTAGGATGCTCTAGCATTTTTTTTTAAGTAATAAGGCTTTGGTTTGAGTGAGTGATTTGGGGAAAAAAAGGCAATAATATGTGTGTACATTTCAACAGGAGAGAAACACTTTTCATGGCCCTTTTCATAAACCAGCATGCCCGCTTTCCCGCCTCCCTAGTGCAACACCAGAAACTAACCCAGAACCCCCTCGACGGGCCCCAGTGGGCATTGCTGCATCCTCTGCCCTGCTTTGAACATCTCTGGTATTCAAATGCAATTTTGAGAAACACTGGCTATAGAACAATTTCCTAAGAAATGCATTTCCCACGAGGACAGGAAGATTTGAGGCCATGTTGTCAGTGTAATGAAGCCAGGAGTCTTCAATGTGGGAAAGTCCTGGAGCCGCTCTCATGGGCACTTCAGACCAGAGCTGGGCTTCCCTAACTTCTGGCCCACCTGATAGGATGTCTGTGGGTTCCCATCTCTCACTGTGGGCCCCACGGCTCCCTTGCACCCAGCCTACTGCCTCTGCTTAGATGGGCCGTGGGTAGCTAATTGAGATACGTATCACAATTTTAACTTTTAAAATATCATATTAGTTTTACATTAGGATAAATGGGGTACATGGAAAGGCTGTAACAGAGCATGATTCTCTGCCTACACTTAGCACACTGGTTATGTCCAGCTGACATCCTAGAGACGACTCCAGGGATGCATGGGAAGCAGGGACCGAGATTGAGGTTGCTCTTTCTAGATGGAAATTCAGTCTCAAGATGGAGGTGATGGAGGAGCAGGGAGCTGGAAGGACTGAGATTTGGGTGCATCCATCCAGGCCCTCCCTGAGTTGGGCCCCTCGATCCCAGAGGAAGCAGGGACCATTCAGGCAGCCTGGCACAGAGCCGGTAACAATTGTCACTAATTATAACTCCTGTTTCCTGAGTTTCTAGAAAGGCCAAACCCATTCTCATTTGATCTCAGTGACAAAGGAACAGCGAGCCAGAGAGGGGAGGAATTTGCCCAAGGCCTCCCTGCCTCTCAAAAAAGAACTTTCACTTGAGGAGAGACAGCAAAGCCAGGGTTGCACAGAAATCAGATGTCCCATAGTCTTGCCTCACGGTGTTGCTGAGCTGAGGGACCTGGGTCGCGTGGGGCAGCCTGCAGATTCCTAGGAGGGGCTTTGTGGACATCATCTTTTGGTTCTGTCTGGGGCTGGCTTTTGCAGTCAGGTGGCCCACTAGCCACAGAACTGGACTCTTGTGATAGGACTGAACTGGGGTTCACTTACCTGGTGCAGTGAAACTAGATATCCACACTGAGGTTTTTGCAGCAATAGTGTAAACTAGAAATACAATTCTGAGTCCCCCAACCAACTGAAAGAACCCCCTCCTGGCTGAGGGGATCCTAAGAAAACCCAAAAAACTAGTTCAGCCCATGAGGTGAAGGGGAGGTCCGTTATGTACTGTTACACCCCCTCCCTTTGGGGTTTAGGCACAACTGACCAGCACTAACATTAAAATAGAGATAATGAAACCACAAAACAGACTCTGTGGCAATAAGATACCAAATTCCAATCTGACCCTGGTATAGCATCACATGACAAATAGCAGGCCCTAAAGGAAATCAAATATACTTCTTTAACATATTTTGAAATGGTTCTGCAAAGCAATCTCTAGTGGGGGAAGTCTGCATTCTGTAAAGAATCTGCTTCCTGGGCCGGGCGCGGTGGCTCACGCCTGTAATCCCAGCACTTTGGGAGGCCGAGGCCGGCGGATCACGAGGTCAAGAGATCAAGACCATCCTGGCTAACACGGTGAAACCCCGTCTCTACTAAAAATACAAAAAATTAGCCGGGTGTGGTGGTGGGTACCTGTAGTCCCAGCTACTCGGGAGGCTGAGGCAGGAGAATGGCGTGAACCTGGGAGGCGGAGCTTGCAGTGAGCCAAGATTGCGCCACTGTACTCCAGCCTGGGGGACAGAGTGAGACTCTGTCTCAAAAAAAAAAAAAAAAAAAAAAAAAAGAATCTGCTTCCTTTTCTAGGTCTTTTTTCTGATCAAGGAGATATTTAGTTAAGAGTCTGACACCTTTTAAGATCTGAAAAGAGACATTTACCATCTATTTTCTCTGAAGCCTGTTACTTAGAGGCATCATCTGCGTAACAAGAACTTTGGCTTCCATAACCCCTGTTATCTTAACTCAAGCATTTCTTTATGCTGACTTCAACTCTTAGACAAAGCTTAACTCTTTCAACCAATTGCCAATTAGGAAATCTCTGAATCCACTTATGACCTGGAAGCCCTGCTCCACACCCTCAAGATATCCTGCTTTTCCAGCCCACACCAATATATACTTTCCATGTATTGATTTATGTCTTTGCCTGTAGCTTCTCTCTCCCTAAAATGTATAAAACCAAGTTGTAACCCCACCATCTTGAGCACATGTTCTCAGTACCTCTTGAGACTGTGTTCCAGGCCATAATCACTCATATTTGGCTCAGAGTAAACCTCTTTAAATATTTTACAGAGTTTGGCTTTTTTCATCAACAATTGAAAGGAAAGCACATATTGCAAGACACCAAGCAAGGAGAATTGGGTAGCTCATACTTAAGACCTGACCTCCCCAATGGCTTGCAGGCAAGAGTTATTAAAGGCAGGGGTAAATTTTAGGAAAGTAGAAGCTACAGGCAAAATCATAAATCAATACATGGAGGTTACACATTGGTTTAAGCTTAAAAGTGTGGGATATCTTGAAGCGGGGGCTTGCAGGTTGTAGATAGACTCAAAGATTTTCTGATTTTCAATTGGTTAAGATAGAGAAGCTTTGTTTAAAAATTTAAAGTCGACAGAAAAAAGAAAGTTAGCTGTCAAGGGGGATTGACTTTCCTCAAGCCCCTCAGGAAGAAACTTATAATAAAGAGTGATAGTTAAAGTTTAGTCTTCACTTTCCCCTTATCTGGGGTCTAGTGCCAGCTGATCTGTTCCACAGGGTTCTCTAGTGGGGATCCAAGCCACTGAAAATCAACTCAGGGACATATATTAAGATGTTATTGTCAGAGGTGTGTAAACCAGAGTAACTCCATCTTTTTTTTTTTTTTTTTTTTTTGAGATGGAGTCTCACTCTGTCACCCAGGCTGGAATGCAATGGTGCAATCTCGGCTCACTGCAAGCTCCGCCTCCTGGGTTCACACTATTCTTCTGCCTCAGCCTCCCGAGTAGCTGGGACCACAGGCGCCTGCTACCACGCCCGGCTAATTTTCTGTATTTTTAGTAGAGACGGGGTTTCATCTTGTCAGCCAGGATGGTCTCGATCTCCTGACCTCATGATCCACCTGCCTTGGCCTCCCAAAGTGCTGGGATTACAGGTGTGAGCCACCTCGCCCGGCCAGCAACTCCATCTTGAATGGAGCTGGGTAAAATGAAGCTGAGACCTACTGGGCTGCATTCCCAGACAGTTAAGGCATTCTAAGTCACAGGATGAGACAGAAGTTCACCACAAGATACAGGTCATAAAGACCTTGCTGATAAAACAGGTTGCAGTAAAGAAGCTGGCTAAAACCCACCAAAATCAAGATGGCCATGAGGGTGACCTCTGGCCATCCTCACAGCTACACTCCCAACAGCACCATGACAGTTTACAAATGCCATGGAAATGTCAGGAAGTTCCCTTATATGGTCTAAAAAAGGGAGGCACAAATAATCCATCCTTTGTTTAGCATATAATCAAGAAATAACTATAAAAATGGGCAACCAGCAGCCTTCAGGGCTGCTCTGTCTATGGAGTAACTGTTCTTTTATTCCTTTACTTTCCTGATAAACTTGCTTTCACTTTACTCTATGGACACGCCCTGAATTCTTTCTTGCGTGAGATCCAAGAACCCTCTTTTGGGGTCTGGATCGAGACCCCTTTCCTGTAACATTATCTTTACTTTTTTAAATCAAAAATAAAATTCTAAGCACCACCAACTATCTGAATGAACCCCTCCTTTCAGCCAAGGTCATTCCAAAGTTAACCTGAAAAACTAGTTCAGGCTATTGTGGGAATGGGGAGCTTAACATGACTCATTATATCTTCCTCTTTTTTAGAATTTACACACGGCTGACCAGTGTTAACATCAACACAAAGGCCTTAAGACTGATAGAACAGACTTTTTAAGTTGGATAAGGAACATTTACAATCTGTTCTCTCTGAAGCCTGCTACCTGGAGGCTTCATCTATGTGATAAAACCTTGGTCTCCACAACTCCTTACTGTAACTCAGACATTCCTTTCTATTGATTCCAGGTCTTTGGATATGAACTCAACTCATTGCCAATCAGAAAATCTTTGAATCTGCCTATGACATGAAAGCTCCTGCTTCCAGTTGTCCTGCCTTTCTGGACCAAACCAAGGTACATGTTACATGTATTGATTGGGGTCTTATGTCTCCCTAAATGTATTAAACCAAGCTGTAACCCAACCACCTTGGGACATGTCATCAGGACCTCCTGAGGCTGTGTTATGGGCATGTCCTTAACCTTGGCAAAATTAACTTCCAAATTGATTGAGACTCATCTCAGATACTTTTGGTTTACAGTTTCCATAGGGAATGCAAACATCTGTAGAACTTCAACTTCCTTGGTTATATTGGTTTAGGCTACTATTACCTTCTTATTTAACTAGTTACTTATTTACTTCTGGGGCTAGCAAGGTGCCTGGAATTTCCCTTGAGAGAACTTCAGGATTTTCCTTTATCTCCATGCTTGAGGTCTGCAGGCTCCTAAAAGAAAAGGGGATCCCTGCTGTTTCACTCTCATCAGGGCAATATGGTCACTTTCTGTGAAAACAGAAGAAGGGCGTGAACCAGGGTGGTAGTTGATCAGGATCTCACGCTGGGTCACAGATGACTCTGTTAAGAGGCAGCTACGCCAGTGTCTGGATTCCAGATAGCTGAGATGAAGGCATCATTGCAGGTGAATTAAACATGTTGTTTCTGGCCTTAGGCTGCCTGGGATTTTACTCTACTTAGCTGTGACATCTTGAGCAAGTAAACCTCTTCAAGATGTGGAGTCCTAATTAGGGAGGGGGAGTTGGGCTGCCAGGACCAAGGGAAAGCAAAAAGAGAAAGCCCATAAGCTATAAGTCTGCCTTTCTTCATGGTCCAGAACACATAGGCCTGCTGTGCAAATAACCCACAATCCTCCTGCACCCAGCTATCACCAGACCCTTGGCTGATAGAAAAGTGCAAGTTAATTCACTGCAGCCTTGGCATTATCAGACTGTACAAAGCCCTCTTCACCACACAGCACAAGCACCATTCCATAAAATCGTCAGCAAGCCTTTGTCATCTCTTTGCAGTCAGCCCCCATCTTGCTGACCTGCCCATTATGTATTTTCATACTTTCTCTAATAAATCTGCTTTTGTTTACTTGTGACTGTCTTTGGAGGTTCTCTTACTGCCCACACAACACTGGCCTCAGATAGTCACTATCTGCAACACAAGAGTTTATTTCTCATTTGTGAAATGTCTCCAGTAACTCAATTTGAGGGGATTAATGAGCTAATCCAGGTAATATACTTGGCACAGTGCCCATATATTAAGCTCAGAAACATTGGCTGCTATTCTGAAGATAATTATTGTTTTTGAGAGTTGGGGCTCTGGAATGAGACCCACTTGAGTTCCGCTCTTGGCTACCGTATTTATTAGTTGTGTGATCTTGGACTAGTCATTACCTCCCCAAGCATAAATTGTGGGTAATAGGTGTAGCTACTTCATAGAGTTAAGAAGATTAAGTGTGTTAATCCACTTAATGTGCTCAGCACATACTATATTATTATTTATCTCTATGTTCAGCTGTGAGTTATCCATAGGTAGAGGAGGTGCCTGCTTTTTGGTACTAAACTGGGAAGGGGTCCAGACCTGTTTAAGGCTTGTTAGAGAGTAGTTGTAAGCTAACAGGTGGAAGGGCATGTATCCCGGATCTGCTGACTCCAAAACTGAAGCTTCCCACTGCCCAGTGCTACCTCCTTGGGCTGGGTGCTAGGGGACTCTTCAGAAGATAGCAACAGCCTGTTTCATTGCACAGCTGTGGTGGGTGCGGCTCCAACCTCAGCTCCTTCAGGACAGGGCAGATGCTCGGTTCATCTTTGCATCTGTTCAGCTCAGACCATGGAATGTAGTAATACCTCAGTGAATTGCTCTGAGTTGATTATAAGCCAAGAGACAAAGGTGAACATCGAGATGGCATATTGTTACCAGAAAGGGGTCTGAATGCAGACCCCGAGAAAGGGTTCTGGAATCTTTTGTTTCATTTTGTTTTTTGGATTCTTGAATCTTGCCTAACAAAGAATTTGGGGCAAGTCCATAGAGTGCAGTGAAGGCAGGTTTATTAGGAAAGTAAAGGAATAAAAGAATGGCTACTCCATAAACAGAGCAGCCCCAAGTGCTGCTGGTTGCCCACTTTTACAGTTATTTCTTGATTATATGCTAAATGGGGGTGGATTACTCATGAGGTTTTTGGGAAAGTGGTGGATAATTCCTGGAACTAAGGGTTTCTCCCATTTTTAGAGCATACTGGTAACTTTCAGACGTTGCCATGGCATTTGTAAACTGTCATGGCACAGGTGGGCATGTTTTTTTAGCATGCTAATGTATTATAATTAGTGTATGGTGAGCAGTGAGGATGACCAGAGGTTACTTTGGTCACCGTCTTGGTTTTGGTGGGTTTTGGCTGGCTTCTTTACCACAGACTGTTTTATCAGCAAGGTCTTTATAACCTGTATCTCATCCTGTGACTTAGAAGGCCTAACCTCCTGGGAATGCAGCCCAGTTGGTCTCAGCCTTCTTTTACCCAGCCTCTATTCGAGATGGACTCTGGTTCAAACACCTCTGATAATATGATCAAGTTCCACATTGTATGGGACAGATAATTTGAATAGAAGTAGTCCAAACGATAGGGCTGGAATCATCAGCAGAGCTCTCTGGAGGAGGTGAACTGAGCTGTTCCTTGAAGGATGGACCTGCTTTAAAAAGGTCCATGGGGAAATGAGGACAATTTCTGGGTTGGGAGGCAATGTGGTCAGTGTGACTGCAATGTGCTGGAGGCAGTAGAAAGGGGCCAGTTTTGTTGGAGCAGGATGTGTGTGTTAGAGGTGAGGGTAAGGGAGGAGACCACCCCTCATATCGTCTTATGCCCAATTTCTGCCTCCAAAGAAAGAAGAAGTAAAAACTAAAAGGCAGAAATGAAATTCACAGGCAGACAGCCCAGCGCCACACTGTGGGCCTGGTAGTTAAAGAGCGACCCCTGACCTAATTGGTTATATTATCTATAGACAGATCTGTTCAAAAGTCACATTGTATAGAAAAGCACTGTGAAAATCCCTGTCCTGTTCTGTTCCGTTCTAATTACAGGTGCATGCAGCCCCCAGTCATGTACCCCCTGCTTGCTCAATTGATCACGACCCTCTCATGTGGACCCCTTTAGAGTTGTAAGCCCTTAAGAGGGACAGGAATTGCTCACTCGGGGAGCTTGGTTGTTGGAGACATGAGTCTTGCCGAAGCTCCCGGCCGAATAAAGCCCTTCCTTCTTTAACTCGGTGTCTGAGGGGTTTTGTCTGCAGCTTGTCCTGCTACAAAGGGGTGATGACAGGCCTTGAGAAGGGGACAGGAGGTTGAGCTCAGTGTGGTAGCCTACCAAGAGATGCAGAAAGTTTCAGAGGTGGAATGACCTCCGATGAGTATCTTGAAGGTTGACTTGGCGGCTATTGTGCAGGTTGCAGGTGTGGGCAGGGGAGCAATGCCTGGAAGCAGCTGCGTTTGCTGGTGCACCCCAGCACTGAGCGTGCAATCTGGTGCCTTGCAGAGCTGCCCTCAGCCTCTTGTCTGACTTGAGCACCCCGGGAGATTATGCAGTCTGCATTGTGTTGCAAAGTGGTGCAGTCACTTAACCATGACCCACAGATTAAGTCACCTATTGTGTTGAGTAATGAGGCATTCTCAGAGGCCTTTGTGCAAGCAAATAGAATATTTACCCAGGTCCCAGGGAGCCTGGGGACACCTTGGGAGCATGAGATGGCTTTGAAGTGGAATCAAATGAAACCCTTAAGCCTCTGAGTAGGACAGATCTGTTGAAAATCACAGCCTGTCAGTTTCAAGGACAGACCATTTTCAGTGCAAATAAACTTTCAGCAAGAAGCCTTGGAGAGTGATCCTGCCTGGAGACACAGGGCTGTTTCTCAGTCCTTATTTTTTAGGGCAGTATGGAAAGGACAGGGAAACAGAGAGAGGCAAAGTGGCTGGAAAACAGGGCACCTGGGTTCAAGGACCTGCACGTTCCCAGTATCAATGTGTGACCGTGAGGAGGCCAGAATCTAATGATAATGAGGCCATGTTAGACTTTGATGTGCTAACTGATTTAATCCTTGAACCACTTTCAGAAATAATTTATTAATGAGGAAATCAAGATGGGAGGTAAGGGCAACTCGGGGCAATTCTGAAAGGTGGTTCTAACTTCAGATGGTTGACTGAGGCTGTCAGAGACATTTGAACCAGAGTGACTCCATCTTGAATAGGGGCTAGGTAAAATAAGGCTGAGACCTACTGGGCCACATTCCCAGGAGGTTAGCTATTCCATCACAGGATGAGATAGGAGGTCAGCACAAGACACAGGTCATAAAGACCTTCCTGATAAAACAGGTTGCAGTGAAGCAGCTGGCCAAAACCCACCAAAACCAAGATGTCAACAAAAGTGACCTCTGGTCGTCCTCACTGCTCATTATGTGCAAATTATAATGCATTAGCATGCTAAAAGTCACTCCCACCAGCACCATGACAGCTTACAAATGCCATGGCAATGCCCGTATGTTACCCTAGATCGTTAAAAAGGGGAAGAACCCTCAGTTCCAGGAATCGCCCACTCATTTCTTGAAAAATTAATGAGTAATCCACCCATTGTTTAGCATATAATCAAGAAATAACTGTAAGTATTATCAGTCGAGAACCCAAGCTGCTGCTCTGCCTATGGAATAGCCATTCTTTATTTCTTAATAAACTTGCTTTCACTTTATGGACTTGCTCTGAATTCTTTCTTGTGTGAGGTCCAAGAGCCCTCTCTTGGAGTCTGGATCAGGGCTCCTTTCAGGTAACAAGGCTGTCATTGGGACAGTGGAAGTAGCCACTGTTGCTTACATCCTAGCTCTTTACAGGTATAGAAAGGAGAACCTCCTTTTCCCCCTACCCTTAACAATTTCCTGTACATCAACTCCATCTCAGAGTCAGCTTGCTGGGGAATCCAACCTGTGACAACGCAGTGAGACAATGCTGACGCCAGGAGTCATTTATTCCCTCTCTGGGCCTCAGTTTCTCCATATACAAAATGAAAATGGTACATTAGAGGAGCGGTTCTCAAAGTGTGTGGCCCATGGACCCCTGACGGTGCCTGAGACACTATCAGGACATGCATGAAGTCAAAACCGTTTTTTGCCCAGGCTGATCTCGAACTCCTGAGTTCAAGCAATTCGCCCGCTTTGGTCTCCCAAAGTGCTAGGATTACAGGCATGCCCAGCTTAACAGTACTTTGGGAGACTGAGGCGGGTGGATTACGAGGTCAGGAGTTTGAGACCAACCTGGCCAATATGGTGAAATCCCATCTCTACAAGAATATTAAGGTGTGGTTTGCTGTGTTCACTGAGTTGACATTTGCACTGAGTGTGCAAACAATTGTGCCTTGGCGGTGGCCCCAAACTGTGCTAGTCTCATGACATTCTTTACCAGCATGTATGCACAGTTAAAAAAAAAAAAAAGCAAGTTTCACTTGAGAATGTCCTTGACGAAGCAGTAAAAGTTACTGATTTTATTAAATCTCCACCCTTGAGTACACCTCCTTCTACTATTCCAATGGTCCAAATGCATAATAAAGTACAGTGGTTGTCTTGAGAAGAACCTCAGGTGGGATAGTTGGAGATGTAAGTTGAACTAGTCGGTTTTTTCATGGAACACATTTTTAATCGAAGTAACAATTGACAGACAAGCTATGACGCACATTTTCTTGGAAATTAACAAAGTGAGCCTGTCACTTCAAGTTTAACAACTCACAGTATTTATTACCAAGGATAAAACTCTAGCTTTTAAGTGAATGTTAGATGTTTGGAAAACTTGTATCTGTTACCATGAGCTTGACAGCTTCCCAATACTTAATTACTTTTCTGAGATAGACGAAGATATTGACAAATATGCTATTTGTTTTGATGTTGTATCATATAGTGTGTCTACATCTTGAAGACCCATGTAACTCAGTGAAGTAGCATATTTCCAATGACCAAAGCATGATGTGACAAACTCATGTTCCAGTAAGAGAGCCAAAGTGCAGGTAGATCAATGGGTTTTAATGGAATAGATTATAAAAACTTCATTCGTATGTTTCAGATTCTACATTGTATTCAACCTTTTAAAAAACCACCTCATGTGGCCAGGTGCAGTGGCTCACACCTATAATTTCAGCACTTTGGGAGGCCAAGGTGGTAGGACTCCTTGAGGTCAAGAGTGAGACTAGCCTGAGCAACGTGGCAAAACCTCATCTCTATAAAAAATAAAAAAATTAGCTGTATTAGTCTGTTTTCATGCTGCTGATAAAGACATATCCAAGACTGGGAAGAAAAAGAGGTTTAATTGGACTTACAGTTCCACATGGCAGGGGAAGCCTCAGAATCACAGTGGGAGGTAAAAGGCACTTCTGAAATGGCAGTGCCAAGACAGAATGACGAAGAAGCAAAAGTGGAAACCCCTGATAAACCCATCAGACCTCATGAGACTTACTCACTATCACAAGAATAGCATGGGAAAGACTGGCCCCCTTGATACAATTACCTCCCCCTGTGTCCATCCCACAACACGTGGGAATTCTAGAAGATACGATTCAAGTTGAGATTTGGTGGGGACACAGCCAAACCATATCATTCCACTCCTGGCGCCTCCAAATCTCATGTTTTCACATTTCAAAACCAATCATGCCTTCCCAACAGTCCCCCAAAGTCTTAACTCATTTCAGCATTAACCCAAAAGTCCACAGTCCAAAGTCTCATCTGAGACAAGGCAAGTCCCTTCTGCCTATAAGCCTGTAAAATCAAAAGCAAGCTAGTTACTTCCTAGATACAAGGGGGGAGGGTACAGACATGGGGTGAATACAGCCTTTCCCAATGGGAGAAATCAGCCAAAACAAAGGGGTTACAGGGCCCGTGCAAGTCCAAAATTCAGCAGGGCAGTTAAATTTTAAAACTCCAAAATGGTCTCCTTTGATTCCAGGTCTCACATCCAGGTCACGCTGAGGCAAGAGGTGGGTTCCCATGGTCTTGGGCAGCTCTGCCCCTGTGGCTTTGCAGGGTACAGGGTCCCTCCCAGCTGCTTTCATGGGCTGACATTGAGTGTCTGTGGCTTTTCCAGGCGCACGGTGCAAGCTGTTGGTGGACCTACAATTCTGGGGTCTGGAGAACGGGTGCCCTCCTCTCACAGCTCCACTAGGCAGTGCCCCAGTAGAGACTCTGTGTGGGGGCTCCGACCCCACATTTCCCTTCCGCACTGCCCTAGCAGAGGTTCTCCACGAGGGCACTACCCCTGTAGCAAACTTCTGCCTGGGCATCTAGGCATTTCTATACATCTTCTGAAATCTGGGCAGAGGTTCCCAAACCTCAATTCTTGACTTCTGTGCACCTTCAGGCTCAACACCATGTGGAAGCTGCCAAGGCCTGGGGCTTCCACCCTCTGAAGCCACAGCCCGAGCTGTACGTTGGCCCCTTTCAGCCATGGCTGGAGCAGCTGGGACAAAGGGCACCAAGTCCCTAGGCTGCACACAACATGGGGATCCTGGGCCCGACCCACGAAACCATCTTTTTCTCCTGAGCTTCTGGGCCTGTGATGGGAGGGGCTGCTGTGAAGGTCTCTGACATGGCCTGGAGACATTTTCCCCCTGGTCTTGGGGATTAACATTAGGCTCCTTGCCACTTACGCAAATTTCTATAGCTGGTTTGAATTTCTCCCCAGACAATGGGTTTTTCTTTCCTGTTGCATAGTCAAGCTGCAAATTTTTCCAAACTTTTATGCTCTGCTTCCCTTGTAAAGGTGAATGCCTTCAACAGTACCCAAGTCACCTCTTGCATATTTTGCTGCTTAGAAATTTCTTCCACTAGATACCCTAAATCATCTTTCTCAAGTTCAAAGTTTTAAAAATCTCTAGGGCAGGGACAAAATGCCACCAGTCTCTTTGTTAAAACATAACAAGAGTCACCTTTACTCTATTTCCCAACAAGTTTCTCATCTCCCTCTGAGACTATCTCAGCCTGGATCTTATTTTCCATATCGCTATCAGCCTTTTGGGCAAAGCCATTCAACAAGTCTCTAGGAAGTTCCAAACTTTCCCACATTTTTCCTTTCTTCTTCTGAGCCCTCCAAACTTCCAATTTCTGCTTGTTACCCAGTTCCAGAGTTGCTTCCACATTTTCGGATATCTTTTCAGCAATGCCCCACTCCCGGTACCAATTTATTGTATTAGTCCATTTTCATGCTGCTGACAAAGACATACATGAGATTTGGAAGGAAAAAGAGGTTTAATTGGACTTACAGTTCCACATGGCTGGGGAGGCTTCAGAATCATGGTGGAAGGTGAAAGGCACTTCTTACATGGCAGTGGTAAGAGAGAATGAGGAAGAAGAAAAAGCAGAAACCCCTGATAAACCCATCAGATCTCATGAGACTTATTCACTATCACAAGAATAGCACAGGAAAGACGGGCCCCCATGATTCAATTACCACCCTCTGGGTCCCTCTCACAACACATGGGAATTCTGAAAGATACAATTCAAGTTGAGATTTGCTGGGGACACAGCCAAACCATATCATTAGCTTAGTGTAGTGGCACCTGCCCGTAGTGCCTGTGGTGGCACATGCCACTCAGGAGGCTGAGACAGGAGGATCACTTGAACCTGGAAGGTCGAAGCTGCAGTGAGCCATGACTGCCCCACTGTACTCCAGCCTGGGTGACAGAGTAAGACCCTGTCCCCCCAAAAAAACCAAAAAACCCACCTAATGTTGCATTTTGATTATAGTATCAAATAATATTCACAATTATCTGTTATTAAATTTTCCATTTCCTTTTCAACTACATTTTTGTGTGAGGCTGGATTTTCTTTACGTACTTTGACCAAAACAACATATCTCAATTCTTCCGAATGCAGAAGCAGGTATGAGAATCTAGTTATCTTATATTAAGCCTGATAATACAGAGATTTATAAAAATGTACGACAATGCCATTCTTATTGCGATTGTTTAGAAAATACTTGTATTTTAAATAAAAATATGTTATCCATGAGAATACATAATTGATTTGTTATTCTGATTTTAAATAAGTAAACATTTGAAGATATTTTGAGTATAATTTCCAACATAATAAATATTAATAGATAAATACATATAAGACTTCCTTGAAGTTTGTATTAGTTTTCTATTGCCACTGTAACAAATGATCACAAATATAGTGACTTAAAACAACACAAATTTATTATTTAATAATTCTGTAGGTTAGATTTCTGACATAGGTCTCCCTGAGCTGAAATCAAGATGGGGGCAGAGCTGCATTCCTTCTGGTGGTTTTTGGGGAGAATCTGTTTCCTTGCTTTTTCTGGCTTGTAGAGGCCACCTCCATTCTCTAGTTCGTGGCCCCTTCCTCCATTTCCAAAGTCAGCAATGATGCATTTCTTTGACCATCTCCCCTTAATCACAGCTCCCAATCTGATCCCAGATGGATAAGATTTATGTGATTAGATTGGGCCCACCTGGATAATCTACGAGAATCTCCCCATTTTCTTACCTTTAAGCACATGTGCAAATTCCCTTTGGCCATGAAAAGTAACATAATCATAGGTTTGGGGGATAAGGGTGTTAACTTCTTTGAGGTTTAATTATTCTGTCCACTACAGTCTACCCACTGGCCCTTAAAGATTGACTTCTGTCTCACAAAGCAAATTACATTAATTTCATCCCAATGTTCCTCGAAGTCTCAAACCATTACAACATCAACTCAAAGTCTAAAAATGTCATCTAAATCTCATCAACTCCAAAGTTTCAAATTTCTCCCTCTAAATCAAGTGTGGGTGAAATCCTGAGTACGGTTCTTCCTGGAGCATCACTCCTCTCCATCTGTGGACCTGGGAAATTAGAAAACAAGTTGTCTGCTTCCAAAATACAATGGTGGAATGGGCGTGGGACAACAGTTATAGACATTCTCATTCCAAAGGGAGAAAGTGGAAGGAAAAATGGAATCACTGATCCTAAGCAATTTTGAAATCCAACCAGGCAATCACCATTAATTTTCAAGGTTTGGAAACAATTTTTTGTGGTTTGTGGCTCTGTCCTCTGGGCTTTTGGCCACCTTTATTCTGCCAACCATGGGGTCCTTAATTTTTAAGAATGCAAAGGAATCCTGGACACAAGTTTGAGAACTGCTACATTAGATCAGATGCATTAGAGACTGGGTGCCAGGAGAGCTGTTGAGAAGGATCCTGAGGTTGTCTGGATTCAGCTGGAAGGGTGCTTCAATGACTTAGTAATGTCTGCTGTGGTCTTGGCAGGGAGAGTGCTTTGATCAGTTAGTAATGTCTGCTGTGGCCCTGAAGGGACGCAGGCATGGTTACCATTCCTGTATCATCCATCCATAAAGACCCCTCCAGCTTTGTGGGTCTCTGACTCCACGAATATTCTCAGCATATGCTGAATGTTCTCAGAACATTCTGGAAGGACTAGTTAATATCACAAGAAAAAGCTGTGCAGTTTCAACTAGGACCAGTGGCCTTTTAGGCAGAGCTGATCCTGAAAAAAGTGATGAGAGAGTTATATTTTTTGCTATTATTCAAATTTCGGTGGTGTCTCTTCCACCCACAATTTTAGGACCCTGGCATGTTTTGCCACCCCCACTGAAATCTCATTTTATAAAAGTATATGAGAAACTCATTTTTTATTCTATTTTATTTTTTGAGACAGTGCCTAACTCTGTCACCCAGGCTGAAGTGCAGTGGTGTGATCTTGGCTCACTGCAACCTCCACTTCATAGGCTCAAGTGATTCTCCCACCTCAGCCTCCTGAGTAGCTGGGACTATAGGTGCATGCCATCACACCTGGCTAATTTTTGTATTTTTTTTAAGAGAAAGGGTTTTGCCATGTTGCCCAGGCTGGTCTCAAACTCCTGAGCTCAAGCGATCTACACGCTTTGGCCTCCCAAAATGCTGGGATTACAGGTGTGAGCCACTGTGCCCCACTTTGATGAACTCAAAGTCAGGCAAATGTACCAGCCTTTCTGGAAGGTTCTACTTTTATTGCAAGACAAAGTCTTCAGCCAGCAAATTTCAAAACTTTCAAATGCATGGCCTCTCTTTTCTGAACATAAAAGTCTTGATCTTCCATTCTGATATGGTTCCTTCAAGGGGAGCCATAATATTATCTGAATATGCCTACTAGTCAAGAAAAGCCTGTTAAGCTTTATTTTCTGAAGCCTTTGTTGTGAAAATACTATAAATATGAATAATATTATACATTTTTTACTATGCTTTTTCAAACTCAGCCCCTACAACCTCAAAGTAGCCTAAAAAAGGGTTAGACTTCTCTTTCCACCCAATCCTAAGTTAAGAATCCCTGTCTCAGTTGTGGTAGAATATGTTTTCCAAGATGGTGTCAATAATCTCTCCCATTCCAAATGTTCTTTTAACAATCCTTTAACATCAATGTGACTCACTGAGAGGTGAGGTCTACAGTCATATCAATGGAATCTGTGTCACCTGTCATTATGGAAAAAGTGACACTATGTGACTTCTGGTGCTAAGTCATAAAAGGCAATAAAGTTCCAGCCTTGTCCTGTTGTAATATTCAGTCTTGGAGCCCAACCACCATGCAGCAAGGAAGGCCAGGCCACAGGGAGAGACCACGTGTGGGTGCTCCAGCCAACAGCCCTAGCTGAGGTCCCAGTGACAGACAGCATCAACCACCGATGTTAGTAAACAAGCCTTCAGATCCCCCGGTGGCTGAGGCTTATTTGCTATGCCCTAGATATCATGGAATAGAGATGAGTTGTCCCCATTAAGTCCTGCCCAAGTTGCAGATCCATGAGCAAAAGAAATGACTGCCGTTTTGAGTCTCTACATTTTGGGATGGGTTGTTATATGGCAAGAATAATTGGAACAAAAATCAAAAGAGAGTAAGAGACTATGTCATTGGCAGATTATGGGGAAAGATATGTGATATGGTTTGGCTGTGTCCCCACCCAAATCTCATCTTTAATATAGCTCCCATAATTCCCATAATTCCCATGTGTTGTGGGAAGGACCCAGTGGGAGATAATTGAATCATTGGGGTTGTTTCCCCCCATACTGTTCTTGTGGTAGTAAATAAGTCTCATGAGATCTGATAATTTTATAAGGAGTTTCCCCTTTTGCTGGGCTCTCGTTCTCTCTTTGCCTGCTGCCACCCATGAAAGACGTGTCTTTGTTCTTTCCTTGCCTTCTGCCAAGATTGTGAGGCCTCCCCAGCCACGTGAAACTGTGAGTCCATTAAACCTCTTTTCTTTATAAATTATCCAGTCTTGGGTATGTCTTTATCGGCAGCATGAAAATGGACTAATATAATATGTTTGGAATCAACCTTCTCTCCCCTCTATTTCACCCCTAACTACTGATCTCTGATCACATCTGATTTAATGAAGCAATTCTAAAACTTGGCTTCCCCTTTGCATTTTTTTTGTTTCTTTTTTTTTTTTTTTGAGATGGAGTCTTGCTGTGTCACCCAGGCTGGAGTGCAGTGGCTCAACCTTGGCTCACTGTAATCTCTGCCTCCCGAGTTTCAGTGATTCTCCTGCCTCAGCCTCCCGAGTAACTGGGATTACAGGTGCCTGCCACCGTGCCCAGCTAATTTTAGTAGAGACGGGGTTTCACCATGTTGGCCAGGCTGGTCTTGAACTCCTGAGCTCAGGTGATCTGCCCATGTTGGCCTCTCGAAGTGCTGGGATTACAGGTGTGAGCCACCATGTCCGGCCTCTTTGCAGTCTTCAAAATTATCAACGACCCTATGGTAGGCCGAATAATGGTAGAGCCATAAGCTGAGAGTCTGGAGCCATAAAGCACAAAGAATTGTTTCAAAGCCTTGAAACTTAATGCCGTTGGGGCGAGACATCTTGTGAGATTTGCCTTTGAACAATTTCCCCATTTCCCTTTCCCAATGTCTGTTACTAATCACATCCATGTACCCTTAAAAAACTTTTTTTAAGGACTTTGGGGTGAGTCATGTTACTTATTTAGGCATTAGTTTCTTCCCTTCTTAAAGGAGGACTTTGACCTACTCTCTAAGCTGCTTTTCTGCTTCCCACCTCCTACTTTGCTCTTCATTTTCTTTTCCCCGTGTTTCTCCTTTTTTTTTTCAAACTTAACAACGAAAATTGTAAATGCCACAAAATCTCCACCTCTCTGCTAGATTGAATTCACTTGGGGTAGATAAACTGCAGGAATCGCTTTTTCTGGCTCTGTGAATTTGACAAGTGTGTTTGCGCTCCGCCTGGTGTTTTGTCGGCATTTTCTCACTTCTTGATGCCAGGCTTCTCGCTAACAATTCAGGATTCCAGGGACAGCCGCTGGTGGTCCTCCTCATTCTTTTATTTTTTTTTCAAACCTCCAAATTGAAATATTTATGAATGTTTCTTCTCTTACCAAGTTCAACTTACACGAGTTATAGTCTGCACCCCTCTAGCCCAGAACCTGTGACTTTTTTTTTGAGAAAAATGTTTTTTTATTTTATAATATGCATTTTTAAAAATACTGGAATACCAGAAGAATATATACATAGACATATATATATATTTGTTTCTATTTAAAAATAGTAATAATAAAAATAAAATATATTAAACAATAAAAATAGAAATAAAAGAGGGCTAGCTTGTACACAATATATATAAATAACATTTATTTAAAATATTTAATAATTTAGGCAGAGTGCAGTGGCATATATATGTGTGTGTGTGTGTGTGTGTGTATATATATATATATATGTATATATATATATATATATATTCCTCAACAGTGGCCATCCTGGGATGAGAATAGAAATTTTAGGTAGGGAAATTTTTATGTTAAATATTTTTATAATTTTTATTTATTTATTTTTATTTTACTTTATTTATTTTACTGTATTTATTTTACTTTCAGTTCTGGGATACATGTGCAGAATGTGCAGGTTTGTTACACAGGTATACATCTGCCATGGTGATTTGCTGCACCTATCAACCCATCATCTAGGTTTTAAGCCCCACATGCATTAGGTATTTGTCCTAATGCTCTCCCTCCCCTTTCCTCCCACCCCCTGACAGGCCCTGGTGTGTGATGTTCCCCTCCCTGTGTCCATGTGTTCTCATTGTTCAACTCCCACTTATGAGTGAGAACATGTGCTGTTTGGTTTTCTGTTTCTGTGTTAGTTTGCTGAGGATGATGGTTTCCAGCTTCATCCATGTCTCTGTAAAGGACATGAACTCATTCTTTTTTAATGGCTGCATAGTATTCCATGGTGTATATGTGCTGATTTTAATAGATGCATGCAGATGGGTAAACACATAGCTTAAGGACTGTGTGCTAGATCTGCACACTGGGAGGGAGGCAGCTGATACAACAACAGGGGATACCTCAGGTGGATACTTTTTTTTTTTTTTTTTTGAGACAGAGTCTTGTTCTGTTGCCCAGTCTGGAATGCAATGGCACAATCTCTGCTCACTGCAACCTCCACCTCCTGGGTTCAAGCAATTCTCCTGCCTCAGCCTCCCAAGAAGCTGGGACTACAGGCGACTGCCACCGCGGCCAGCAAATTTTTGTATTTTTCCAGAGATGGAGTTTCCCCATGTTGGCCAGGCTAGTCTCAACCTCCTGACCTCAAGTGATCTGCCTGCCTTGGCCTCTCAAAGTGCTGGGATTATGGTGTGAGCCACTGCACTCGGCCTAAATTATTAAGCATTTAAAATAAATGTTATTTATGTATATTGTATACAAGCTAGCCCTCTTTTATTTATGATATCTAAATAGGTACAAAACATTTATTAATAAATGTCTGGCTAGTGCACACATTCTTGAGAACTTGGGGACCTTCAGCGCAATGCTAATTAAACTGGACCTGTACTTTTTTGTATTAGAAATTTAACCCATTTTTATTTATTATCATAATATAATTACTTTTAATTATATTATTTCATGCATTCTGTCATTCATATTTCATTATTTTGCCTTATAGACCATGCTTTCTTTGCTTTTCCCTTGTGACTCAATAATGGGTAGCCAATATTTAATTTTAATAAATGTTAATTTTACATTTTTCAAAAATAGCTTTGCTTGGGCAATATCTATAACTATTAAATACAAAATTAATACAAAAACTTTTGACTTTTCTTTTTGAAATGGGGAATTCAAGATGTGTCTTAACTCTTTTTGTTCAACTTTCTTGGCCATGCAAGTAGAATCTGCAGCATACATTGTAGGATGCACGTTTTTATTAATATTGGCATTTTTTACAATAACTCATCTCAGGAATCTCTGTTGACTTGGGCATTCCTTTAATTACCAGTTTATGCCAATTATTTAGACAATCTCTGGTTAACAGTGTCCATACCTGATTTTATAATTTCTCGGATCTTGAGCACTTATTTTTGGTGCATCCGCTAGGTTTTGATTAAAACTTTGGTTAAGATTTTGAGGAGGAGTGCCTCAGTCATAGGATATTCTATGGCATAACCTGTCTCAGACTATCTTTCCTTAGCCTTGGCTCATGAACAGCATCTTGGTTAGGCAAAGAATTCTTGGGTCACAGATGTCTCCCTTAAACACTACAGACATTACTGCATTTTCTTCTGTGTTTGCAGTGATAGAATCTAGGGTTAGCTGAATTTTAGTTCTTCTGTCACAACTTGTCATTATAGTTTAATTTTTCCTAGCTTAGTGGCAGTTTCTCCAACCTTGATATTGAAAATGTCACTGAAATATATCTACTGTGTCTCTTTTTATAAATTTACTTAAAACAGTGAGTCTAGGTCGGGCGTGGTGGCTCGTGCCTGTAATCTCAGCACTTTGGGAGGCTGAGGCAGGTGGATCACCTGAGGTCAAGAGTTCGAGACCAGCCTGGCCAACATGGTGAAACCCCATCTTTACTAAAAATACAAAATTAGCCAGGGGTGGTGGCAGGCGCCTGTACTCCCAGCTACTTGGGAGGCTGAGGCAGGAGAATCGCTTGAACCCTGGAAGCGGAGTTTGTGGTGAGCCAAGGTCACTCCACTGCACTCCAGCCTGGGCAACAAGAGCGAAACTCTGTCTCAACAAAAGAAAACAAAAAAACAAAACAAAACAAAAAAACATTGAGTGTTTTTGATTTGCACACTCATGTGCTTTTTTTTTTCCAGCCCAGGAAAATTGTCTTCTATTAAACTATTGATTTTTTCTTTTCCTCTACTTATTCTGGTTTCTTCTTTAGAAATATTGCTAATCTAGAGATTAGATATACTGGACTGTTAGCCTGGACTTGGGAGATGAAACAATATGTCCATTATACAGAGCAAAGGAGCTATGTTTTTTTAAATGGGGATACATTATAGGTAGCTGATACATTTGGATTTGTGTCCCCACCCATATTTCATGTCGAATTGTAATCCCCAATGTTGGAAGTGGGGCCTGGAGGGAGGTAAGTGGATCATGGGGGTGGATTTTCCCCTTGCTGTTCTTGTGATAGTGAGTGAGCTCTCATGAGATCTGGTTGTTTAAAAGTGTGTGGCACTGCCACCCCCACTTTCTTCCTCCTGCTCAGGCCACGTAAGATGTGCCTGCTTCCCCTTCGCCATTCGTCATGACTGAAAGTTTCCTGAGGCCTCCTCAGCCATGCTTCTGGGATACAGCCTGCGAAACTGTGAGCCAATGAAACCTCTTTTCTTTATAAATTTCCCAGTTTGTTTACAGTTTCTTTTTTTTTTTTGAGACAGTCTCGCTCTGTCACCCAGGCTAGAGTGCAGTGGCGCCATCTCAGCTCACTGCAAGCTCTGCCTCCCGGGTTCACGCCATTCTCCTGCCTCAGCCTCCTAAGTAGCTGGGACTACAGGCACCCGCCACCACACCTGGCTAATTTTTTGTATTTTTAGTAGAGACGGGGTTGTATTTTTAGTAGAGACGGGGTTTCACCGTGTTAGCCAGGATGGTCTTGATCTCCTGACCTCATGATCTGCCCGCCTCGGCCTCCCAAAGTGCTGGGATTACAGGCGTGAGCCAAGGCGCCCAGTCTGTTTACAGTTTCTTTAAGGAAATTCCCATTTCCTTAGCAGGACTCTTCCATTTAAAGACAAGATTGCAGGACTTTCCTTCATACACATCTGGCTGCACCTCTTGGTTCTGAAACACGTCTTTCTCATTGGTCCAATAAATAGTAGAAACAATCTATAATCATCAGGTTTATCATGTAGATATATGACTGCCATTTGTTAATGGTGAGATTTATTGCAATAAAATTTATCTGCTCCAGTGTCCTTTTTAACAAGGCAAAGGAGATAGCACAACTCTAGTTTTATGTGTTTTGCGTGACTTAAATCAGGACTTTGACCCAACTGCGGTTGAGCACAGCTATCTGTGCTCAGCTCACAAAAAAGCAGAATTTCTTCTACTTTCAGCAAAGTCCTTACTGGTAAAATTGACCATCTGAAAGAGTAAAGACAGTTCACCGAGGGGAGATGACCGGGAAAGCCACAGATCAGGGGTTTTCAAGGTTCTTTTCAGTTGTACTTTCTCCAGTTGAAATCTTCCCTGGACACTTAAAAAGCTGATATGTTCTAGGTAAAGAAGGCATCATACCATTCAACTAACTCTCCAATATGTATACCTCTGCCCCATCAAGTCAACCCTGGGGAGGTTTCCAAGAAGCCCCAGGATTTGGCCAATCACAGTTTGAAAGCCAGTGCTGATTATAAAAGGCCTCGGGGCGGGGCCTGGCGCACTCTTTGCTCAGTAGCTACTCATCAAACTTGAGCCTCCTAATTCCTTGCACTGATACCCACTCCCTCTTCAGAACCATCGCAGCATTTTAATATGTTTCTCCTTGGAACTCTTATTACTCCTTACCTTTTTTGTCTTATAATTTATAATTCAGATATATGACTTATCTTCTTATATCTGCATATTAGTCTACAGTGTACTCAAAGAAAGAATTTATTAGTTCATCAAATATCCAGTTAGTGAGCATCCCCATTTCCCAGATTATTTCTTTTACTTTTTTTTTTTTTTTGAGACAAAGTTTTGCTCTGGTTGCCCAGGCTGGAGTGCAGTGGCGCGATTTTGACTCACTGCAACCTCTGCCTCCCAGGTTCAAGCGATCCTCCTGCCTCAGCCTCCTGAGTAACTTGGATTACAGGCTTGCGCCACCGTGCACGGCTAATTTTTTGTATTTTTAGTAAAGACGGGGTTTCTCCATGTTGGCCAGGCTGGTCTTGAACCCCTGACCTCAGGTGACATGCCCACCTCGACCTCCCAAAGTGTTGGGATTACAGATGTGAGCCACCATGCCTGGCCTTTCCCAGATTATTTCTTGTGTGTGTGTGTGTGTGTGTGTGTGTGTGTGTGTGTGTGTGTGTGTGTGTGTATGTGTGTGTGTGCATGTGTTTTAGTTTGTTTGAATCAGGATATCCATGCATTACAAAAATAAAAGTCCACGCATAACATGTGATATTTTTTCTAAAATTTCTCCACCTTCTTTTTGTTCTTCTTGTAACTTATTTGTTGAAGAAAATGGAACCTGCATGCTGTATAGTCTTTCATATTGTGGCTTTGCAGTTTGCATCATTTCAGACAACACACTTAAACAGGATTCATAAGGGTTTTCAACGGAGATACACATTTGTTTCTTTACTGTGTACCATGCGGGCTCCTTGTGTGCTAGCACTGGGGCCCTGCATGCGTGAGTCCCCTCTATTCTAGCCAGGCCAGTCTGCATGTTGTCCTGGTACAGCAACATCTCCTTAACAAAATCATAGACTTTTCAGGCACAAAGGACCTAGAGTCACCTTCTCACATCTATAACTCCCAGCCACGTGGTGTCTTCTCTCTTTCACCACCTGTCATCCATATTCATTACTTCCTTTAAGATGATACTCAGGCCAGGCATGGTGGCTCATGCCTGTAATCCCAGCAGTTTGGGAGGCCAAGGTGGGCGGATCACGTGAGGTCAGGGGTTCGAGACCAGCTGACTAACATGGTGAAACCCCGTCTCTACTAAAAATACGAAAATTAGCTAAGCATGGTGGCGGGTGCCTGTAATCCCAGCTACTTGGGAGGCTGAGGCAGGAGAATTGCTTGGACCTGGAAGGTGGAGGTTTTAGTGAGCCGAGATCATACCATTGCACTCCAGCCTGGGCAACAAGAGCAAAAATGTGACTCAAAAAAAAAAAAAAAAAAAAAAAAAAGATCATACTCAAATTCTTCTGGGGACTCAATGCAAGACAGAGGGAAGAAAGCATGAACGTGGGAATTAGACTCTTGAGTTGGCTGTTTCCCTGGATCTCCTGATCTTGGGCAGATGATTGAACTTCTCTGAGCCTCAGTTTTTAAAATCCGTATAATGGGGATGTTGCAAGGATTAAACAACAGGACAAAATGCAGTAGAATAAAACATTCTTGCAGTTGCTTAGACCCAAAACATTAGAGTTATTTTTTTTACTTCTCTCTCTCACACCCCATATTAGAAAAAAGACCCCGAGGGAAAGCTCAATGCTACATGATTTCATCAAACCTCCTCTTTGAGCCTTTTATAAATACCACAGATCCTTAAATAACAGAAATAGTAACATCTATTCATCACGTACTCTGTATCAGGCAATGTATTAAAAGCCTTCTGTGTAATAACTCCTTTAAGCCTCTAAGAATCCTACAAGGTCGGTATTATTATCGCCAGTCCCAGTTTTACAGACGAGGAAACAGAGGCCCAGAAAAATTAAGTAATGTACCCAAGGTTACCCGGGCAGTAAATGATGGTGTCTGGATTGGGACCTATGCTCTCATACACCAGGGACTTTTTATTTTTTTTTTGAGACAGGGTCTCACTCTGTCGCCCAGGCTGGAGTGCAGTGGCGCAATCACGGCTCACTGCAGCTTCAACCTCCCTGGGCTCAGGTGATCCTCCCACCTCAGCCTCCTGAGTAGCTGGGACTACAGGTGTGCGCCACCACGCCTAGCTAATTTTTTTTTTTTTTTGTAGAGATGGGGTTTTGCCCACCGCATATTCTCACTCATAGGTGGGAATTGAACAACGAGAACACATGGACACAGGAAGGGGAACATCACACTTCAGGGACTGTTGTGGGTTGGGGGGAGGGGGGAGGGATAACATTGGGAGATATACCTAATGCTAGATGACGAGTTGGTGGGTGCAGTGCACCAGCATGGCACATGTATACATATGTAACTTACCTGCACATTGGGCACATGTACCATAAAACCTAAAGTATAATAATAATAATAATAATAATAATAATTACAATAAAAGAAAAAAAAATAAAAAAAAATAAAAAAAAAAAAAAAAAGAGATGGGGTTTTGCCATGTTGCCCAGGCTGCTCTCGAACTCCTGGGCTCAAGTGGTTCACCTGCCTTGGCCTCCAAAAGTGCTGGGATTATAAGACTGAGCCACTGCATTCAGCCTACAGGGACTTCTTAATCCTGCCCATGTTACTTAATCCACTAGGAGCTATTAAAACAATACTGGATTCCACACCCCACCCCAGACCAACAGAATCAGCATCTCCAGGTGATGAACCCAGGCTTGGAAACTTCTTAAAAGCTCCCAGGGGATTCTTGGTGCATGGCCAGAGTCAAGAATGACCACTGTTGACGTGATGCAACTGAAAATGATTATGATTATGAAATGAAACAATAATCCAGGGCTGGGTGTGGTGGCTTATGCCTGTAATCCCAGCACTTTGGGAAGCCGAGGCGGGTGAATCACTTGAGGCCCAGAGTTCAAGACCAGCCTGGCCAACATGGTGAAATCCCATCTCTACTAAAAATACAAAAATTAGCCGAGCATGGTGGTGCATGCCTGTAATCCCAGCTATAGACAGAGGTTGCGGTGAGCCGAGATCCCACCACTGTACTCCAGCCTGGGTGACAGCAAGACTCTGTCTTAAAAAATAAAAATAAAAAAAAATAATTTGGGATTATTGTTAATTGTGTCTTTCACTCTGTAGTCTCTACTCTTGAATATTCTTGAGTGTTACTCTTCCTTTCTGGAGTTGGGTTAAAGGGTATCTAAGGGCCATCTTAGATATATCGTCCAATGCGTCTGTGACTCAGGGCAGGTCACGGATTTCCTCAAGCCACTGGGGAGCCAGAAGCAAGCTTCAGTGGTGATACCTCTGGCCACCTCATCAGTGGCAGAAGGAAGACTCTTCAAAAGCCTCTGCTGGGCCTGTCACATCCGAGTGAAATACATACGTGTGTCAGTTACCTTCCCATATTTCTCAGGCCACTTGAGGTGAAAAATGTGTAGGCTTTGAACCATCCGAGGAGAGCTTTCTCAGCTGTCAGCAGCTGAAGACAGTCACGATCAGATTCATAGTGACCCTTAGATTGTGTCAGTCATTGTAGTTCCTCACCCGTCTGAGAGACTGACAGCCCTGTCTTGTCAGTTTGTCAAACTGAATGACAGTCTCTCCAGATTTGGTTATGCGTGGACAAGAGAAGTTGTCATGGAAACCTTGTGGATGCTGATGAGCCAGGGGCATCTTCACCTTACTCAGATGGTGTGAATAAGGAGAACAGGGCAATTAGATGCTCTGCATCATTAATACAAGAAGGTTTACAAATTAAATCTTGTCAGCAACCTTAAGGCCACTCAATGACCAAAAAAATTTAAGTGCTGACATACGAAGGCAGAATTCTGCAGCAGGAGTTACAGCTCCTAGTTTCTCCTCCTTTCCTTCTTTTTCTTTTTCTTTCTTTCTTTTTTTTTTGAGACAAGGTCTCACTCTGTCACCCAGGCTGGAGTGCGGTGGCATGATGTCAGCTCACTGTAACCTCTGCCTCCCAGGTTCAAGCGATTCTCCTGCCTCAGCCTCCCAAGTAGCTGGGATTACAAGTGCATGCCACCATGCCTAGCTAATTTTTTTGTATTTTTAGTAGAGACGGGGTTTTACCTTGTTGGCCAGGCTGGTCTTGGACTCTTAACCTGAGATAATGCACCCACCTTGGCTTCCCAAAGTGTCTCCTCCTTTCCTTCTTTCAGTTGATCACACTCATCTCAGTGAAACAGGGCCGACTGGATAAATTGCAAGCTCTCTGCTGTCTGGCATAACGTTTGCCAATTGTTGGTTGCATCAAGTAGAAAAAAAAAAGAAAAGAGGTTGAATTTGGATATCAGGGTTTAAGTTTTAACTCAGCCACCATTGGCTTATTTCATTGAGTTAAAAAATTGAAATAGAGGGCCGGGTGTGGTGGTTCATGCCTATAATACCAGCACTTTGGGAGGCCGAGGCAGGTGAATCATCTGAGGTCAGGAGTTGGAGACCAGCCTGGCCAACATGGTGAAACCCCATCTCTACTAAAAATACAAAAATTAGCCAGGCGTGGTGGCAGGCACGTGTAATCCCAGGTACTCGGGAGGCTGAGGCAGGAGAATTGCTTGAACCTGGGAGGTGGAGGTTGCTGTGAGCTAAGATCTCACCATTGCATGTGAGCCTGGGCAACAGAGCAAGACTCCATTTCAAAAAAAAAAAAAAGAAAGAAATAGAATAAAAAGAAATATATCAAAATGCATTAAACAGTGAAGTTTTGCTTGTGCAACATTTATTTTAGTTATGTAAATGTATAAATCATTGGGTGTACTGGATCGTGCTTTCGTGTGTGTGTCTGTGTGTGTGTGTGTTTTAGATGGAGTCCCGCTCTGTCAGCCAGGCTGGCATGCAATGGTGCCATCTCGGCTCACTGCAACCTCTGCCTCCCTGGTTCAAGCGATTCTCCTGCCTCAGCCTCCCGAGTAGTTGGGATTACAGGCACTGGCCACCATGCCCAAGTAATTTTTGTAGTTTTAGTAGAGACAGGGGTCTATGTTGGCCAGGCTGGTCTCAAACTCCTGACCCCAAGTGATCTGCCTGCCTTGGCCTCCCAAAGTGCTGGGATTACAAGCACGAGCCACCACACCTTGCCTCAAGTGTGTTTTTTATTGTGACTTACTACCAGGAATATTGGAAAACCACTATCCCAAGAAATCCAGGAGTGGAGGAAGGAATTCTTCCAGTCTTTTTAGATGGGTGCATAGAAGTAGCCACAATTATGAGTTTTTACCATGTGCCAGGCACTATTCTAAGCACTTGAGAAGTACTAGGTCATTTTATCCTCATGACAACGCTATGAAGTAGATACCGTATTACCAAATCCATGCGACAGATGAAGAAATGGAGACATGGTTGATTATAAATTGTGGTAACAGCCTAAGCAACATAGTGAGATGCCCCCGTCTCTAAAAAAATTTAAAAAGCCAGGCAGGGTGTGTGCACCTGTAGTCCCAGCTACTCAGATGGCTGAGATAGTAGGATCTCTTGAGCCTAGGAGTTGGAGGCTGCAGTGATCCGTGATCACACCACTGCACTCAAGCCTAGGTGACAGAGCCAGTCTAGGCACTCATTCTAGATGACAGAGCCAGACTCCTTCTCTTAAAAAAAAAATATGATAGCAGAATAATGACTTCCAAAGATGCCTATGTCCTAATGCCTCGAACCTGTGAGTGTTACCTTCAGTGGAAAAGAGGCTTCACAGATGTGATTAGCTCTGGATTGTATATATGGGCCCAGTGTGAACATAAAGGTCCTTCAATGATGGAAGAGGGAGGCAGAAAGTCTGAGCCAGATGGAGATGCGAAGCTGCTGTACCGCTGACTTTGAAGTTGGAGGGAGGGGAATCGAGCAATCTCTTTTTGCTAAAGGCCTCTACCTCCCTCCATTTTGACCTTGGTCCTCCCTCTCTCCTTCAAGAGAAAGCGGTACGGCAGGTTCGCATCTCCATCTGACTCAGACTTTCTGTCTCCCTTTTCCATCATTGAAGGACCCTGATGTTCACACTGGGCCCATCCGTACAATCGAGAGCAAATCACATTCGTGAAGCCTCTTTTCCACTGAAGGTAACACTTACAGGTTTGAGGCATTAGGACATGGGCATCTTTGGAAGTCATTGTTCTGCTACCACATTCTTTTTTTTTAAGAGAAGGAGTCTGGCTCTGTCACCTAGACTGAGTGCCTAGACTGGCTCTCTTACCTAGGCTGGAGTGCAGTGGTGTGATCATAGCTCACTGCAGCCTCCAACTCCTAGGCTCAAGAGATCCTACTATCTCAGCCTTCTGAGAAACTGGGACTACAGTTGCATCTCCTTCATCTTCTTTGGGTCATGGATTCAAGTCCACCTCTTCCAACAGGTCTTCCTTGATGGAGCCTACTCCAGTAATAGTATATTGTTGTAGGCTTGCCAACGTACCTTTCTTTTTAAAATTTATTTTTATTATTATTATCTTTGAGATAGGATCTTGCTATATTTCCCAGCCTGTTCTTGAACTCCTGGGCTTAAGCGATCCTCCTGCTCCAGTCTCCTGAGTAGCTGGGACTACAGGTGTGCACCGCCAAACCCAGCTAAAATTTTTAATGTTTTTGTAGAGATAGGGTCTTGCTATGTTGCCCAGCCTGGTCTTGAAGTCCTGGGCTTAAGCAATCGTCCTGCCTCAGCCTCCTTAGTAGCTGGGATTACAGGCATGTGCCACCACACCCAGTTACATTTTTTAATTTTTTGTAGAGATAGGGTCTTGCTATATTGCTCAGCCTGGTCTTAAACTCCTAGGCTCAGGCAATCCTCCTGCCTCAGCCTCCTGACTAGCTGGGACTACAGGTGCTCACCACCACACCCAACTCCCAACTTTTACCTTCATTAGCAGAATAGAGCATGTCCATTTGACCACACTCTGAATAACACAGTGTACTACTATTTGAAAAAAGACGTTTTGGCACCTTTTAAGGCAGAGCTGATGCACATCTGCTGAAATAAATCAGTGTTCTTGCCTGATTAATTTAATTAAGTCTACATGTCTATTTTTGAACATAACGTACGACCTTATCCCAGGAAAATTTTGTGTGTTTATGAGCTAAGAATCATTGATAAATGATGAGTGTTCTTTTTCCTCTTCTTCTTCCTTTTAAAATTCTTTTTTCAGATAGAGTCTCATTCTGTCACCCAGGCTGGAGTGTAGTGGCTTGATCATAGATAGCTCACTATGGCCTCAGCCTCCTGGGCTCAAGAAATCCTCTTGTCTCAGCCTCCCAAATAGCTTGGACTACAGATGCATGCCACCATGGTAGGTTAATTTTTTTAATTTCTAATTTTTGTGGAGATGGGATCTCACCTTGTTGCCCAGGCTTGTCTTGAACTCCTGGCTTCATGTGATCCTCCCACCTCATCCTCCCAAAATGCTGGGATTATAGGCATGAACCATTGTACTTGGCTGTCCTGTTCTTCTTTGTCATGGTTATATCTACTGAATTTCAACCAGCACCCTCCCCAACGCATGCGAGCCAGATGTCATGAGAACAGAAATATAGAGAAATGGAAAGGAATAATTTATTGTGATATGAAGACATAAGTTTCTGTGAAACATAAAGGCATATGAACTGTTTACATTTTGTTACATATTCCAGGTAGCTAAAATTTTGTAAAAATTAAGCATTCCGTGGTTCCATGGTTATAGACGTCATCCTTGGGGTATTTTATAAATTCTGAAGTGTAGAATCATGGCTGTGTAACTCATGGTGTGGACATCTATGTGGCAAATCTATGTTTGCATTCAATTATAAGATGATTGCATAAGGTCAAACAGTGACCCGGCAGCAGAGAGTTAGCTCTCCAAGCTCTGTTCTTTAAAATTATACAGTTCCAGGAATTAGAAGCACTGCATTCTCTCCCTTAGGAAAAGAAGATAACCTCTCTTCTGGGCTTCCATTTCCTTGTCTGTAAAAATCAAGGGGTTGAATGACATGGCCTCTAAAGTCCCCCTGATTCCAAAATTTCATGTTGCTGTGATTCTGATTACAGTCCTGATCCAGTCATGCATGCAAAGTGCTGACTATTTAAGTAATTGCTTGCAGGTTGAACATTTCATCACTGTCAAGGGCCCAGAATCACAGGGAAGGGCAGTGCTTCCTTCTCCCTGGTTACATGCTGAATGTAATTACACTTTAAATGACTTAATAAAGGAGGTGGGTACCTTCCTTTGCCAGGGCTTGTCCTTGGGCTGTGCATGCAGCGCATATAAAGGCTGCTTATATATCTCATCCAAGGAGGCTCAGACCTTGCTTGGCCATGACCTTGTGCCAGGCATCTGGTCTACCTGGTCTGAACCAGCACCATTTGTGCTCCAGATTGGTCTCACTTATGTCTCCTTTCATTGCCTCAGGAAGCGTTTACCCCACGATTCTAAAGAGGCAATGAGAAGGACCATTTTGTGAAGAACTGTGAGATATAAACCCTGATATGATCTGGCTGTGTCCCCACCCAAGTCTTATCTTTTTTTCTTTTAAGATAGTCTCACTCTGTTGCCCAGGTTGGAGTGCAGTGGCATGATCTTGGCTCACTGCAACCTCTTCCTCCTGGGTTCAAGTGATTCTCCTGCTTCAGCCTCCCAAGTAGCTGGGATTACAGACACCTGCCACTACGCCCAGCTAATTTTTGTATTTTTAGTAGAGATGTGGCTTCATGATGTTGGCCAGGCTGGTCTCGAACTCCTGACCTCAAGTGATCCACCCTCCTTGGCCTCTCAAAGTGCTGGGATTACAGCTGTGAGCTACCTGCCCAGCCCCAAATCTTATCTTGAATTGTAGCTCCCATAATTCCCATGTATCGTGGGAAGGACCCGGTGGGAGGTAATTGAATCATGGGGACGGGTCTTTTCCATGCTGTTCTCGTGAAAGTGAGTAAGTCTCACGAGATCTGGTTTTATAAATGGGAGTTCCCCTGCACAAGCCCTCTTGCCTGTTGCCATGTATGGCGTATCTTGGCTCCTTCTTTGCCTTCCACCATAATTGTGAGGCCTCACCAGCCACGTGGAACTGTGACTCCATCAAACATCTTTTTGTTTATAAATTACCCAGTCTTGGGTATGTCTTTATCAGCAGCATGAGAACAGTCTAACATAAACCCCCTCCCACCTATATACACACTCACTCACTCAAAGTTTTTTTTTTTTTTTTTGGTAAAGGGAGGCATGAGAGTTGCAGGTTTAGTGTCAGATACACTTTGGTTCAAATTTTGTTTTCAACATTTTCTTTTTTTTTCTTGGCAGGGACAAGGTCTCCCTCTGTTGCCCGGGTTGGAGTGTGGTTGTGCAATCATTGCTCACTGCAGCCTCTGCCTCCTGGGATCAAGCAACCCTCCCACTTCAGCCTCCCAAGTAGCTGGGACTACAGGCATGTGCCACCATGCCTGGCTAATTTTTGTGTGTATGTATATATATATATTTTTTTTTTTAATTTATTATTTTTTTTTTTGGTAGAGACTGGGTTTCACCATGTTGCTCAGGCTGGTCTTGGGCTCCTGGGCTCAAGCAATCTTCCCACCTTGGCCTCCCAAAGTGCTGAGATTACAGGCATGAGCCACCAAGCCTGGCCACATGTACTATTTCTTTAATGACAAAAAAGATAGGGGCTTATGGAGATGGTTTTGTGAAGCAGGAGACAACACAGCAAGCTTCCAGATGGAGGTCTGAGCTTCCTAAGCCTTCAGCCCTCATGGACATGTGCAGCTGCTGCTGATTTCATCTGTGTGGCATGAATATTCTTCAAGGCACAAGAAACTTGCCTCTGCCAGAGGGGCTCCGAGAGTTCTTAGTATCATTTTGGCCACCTTCCCTCTCTGCTCCGCTCAAGTTTTGGTGACTCTGGCCAAATGCCTGCCTGCTTAGCTGGTACCAAAAAAAAAAAAAAAAAAAAAAAGGATACAAAGCAATGACCACTCATGCATATTCCTGAATACTTCCATGAGATTGGGTGACTTGAAGGTCAGCTTCTCGGACCCAGCATGCCTCAGTTGGTCCACTCCTATCCTCCACTGTCTATGGTGTCTACTGGCATCCTGGCAGAACCACTCATCTTAGTCTTTTGAGTTGTTATAACAAAAGACCTTAGGTATTTACTATTTCTATTTACTTACACTAGGTCATTTCTAACCATAATTATTGCTCATGGTTCTGGAGGCTGGAAAGTCCAAGATCAAGGTGCCAGCAGATTCGGTGTCTGGTGAAGGCCTGTTCCTTACAGATGCTACTTTCTATGTGTCCTCACATGGTGAAAGGGGTGGAAGGGGCAAGCAAGCTCCCTCTGGTACTTTTGTAAGGGCACTGATCCCATTCCTGAGGGTGGAGCCCCCATGACCTAATCGCCTCCCAAAGTTCCCACCTCCTAACGCCATCACCTTGGAGTTAGGTTACAACACATTAATTTGGTGGGACGTGGACATTCAGACCATAGCACCATTCATTAGACTACTACTCAGCAAGAAAGAGGAAGGAAGTGTTGGAAGTTTCTGCACCAACACAGATGAATCTCAAGATAATCATGCTAAGTGAAAGAAGCCATACAAAAAGGAACACACATTGTATAATTCTGCTTATGTGAAGCTTAGAAGACGCAAAACTAACTGGTAGGGACAAAAAGCACATCCATAGTTGCCTGGGTAAAGAAGGGAATATGAGGGAGGAATTAACACAGAAGCACTAAGAAGCTTTTGAGATCATGGATGTGTCTTCCCTTCCCCTCCTCTCTCCTCCCCTCCCCTCTCCTCCCTCCCTCTCTTCCTTCCTTCCTCCCCCTCCCCTCCCTCCCTCCCTCTCTTCCTTCCTTCCTCCCTTCCCCTCCGTAGCCTAGGTCTTATGGAAATAATGATTCAAATAGAAATCCTGGCCAGGCACAGTGGCTCATGCCTGTAATCCCAGCACTTTGGGAGGCTGAGGTGGGCAGATCACCTGAGGTCAGGAGTTCAAGACCAGCCTGGCCAGCATGGTAAAAACCTGTCTCTACTAAAAAATACAAAAATTAGCCAGGTGTGGTGACATGTGCCTGTGGTCCCAACTACTCAGGAAGCTGAGGCATGAGAATCACTTGAACCCAGGAGGTGCAGGTTGCAGTGAACTGATATCATGCCACTGCACTCCAGCTTGGGTGATAGAGTGAGGCTCCATCTCAAAAAAAAAAAGTTATAGAAAATAAAAATGCCTGTCACACAGTAGATCTCTGGCCAATGTCAGCTTTTTCTACCATCAATGAGAATCTCAGCTTTAGGATATTTGGATCAGGCAACCCCCTGTTTTCCAAGAGACCTGCTAATCCCTAAACCAAAGCATTTCAGGGCAGCTTCCAAACGTCCTTGTGGCAGGGTGGTTATTTTTCTTCCCTAACTAGTAGCAGGTGTTTGGCTGTGTCCATTAAAAGCCATTTTGTGTTCCCCTGACAAACGAGTTTTTTATTTAGTGGCATAGGATCAATAATGTATCTCATGCGAACTATTAAAATGGAACATGTCTGCTGGGCTGACAATTGTATTATCGATATGTACTGAGCAATAAATTATGTGAAACAAAAATGGAGCAACCGGCCTTATAAAAGGCTTATCTGGGGGCACGGCTGGCTTTGTTACAGCCGCAGCCGTGGCTTCCCGGGGCTGCACTTGGAAAAAGCACTCGATGCTGTCTGGGCAGCTTTCCATCTCAAGTGGGAACGCGGCTGCCGGCTGTCTCCGCTCTTCAAAGTTAGTGGAGGCTCATTTGGAATAAACTCTTCTCTTCTGCTTCCCAGTCAGGCCCTGGTGGAATACAGTCTGTCCTGATCCCTGCCCTTTGACAAGGGTGAACATCCCCTTGTCCCATGCTCAGTGCCACAGGGGAGGGCATTTCAGATGCCCTAGTCCCGTCCACATCAGGAGTGATCCCCTAATGTCAACTCCCACCTTTGCTCCTCACCTCCCATCAGTCTGGCACTTACCTGGCTTCTAACTTACAGGTTTTGTCTTCTATTTGCGACCCCTAACAATTGATATAACTTCTCTAGCATCTTCCTTTGGATCCAGTCACACTCCCTATCTGTCAATTACTGATCTCTTTGGGTAATCACTTTACTCCCCACCCATAATCTGCCTTCCCCTCTGAAGGGAGTTGAGAAGTCTCAGTTGCACTGATAAGTCTTTTCAGGGTTTCTATTTTTTTTTTTTTTTTGAGACAGAGTTTTGCTCTGTTGCCCAGGCAGTGGCACGATCTTGGCTCATTGCAACCCCTGCCTCCCGGGTTTAAGTGATTCTTGTGCTTCAGCCTCACCTCCTGAGTAGCTGGGACTACAAGTGTACACCACCACACCCGGTTAATTTTTGTATTTTTAGTAGAGATGGGGTTTCACCATTTTGGCCAGGCTGGTCTTGAACTCCTGACCTCAGGTAATCCGCCTGCCTAGGACTCCCAAAGTGTTGGCATTACAGGTATGAGCCACTGTGCCTGGCCAGGATTTCTATTTGAATCATTATTTTCATAAAACCTCACCCTTAGGGACCATTCCTCCTGAGTGCTGCATGGCAAGGCATGTTGGGAACTCAGCTTCTTAGGAGGAAATGAAGAGGAAGAAGCTTGGAAATCAGGCAGGGTATGGACTGGGAATCTGGGAACCTGACTTGGCTGCGGGGCTGACCTCAAAGGAACTGGTCAGAAGTTGAATGCACAATACCAATAGGACTTGGTACACTTGGGTTGCTATGGGACAGGGAGGAACAGTTGTGAAGTATAATGTTATGGCCTCAGCCCCATTAATGACTGTTCGTCATAGACATTCTCTTCTAGTGGGAGGAACTGGATGTCACCCAGGAACCCAAAGGCCTTCTTTGAATCCAGATGCAGTAGTCTCACCACCCAGGCAGCCACTTCCCATCTGAGTTGGCCGTCAGATGGAAATCTGTTGCTATATTTGGCCTAAAGAAATGCCTTTCAATCAGGACTGTGTGTGTATTGGAAGCAGTGGCCAGGTTCATAAGAATATCTGAGAGGGAAGAAACAGTTGGAAGACACATTAAATATTACGATATAATTTTATAGTTGGTAACACAAAATGCCTATTACTTTCTTAATAGAAACTACGGGTAGTTAAGTTCGACCAAAACGTCTTGGATAGGGATACGGGAGGGGCAGAGATTCTCGAGGAAGTGGGAGGAGCTCCCTCCAGGAACTGTATCAGAATATTAGGGGAAATATCAAATGTGTGATTTTCATGATTACTTAGAAAGAGGTGGATTTATCCAAAGAGAGCTAATGGACCCGTTACAGTCAATATTTCTTGCTTCCTTTGGAACACAAGCCCCTGAACTTTCACCTGGGACACGGCGGCTCAGAATAAAGGTTACTTTTCCCAGCTTCCCTTGCAACTGGGTCTGACCATGTGACTAGGTTCTGGCCAATGGGATGCGAGCACAAGAGTTGCATGACATGTTATAGGAACTTGCTGTAACAGAAGCTGGCATTAGACCTTGACTCCCTCTTTTCTTTACTTCCTTCTCCATCTTTCTGCTTGGCATGCAGGTGCTGCTGTCTATGACCTTGAGGATGAGGGTCATTGTCTATGACCTTGAGGATGAGGGTCATGCCCTAGAGATGGCTGAGGGTTGAACTATTAGGTTGGTGCAAAAGTAACTGAAGTTTTTTTGCTGTTACTTTTAATGGCAAAAACAGCAATTATTTTTGCACCAATTTAATAAAAGCATCCAAGATCCTTGGGGACTTTGTGAAGCAGGGCTCATAAAAATCTGCCCAGCGCTTTCCCCCACTGGACAAATTTTACATGAGAAATCAACTTCCATTGTGTTAAAGGCACTATGATTTTGGGTTTTGCTATGGCTGAAGATTGCCACCACCAAGTCTTTCCTTCTCTGTATACAGATGGTGCTCCTTACAGCAAGAGCTAGAGTGTAATTATCCTCCTCTTGAATCTGGGCTGGCTTTAGTGGTTTGTTGGACCAATAGAATGTGGCAAAAGCAATGTTTTGGGATTTCTGTGGCTAGGTCAAATGGTGTGGGTTTTGCCTGGGCCCCTTGGAATGTTTATTTTGGAACATTGCCTCTCAGAACCTAGCTGCCAGGCTGGGATAAGCCCAAGCTAATGGAGAGGTCACATATAGGTACCCTGGTCCACAGTCCAGGCTGAGCTCCCGATCAATAGCCACATGAACAGATCACCTTAGATACGATGCTCAGGACAGCTTATGGATGATGACACTCCCAGCTGACGTTCGACTGCAATTACATAAACACTCTGAGAGAGACGCAACCAGCTCTGCTCCCACTCAATCCTCAGAACCATGAGATAAACTAAAGAGTTGCTGTTAGAAGCCCCTAAGTTTTGGGATGGTTTGTTACACAGCAACAGATAACCACATCAACCAATGTGATCACAGAAGATATAATTTAGATTAAAAGCAGTCTGTTAATTGGATGAAAAAGAACAAGAGGGAATTGAAGAAGTGAGGGTGATGTCTTGGATACTGGTTTGCTCACAGCAGCTGATAAAGTCTTGCTTGATAAAGAGTGACCTCATGTGTGGCATCAGCGGATGTGAATGAATGCTTGTGAAGCTGGCACACAGATGACCTCAACTCCCTGACTCTTATTGTTCCTTTGAGTTATCTCCAAGCTCCTGTATCATGCTCTGGCCCAAGCGGAATGCCAGCATTCCCTGGATGGGCTTAGTTCTTTTTTTTCTTTTTATTTTTTTTAGACAGGGTCTTGCTCTGTCGTCCACGCTGGAGTGCAGTGGTACAATCTTGGTTCACTGCAACCTCTGCCTCCTGGGTTCCTGCAATTCTCCTGCCTCAGCCTCCTGAGCAGCTGGGATTACAGGCACACGCCAACACACCTGGCCAATTTTTGTATTTTTAGTAGAGATGGGGTTTCATTGTGTTTTTCAGGGTGGTCTCGAACTCCTGACCTCGTGATCTGCCGGTCTTGGCTCCCCAAAGTGCTGGGATTACAGCCATGAGCCACCGCGCCAGGCTTAGATAGGCTCAGTTCTAAGTGCTTGCCCCATCTCTCTTTGCACTGCGGTCTTTCCTCTTGGCTTCAAAATTAGTCTGCTTTGATTAAACACCTTTTTCCAGTCTCTCTTGTTTTGCAGGACCCTCTGCAAATGGGTGGGATAAATAGAGTGCCTATCCTGTACAGGGTTTGTAGGATAGCACCCTATGTATTGCAGCCAAAAGTTAGCGACTGGCCCAATGTCTGCTGACCTGCTTGTCTGAAAAGTCTCCGCTAACCCCAGATATGTATTTCTGTGGTGGGGGAGGGGGGGCAATGCACCCCTTTATACAGAGAATTCTACAGAAAGCCATTGCTGAGTAGAAGGTCTTAATCAAATAGACATGGGATACTCACTAATCCAGCCCACCTTCTGCAGAGTACAGCAATCAGAATTGGAAAGAAATTCCGATATCAACAGGAGTAATTCCAGTAAGGAGTCATCGGCCTTCTCTGTCATTCTCTACCCAAAGCAGCCTTCCTTATTTTTCTGCCTCTCCCTACCTCCACCGCGCCTCCAATAACCAGGGACTCTACTGCACGTTTGGGCGTAACGTCTCCTATTCATTCCCTAAGCGTTGAAAGGGATAATTGAGAGGTAATTGCATTACTGCACAGTTTGTAGTTAACCTTCTATTTTGGCTCTTAACATGCATATCTTTGCTCCAGGAGTACATTAAGGGTAATTATAGGCAATTCCCTGCCAGATCCAGAAAAAGGGGTTTTCAATGAGTGCAGGAGCCCACCAGGAAGGAAGGATTAATGTAGCCGAGCTTGAAGCATATCCAAGAAGGTGAATGAATTAAGGTCAACTTGACATGAACTTTGGCCAAGCAGAGCTGAAAAAATTAGAGTCAGATTAAAGTCCTTTCTTGAGAATTACTGCCTCATAACAAAGCCCAGAGAAATTGTCATGCAGTCATTTATTCAACCAAAAATCTGAATGCCTTCTGTCTGCTGAGCTTTGAGTTGAAGACAGGCAGTGTTTGAAAAGGTTCTCTGGTGCTTGGCATAGAGTGACATTTGTCATAATCTGTCCATAAAAGAGAGCCTACAAGATCGGTCTTTGGGTTCCAGCATGAGGTGCTTTAACCCTCAGCAGCATTTAAAGAAATAAAACGTTGTCGTTTCCACTGTGGGCATTTAGGGAAACTCAATTATTTTCTGTAATTGGGCATGAGCTCCTAGAAAAATGAAATTTATATGCAATACTACTTCCTTCCATCTCAAATGCACAATAATCCAGAGAAAACCTTGAGGATAGAGCCCTAATCCAAATAACGGCACTGCAGTGGGCTTCTTTCCACGAATCCCAGTTCTAACTCAATTGCTCCGTGCCTCAGTTTCCTCACTTGTATAATGAGTGAGCTGTAACAGGTTCACTTTTGTCAGCCAAAAGTGCAACAGGCACTGTTGTCACTCATGCTTTCTGGTCTGATAAGTCCAAATTTATCTTCTTCCTGCTTAATATTAGGTCCAAATATCTTTAAAACATGCTATCCAGATGAGGATGTTGTTGAAATTTAATGAATATTTTTCTTCTTTCTTTCCTTTCTCCCTCCTTCCCTCCCTCCCTCCTTCCTTCCTTCTTTCCTTCCTTCCTTCCTCTCTCTCTTCTTTCTTCCTTCTTTCTCCTTCCTTCCTTCCTTCTTTCCGTCTTTCTTTCTTTCTTTCTCTCTTTCTTTCTCTCTCTCTCTCTCTTTCTCTCTCTCTCTCGTTTCTCTCTTTTTCTCTCCTTTCTTCTGTCTTTCAACAGGATCTCACTCTGTTGCCCAGGCTGGAGTGCAGTGGCACAATCATAGTTCGTTGTAACCTTCAACTCCCGGGCTCAGGCAATCCTGCTGCATCAGCCTCCCACGTAGGTGGGACCCCAGGCGCACACTACCGTGTGTGGCTAATATTTGTATTTTTTGTAGAGATGGGGTTGCTATGTTTCCCAGGCTGTGAATATTTTCTAAACAGTGTCTTACTGTTCTGTTTACCTGTGGCTGTTCAAAGAAGAGAATCTGGAATTTTTTTTTTTTTTTTGAGATGGAGTGTCGCTCTGTTGCCCAGGTTGGAGTGCAGTGGCACGATCTCGGCTCCCTGCAAGCTCTGCCTCCCAGGTTCACACCGTTCTCCTGCCTCAGTCTCCCAAGTAGCTGGGACTATAGGTACCTGCCACCTCGCCCGGCTAATTTTTTTTTATTTTTAGTAGAGTTGGGGTTTCACCATGTTAGTCAGGATGGTCTCGATCTCCTGACCTCGTGATCCACCCACCTCGGCCTCCCAAAGTGCTGGGATTACAGGTGTGAGCCACTGCTCCTGGAAAATTTTAATTATCTGGCTGGCCAGAGGCAAATGAAGAATGTATATTTCTCTATTGGCCAACAAGATTCACTTCTATTGCTTTCCATTGCCTATCGTCAGGGCTTTTCTCTTTCCCCTCATCTCCCAGAAGAAAGGCTGGGGAGTAGGGCAGAGAGTTTAGTGCTGAGTTTCACTGACTGTGTGGTTTTCTTTTACAGAAACAGCTCTGGTAGCTGTTGAGGGTTCCAGATAATATTGATGAGGATTAATGATCCTGTAAATAGGTGTTTAAAATAAATAAAAAGATGAAAACAGGGATTAGGAAGAAACCACAGTGGGTTAATAAATGAGATGTTCAAAGGCAAGTTCCTACAAGATTATTTTAGCAATTAGTGGGAAACATTTTGTCACAAACAAAATAAATTTGCAATCAGAAAATAATTTGCAATCAGCTTTGCAAGTAAAATAGCACACTTTCCCGTCAGTCAAAGGCGTTTTGAGAATTAAATGGTCAAGAGTGATGCTTTCAGAAGGCAAATAGTTAGAACCGATTATCCTGGCAATTAGTCAACTGTGAAGCATCAACTGGGGAGGCATTTCACAGAAAGTATTTCCCTTGAAGAAGCTGTCCAACCACACGGACAGCAGAAATACCTTGGTGCGGGAGGCTGATGGTGTCTTCTTGGAATTCAGCAAATGCGCTCATATAAAATGCTCTACAAGCCACTAAGGCGGATGTCACTCTCATAATGGAATCGACCCCCTGCCACACCACATGGGTCGCTTTGTGTGGACAGGTAATGAGTGCCTCAGATATTTTCAAGGAACTCTATCCTCATGCATTCTTAGAGATTTCTTTGGAGGCGAAAACGGGGGTTGAAAGTAGTTTCTGCAGATGATTAGCCACTCAAGCAATCAGGGGCCCACCCTGGAGAGACCATTAATAGGCAAGTTATCAATATTTTACCTAATTTTTACTGCTGAGCATAAAGACTCAATTTGGAGGGAACTTAATGAGCATATTTCAGGCAGCAACTTTCTCTCCTTAACCTGGCAATAAAATGGAAAATGCATATCAAAAAGAACATAGAGGTTCTCAGTGCACTTACTAGGTTGCTAATCCTCCTGCAAAAGATGTGCAGAATTTGTGTACTAAAGGCAGGAAGATTCTAAAGCTGGTTCTCAATGTAGCTCTTTATCAGTCAACTGATTGCTATTCATGCATTATCCAGTATTTTTCCTCCTAATTTTTCTTTTAAATATTTCTAAAACTGGCTTAGGCTGCAAAGATCCAAGAAATAAAATAGAATTATCTTAATAGAGAAAAGGTTGGGATATGTCATTCTGATTTAGAAAGCCCATTTCATGGTGTGTGTTGGAACAAGAAATAATTAATTTGAGAAGTCCTTGATCTCTGACTACAGTTGCATTAATGATATTATAGTATTAAATATAATAGTATTTCACATTCATTATACTTGCGTTCATTCTGAGCCCTTGTCTTCATGGTAAGAACTGTGTCCACGGCTGAGAATGATTAAAGCACAAAAGATTAAAACTGAAAGGGCTAATTTTGTGAAGCTGACTATTTACTCTAGATCTTAGCCACTTTGCAACTCAAATATCTTTTTCTCTCTCCTTTCAGTTTGAAAGAGTTTGGCTAATTCATTCTCATCATTCGCTAACCTTATTTCTTTTACAGTTCCAAGTTGATGTTCTACCCAAAGTCAATAAAAGTGAGTTTGTTGATATTCATTCATTTCCACTGAGTTGTTGGTGGGCTGCATTTCTCTGTCCTCCCTGTTTTTGGTGCCACAGGGGAGGATGAACAGACCAGTGCCGGTTGGAGCAGCCCACATCCCTTTTGCTCTGGACCAAAGACAGTGGTTGACCAAGGGCAGGCGTTGACCTCTCTCTGTGGCTCTGTGCACCTGACAACTTGTGAGTGAGCTCTTCCTTCTTATGGATGGGGCCATCCTCCAGATACTGCTGCCACCTTTCTGATATTCTTTTGCTACAGGGGATACTCCTACTACCACTAGGGACACTACTTCAGACCTCTGGCCCATTTCTGGGCACTTCCTTTTCAACCCTCACACTCGGTTCCTGTATTGAACCTCCTCCTTGTCTCCTGGGATTGCCATGGGTATGATATTCCTATAGCACATTCTGCATGTTTAGAAAATCTCTCATTGAAGACACTGACAGAGCCTTACTAATAGGAGGGAGAATGAGGAGGAATTGATTAATGTGTACAAATATACGGATTGATAGAGAAAAATAAGATCTAGTGTTTGATAGATCAGTAGGGTGACTGTAGTTTACAATAATGTGTTGTACATTTCAAAATAGCCAGAAAAGAATAATTTGAATGTTTCTACCATAAAAAAAGACAAATATTTAAGGTGATTGATATGGTTTGGCTGTGTCCCCACCCAAATCTCATCTTGAATTGTAGCTCACATAATTCCCATGTGCTGTGAGAGGGACCTGGTGGGAGATAATTGAATCATGGGGCTGGGTCTTTCCTCTGCCCTGTTCTCATGATAGTGAATAAATCTCACAAGATCTGATGGTTTTATAAACGGGAGTTCCCATATACAAGCTCTCTTGCTTGCCACCATGTAAGATATGCCTTTGCTCCTCCTTTTCTTCCACCATAACTGTGAGGCTTCCCCAACCACATGGGACTGTGAGTCAATTAAACTTCTTTCCTTTATAAATTACCCAGTCTTGGGTATACCTTTATTAGCAGCATAAAAACAGACTAACACAATGATGGATATCACAATGTACTGATTTGATCTTTACAAATTATATGAATGCATTAAGTTATCCTGTGCACCCTGAAACTGTGTACATCTGTCATGCATCAATTAAATTTTAAAAAAGAAGGAAAGAAAACTCAATAGGGTGAATGTACCATACAGAAGCCCTTGCTCAGAGTGGCGGAAGACTTTACTATCCAGGAAGGATGCAGAAGTCCAGCCTCTCATCAACCCTCCCTTTATGCTCTGGAAATAAAATGCTCCATTTGATCTGGGGCACTTTCTCATGGAAACCTCTGTCTGCTACTTGATTCTAGTCTGGGACATTCTGTTTTCTCTCTGTGTGCTTGTCAGAAACACCCAAGGTAAGTGGTTGGGGTCTCCTTGCATTTCCATTCATGTAAATCTCCGCATTTCCATTCATGCCACCTCTGTCTTCCTAAAGCCCAGCTCTGATCACTATGTCTTCTTACTGGGATGTTCAATGCCTTCCCATTGCCATCAAGTGAGTTCAGACTCCTTTTCCAACCAAGCCCAGTCTGTCTTTTAGGGCTTTATCCCATGTCATTTAAGCCACATTTTAGCTTCTCTAGGCAACATTTTGGTAATGTGTTCAAATTTACCTTCCAATGTGCTGAGTATTTCTTTAGCTGTTTCTTTTCTTTTCTTTTCTCTTTTTTTTTTTTTTGAGATGAGGTCTCACTCTGTCACCCAGGCTGGAGTGCAGTGGTGTGATCTCGGCTCACTGCAACCTTTGCCTCCTGGGTTCAAGCGATTCTCCTGTCTCAGCTTCCTGAGTAGCTAGGATTACAGGCATGTGCCACCATGCCTGGCTAATTTTTTTTTTTTTTTGAGAGAATATCTTGCTCTATTGCCCAGGCTGGAGTGCAATGGCATGATCTTGGCTCACTGCATCCTCTGCTTCTTGGGTTCAAGCAATTCATGTCTCAACGAATGACTCATTCATTGAGATGTGGGTTGATGTCTCAATTTCCCAAGTAGCTGGGACTACAGGTATGTGCCACCATACCCAGCTAAATTTCTGTATGTTTAGTAGAGACAGGGTTTTGCCATGTTGGCCAGGCTGGTCTCGAACTCCTCAAACTCAAGTGATCTGCTTGCCTTGGCTTCCCAAAGTGCTGGGGTTATAAGCGTGAGCCACTGCACCTGGCCTCATGTCTGGTTTTGAGATATTTTGTTTACTTTCTGGACTACTAGACTATGCATTGAAGATTTTTCTTCTTTTATCCAACATTTTAGGCATTTTACAGTGGTTAGGTTTTGCTCAGTCTAGTCCATACCATTGCCAGAAGTCTGCTAATAGCACCTTTTTCTCTCCCTTAGGGCAGTTATTCTACTTTGTTGTCTATTGTAGATATTTGCTTGTCTTTTCCCTTTTGTTGGACTGTAACATTTTCTTTGGTGAACCATGTGCCCATTACTATGACTTGTGAAATAACTGATTCAATATCAATGTTCAAGGAACGGAGTACCTACAAAGTGGAATTGAGCTGAATTTGTGGGTCTGTTTTTGCTGTGATTGGGAGTTGCCTTGGACAAGAGAGGCTATGTCATGCTGCAGTAACAAACAAGCCCTGCAATCTCAGTGGCTCAACAAAATTAATGTTTATTTCTGCTCTTGATGTCATCTGATGTGGGTCTTGCACTTCTCCAGCACATGTCTCTGCCTTGTTCGGGATCCAGGTAGCTATGCCATCCGGGATGCCTGGTCTTCATAATCACAGTGACAGGTAGAGAATGCTGAGTAAGGTTTTCAACTGCCAAGACTAGACATGGTGGCCATCACTTCCATCACTTCTGACATCCTGTTGTCCAGACATGGTCACATGGCTGCACCTATATTCTGAGGCTGGAAAATGACTCTGTAGGCGGAGGCATCTATCAATCAATCAATCTATCTATCCATTATCTATCTATTTATGTATCTATCATCTCTCTCTTTATCTCTCATCTTTCCTATCTTTTTATCTATCATCTTTCTCTATCTCTTTATGTATCTATCTATCTATGATCTATCTATCATCTCTCTTTATCTCTTTATCTGTCTATGATCTATCTATCTGTCTATCATCTCTCTCTTTATCTCTCTCTCTCTCTATCTACCTATCTATGAATATGTTAGAGACATTCGAACCAGAGTGACTCCATCTTGAGTGAGGGCTAGGAAAATGAGGCTGGGACCTGCTGGGCTCCATTCCCAGAAAGTCTGGCATTCCTAGCCTCTAGATGTCTATGGTTAAGAGAACAGATTGGTAATGTTGACTAAACAGACCCAGACTTAGGAGTGTCCTGATACCCCGATATCTTGAGAACAGACGCATTCCTAATTTTGCTTTAAAGATAATAATATCGATTCTTGCAAAATATAGTCATTAAGAAAATTAATCCTTTATCACAAACCCTTGTAGCAGAGCACATCTACCCATCGTCTATTTTTATCCTATATATAAACAAGTATTGTACCTAGGGTGGACATGTTCCTCCTCTTACTTTTGGGAACACCCTACTCTGTCTATAGAGTAGCTCTTTGTTCTTTCACCACTTTTGTTTTGCTTTGCTTTGCACTGTGGACTCGCCCTGAATTATTTCTTGTGGGAGATCCAAGAACCCTCTCTCGGAGTCTGGATCAGGACCCCTTTCTGGTAGCACATCCATCTAATATCTATCGATCTATTCACAAACATAAATATTTAACAGGACTGGTGCAAAGATTGTTCACTGGTGTGCTTAAAATTGTGTCCAGGTGATTCTGATGGATACCACTTTTTGGGAATCCCTTCACAGACTAGTGACAGGAGCAGACCTGGAAGTAAGTGTTATGCACAGAGGGAGGCAAGAAATACCGTGTACAAAGAGGTGACTGCTTCTGTCCCAGCATTTCTGGAAAGGCTTCCTGGAGTATGAGGAAAAGGAAATAAACAGTTATTATTATTATTACCTCTTAAATTGGGACAGAGTCTTGCTCTGTAGCTCAGGCTGGAGTGCTATGGTGCGATCTCGGCTCACTGCAATGTCTGCCTCCTGGGTTCAAGCAATTCTCGTGTATCAGTCTCCGGAATAGCTGGAATTACAGGCATGGACCACCACGTCCGGCTAATTTTCATGTTTTTAGTAGAGACAGTGTTTTGCCATGTTGGCCAAGCTGGTCTGAAACTCCTGATCTCAAGTGATCCACCTGCCTCAGCCTCCCGAAGTGCTGGGATTACAGACCTGAGCCACTGAGCCCGGCCGGAAATAAACAATTATTGAATATCTACCATGGTCATCTTCCCTAAGTTTCAGAACAATAACTATGGTGTTATTATCTCCATTTTGGAGGGAAGTAAACTGAGGCTAATTCACTTGCCCAAAGCAACATAGCCAGGAAGAGGGAAAGCTTGGATTTTAACCCGAATGAAGTGGTACTTGAGTTGTATCTTGAAGAACGAGTGATGTGTACCAGCTAGTTTCTGACACAGAATTGCTGAGTAACAGGCCACCCACAGCCTCTCATTAAATCAAAATTTATTCTCATAGACCTGTGGATCTGCTTGGGGTTGGCTGACATGGACTGATCTTGGCTGGGCTCAGTTAGGCTCCCTGGTGGTGGTTGGGGACTGGCTGATCGAGGCTGGATTCAAGTAAGGTGTGTCTTTTTTATGGACCAGCAGGTTGGTCTACTGTGTGCTCTTATGGTGATCACAAAGACACAAGAGGGCACGTGGGAATTTCTGAGACCTCTTAAAGCCTAGGCTTGGACCTGGGGCCCTACCACTTCCACCTCATTCTGTTGAGCCAAAGCAAGTCACGTGGTTGAACCCAAAGTCAAGGGATAGGGAAGTGTGCTCTGCCATTTTCCTGAGGGGACATACAAAATTACATGGCAAAGACAGTGGATATAAATAAGGAAGTGTGAAGAACTGGGACCCGTAACACAGCCTAACGCTGGTGGATTTCCAAGAAACTTGGAGGCGAAAAAGGAAAGTGAATGAAGAAGATGACAGAGAAAAAGGAAGAGAAAAGAAATGTTTGTTGAGCATCTATCCTATTTGCAGGCTACGGGCACTAGGATATTTTTCTTTATTTTTAATTTTAGAAGCAGAGTCTAACTCTGTTGTCCAGGCTGGAGTATAGTGGCATGATCCTAGCTCACTGCAGCCTCAAAATCCTGGGCCCAAGTGATCCACCCACCTCGGCCTTTTAAATAGCTGGGGCTATAGGTAGACACCATCACACCTGGGTAAATTAAAACATTTTTTTAAGAGAAAGGGCCTGGCTATGCTGTCCAGATTGGTCTCAAACTCCTGGGCTCAAATGCTTCTCCTGCCTTGATCTCCCAAAGCACTGGTATTGTGAGCATAAACCACCACACCTGGCCTCTAGGATATTTTTTGTAGATTTGATTCTGCCTTTACAGTTACCTTGTCTAAAATAGGTTTTAGTATCTCATTTTTGGAGAGGAAAACACCCTCAGCAATTCAGAGGAGTGAAGAAACTTTCCCATGGCTACTTAATGATCATTGTAGAGCCAGAATTCAGCATAGATGGAACTGGAGGTCATTATGTTAAGTGAAATAAACCAGGCACAGAAAGACAAATCCTGCATGTTCTCACTCATATGTGGGAGCTAAAAAATTTGATCTCAGGACAATAGAGAGGAGGATGACAGTTACCAGAGGCTGGGAAGGGTGGGAGGTAGTGGATGAGAGGCTCATTAATGGGGACAAAAATACAGTTAGGTAGAAGGAATGTGTTTTTTTTTTTTGAGAGTCTCTCTCTGTCACCCAGGCTGGAGTGCAGTGGTGCTATGTCAGCTCACTGTAACCTCTGCCTCTCAGGTTCAAGCGATTCTCCTGCCTTAGCCTCCTGAGTAGCTGGGACTACAGGCCCCCGCCACCACGCCTGGCTAATTTTTGTATTTTTTAGTAGAGACGGGGTTTCACCATATTGGCCAGGGTGGTCTCAAACTCTTGACCTTATGATCCTCCCACCTTGGCCTCCCAAAGTGCTGAGATTACAGGCGTGAGCCACTGCGCCTGGCCAGGAATAAGTTTTAATGTTCAATAGTAGAGTAGGGTGGTTATCGTTAACCATAATGCACTGTATATTTGAAAATAGCTAGAAGAGAGGACTGGAAATAAACATAGAAATGATAAATACTTGAGGTTATAGATATCATAAATACCCTGACTTGATCATCACACATTCTATGCATATGAAAAAATACTACACATGCCCCGTAAATATGTACAAATATTATGTATCAATAAAAAATAAAAATAAAAACAAAACAAAAGCCAACAAAACAACGCAAATTGAAGTCTGTCTCACTCTTCAGGCTGTGCTTTTGCCTTTTAAACAGAGGTTAGTAACTTTTTTTGCAAAGGGCCAGGAAGAGAATGCTTTATGCTTGGCAGGCTATCAAATCTTTGCAGTAATTCTTCACCCCTGTCATAATAGTGCTGAAGCCGCCATTGCAATGCATAAACAAATGGACATCGATGTATTCCAGTAAAATGTTATTTACAAAAGCAGGCAGTGGGCCGTTGTCCCAGGCTAGAGTTTTGACAGCCCCTGCTCTAAATCGCCTCCTTTTATGGGGTCTGGTGCAAACCTGGAGAGGACTCTAGATGGAAAGAAAAACATGTAAGAGGATGTGGATGTGTGGGAGCCTACGATGGCTTCAAGAGATGGAGAGGAATTTGAGGAGATGGGAGCAGATGGTGCTAATCTGAGGTCTGGGAATTGAGGGAACAGAAGATGCTGAGCATGTATTTGGGGCCTGAGTCATCATGGGTCTGCTTGTTGAGCAAAGCTCTACCATGGATCAAGGTCTTTTCTAGGCTTTGAGAGCACCCAGTAGAAGGTGAAGATCAGTGCTTGTCTTTGAAAGAGGTGACAATTTGGAAGGAAGAGAGAGACCTGGAAAGAAATGGTAAAAGGGTAAGAGTGCACAGAGTGTGGAGGCAGTGAAGTTCTGAGTCTGATATGAGAACACTTTAAGCGAAGTCCCATCATAGGGTATCATTTATGGTGCTTTATTGTTATTATTTTTTATGAGACGGGGCCTCACTCTGTCACCCAGGCTGGAGTGCAGTGGAGTGATCTTGGCTCACTTCAGCGTCAACCTCCCTGGCTCAAGCGATCCTCCCACCTCAGCCTCCTGAGTAGCTGAGACTACAGGTGTGTGCCACCACACCCAGCTAATTTTTGTATTTTTTGTAGAGACAGGGTCTCACCATGTTGCCCAGGCTGGTCTCACACTCCTGGGTTCAAGTGATCCTCCTGCCTCAGCCTCCCAAAGTGCTGGGATTACAGGCATGAGCCACCATGCCTGACCTCTTCCATGGTTCTTGCTGGCCCAGAGACACAATGACCAGATAGAACCAAGCATTGCCATTGGGCAGAGAATCAGAGTAAATGAAACAAATGCCTCAATATCTTTCTCAAGAATTTCTTAAATGTAGACATGCATTTTTGGAGACTGAAGCTGGTACTACTATTTGAAAGAGTTAACACATTCCACTTGGAAGGGAAAAACAACCATGTGGTGACAAAGAATTCGTTCCCTTCTTTGGGTGGCAGCCACAGGATTCCTCGCCAATTAGTAGCATCTGGTCCTCATAGAAGATTCAGCCCTGGGTGAGCTGGCAGGTACCTCTGGATGTGACACTCTGTGAAGTTCCTGATGGCCCATCTGTGATGTCTTCCCTTCCCAGATACCGCAGTCTTCCCTCTCCCTTTCCAACCCGTCTGCCTTTCATTTGAAATATTTTTAAACACTTAGAACTGAAAGCAGGACTATCTCCAGCTTTTTTTTTTTTTTTTTTTTTAGAGACTAGGGTGAGATTCTGAATTGGTTTTTCCAAATTTAATAAAAGGAGATAGCTATGACAGTAATAGCTATGATTTATTGAGCTATGATTTATATATATTTTTATATATATATATATATACTAGGAGCTATGTTCAACATTTTACATTCACCATCTCATTTAATTATCAAAACAACAGTGTGAGGATGGAGATGCCGTTATTATTGCAATTAATAAAGGAGGAACTCATGTCTCAGAAAGGTGCTTCCCCTGGCCAAGGTCATGCAGTTCCTAAGTGTTGCAGCCGGAATTCCAGCCCGGTGTTGCATGAATCTACAGTTCAGACTTCAACATCTTACATATGGGGAGATCTGAAATTCAGGTTGTATAGAAGTAGAAGTTTAAATGGTGACATTTCAGAGAGGGGAGTCCCGTTTTGTTCAGTTTTTGGGCAAAATTCAGGCCCTATCATTCTGAGGGGTCCCTTCCTAAATTTTCATAATAGTACAGCATGCCTTATAATACTGTATATGGTTTGACAGCTTCTAAGATGCTTTTACAGATATTAAAGGACATTAAGAGGCAGTCCTTGAATCAAGGAGCTCCAAGAGTCCAGTGCTTTCTTAATGTGAGAAACAAACTCACCCATCCGAACCCAAAGAATGGACTCAGAGACCTGGAGAACAGCAAATGTGAGACTTTTAATGACAGTCTTGCAAGATTGGGTATCTGATAGGCAGGCACACCCAGCACAGTTTCAACAAGCAATTTATCCCCTAGTGTGCAGGTCCCTCTCCTGGTTCCTCATAGGCTGAGTACTATGGGGTTACAATCTTCCCAGACGTCACCTGTTGGTTGTTGGGTAGGGGGCTTCAGGTGTTTTCTCTAGGGTTATCTTGCTGCATTTTGTTGCAGCCCACAATGCATTGAATCCTAGTTAGCTCAGGGGCTCTTTAAGTCTTTGACTTATGACCTTTGTAGCTGGGCAGACTGGTAAGAACAGACAAAGTGAGCTATTTTGCGGGCTAGTAAACTTTTATCTTAGACTAAACAACTTTGGTTTGGATGAGGGCAGCTAAGCCGGGGGAGGCGACAAGCAGGCCTTGCCTATCCAAGCAGGGGCCTAGTATATCCTGTTCCTTCTGTAGTTTGGTGACCTAAGCTGGTTTAAGGCATTTTGTCTTGGAAATGAACTACTGTATACATTATTTCCTTCATTTAGATTCCCAGATATTTTATTTTCCTTTTTTAGGAAGATCAGGGCTGTCTCCTAGAACTCTTCTATACCTGCTGTTCTCAGAAATTCTGGTCCATCACAGGCCTCCCCTCCTTCCCCAACCCAGCCTCCCCAACTCGTCTAAACCTAATTAACCAGCCTGTTTTCCCAATAGACTCCGCTGAGAGGGTAGGAAAGAATGAGGTCCAGCATGTGATTCAGACACATCATCTTCATTCATTGGGAAAGAAAAGGCCTGGGTCTTAATGAGAAATAAAGAATTCTACGGATGAATCCTTCAGTTTCCTGTCAAAGGCCCAGATTGAGAAATTTAGAGTTGCCCAGCTCGTGGTCTTTTATTTTAAGTAACAGTGGGATAAATGGGCTCTGGTAGCAATCAAATACACTAGTTATCTTCCTAAATTGATGATACATCTGGCTACTTCACCCCTTTTCAATTTCAAATGCAATTTGTCTGAAGCCTCCAATTTAAACCACAGAGATCTTCTCTAAACTAAATAATAGGCTACACAACTCGTTGGCTTCCCATGAAAAGACAAAGGCGTGTGTGTGTGCGCACGTGTGCACGTGTGCGCTTGCACTCACTCGCACGGTGGGGATAATGGATTGAGGTTGATGAGAAGAGATGCATTCCAACTGATGATTGAATTTAAAGCTCTTTCGTTTCTACTGGGGATCTGAGATCTGATGAAATTTTCATTTCTACTGGGCCCAACATGCCATGATTTCCAATATAGATAGAGACTTGGGGCCTTGGATAGCTGAGCAATCCTGGGCAAACCTCTACCGCCCTCTCTCAATTCCACCCTGTGCTGGCCACAGGGTTCATCACAGGTCTCTGAGCCATTTCTGGGCTTCCTAACAGGTTCTCACCTCTAGTGTCGCCATCTCCACCCCACTTCCAAGCACCTGTCAACAAGTATTTTTTTTTTAACATGCAAATCTGCTCGGTCACTTCTCTTCTCAGACACACACCCTTGTGTCTTACCTGAAAGGGTCCTAGATCCGGACCCCAAGAGAGGGTTCTTGGATCTCATGCAAGAAAGAATTCAGGGCGAGTCCATAGAGTGAAGGGAAAGCAAGTTAATTCAGAAAGTAAAGGAATGAAGACTGGCTATTCCATAGACAGAGCAGACCCGAGGGATGCTGGTTGCCCATTTTTATGGTTATTTCTTGATAATATGCTAAACAAGGGGTGGATTATTCATGCCTACCCCTTTTAGACCATGTAGGATAACTTCCTGACGTTGCCATGGCATTTGTAAACTGTCATGGCGCTGGTGGGAGTGTAGCAGTGAGGACAACCAGAGGTCACTCTTGTCACCATCTTGGTTTTGGTGGGTTTTAGCCGGCTTCTTTACTGCAATCTGTTTTATCAGCAAGGTGTTTATGACCTGTATCTTGTGCTGACCTCCTATATCATCCTGTAACTTAGACGGCCTTAACAGTCTGGGAATGCAGCTGAGTAGGTTTCAGCCTTATTTTACCCAACTCCTATTCAAGATGAAGTTGCTCTGGTTCACACGCCTCTGACACTTGTGGGCTTCTTATTGCTACTGAATTCAGATGAGACTCCAGGTGAACAAAACCCTCTTCCAAGCGCATCCACTACCAAAACATGTCATCTTCGTCATCCACTGCAGATACCTCCCATTTCCAGGACATGGCCTCTCTCTGCTCCCTGAGCGCCCCATTGCTCTCCCACCTCGACCCTTGTCCATCATGTTCCCAGTGCCAGAATGATCTTACTCCCTCCTCCTCCCACCCACTCATGCTTAACAGAAGTACTTTTCTGTTTCTGGAATGGCACAGCATAACATTTGTAAGAGTTGGAAGGATTCTTTGAAGTTGGGAAATTCAAGTTCTATGGAAATGCTATTTTCTCATTTCCAAGTCCTCTGCAAGATCCTGCTCAAATGTTGCTTCCTCTGGAAGCAGGCTCTCACTCTCCTGGCAAGTTATAGGTGCTTAAGAAATGTGTGATACATTAATGCATGAATAAATATATGGGTGGAAGAGCAAAAGGTCTTTTTAGTTTATTTTGTCCAATGCTATGGAGTCACAAACTCAGTTTTTTTTTTTTTTTTTTTTTTTTTTTTCAGAACTAAAGATGAACTGGTCCAACTTCAGACTGAGAGAGAGATTAGGTGACTTAATCAATGTCACGTGGTGAATCAGCGCCAGAAGTAAGCAGGACTAGAACACAGGATTCCTAATTCTGAGCCCAGACCTTTTTCTTTGCTTCTGCATCAGTTGTTCTGTTAGTTACATCTATGGGGCTTCTTCAGGCAGTAGAGACTGGTTGGCCACTTGGTGGATTCCTCTTTCTCACTCCATGACTCTTTTGTAAGATATCATGTTAATTCCCTCATTTCGCAGACCTTTCTTGAGTGACTGTTATGTGTGGGACTTCAAAGCTGAGAAAGACACAGTCTGGACCCCCAAGGACCTCCGGCTAGATTGGAGGTAACAGGAGAATGTGAGGGGAACACAGAACAAGAATTCTAGTGTGGGGAGGGGTGAGAGGTTTGGGGAGATTCTTTCTGAGGATGAGGCATTTAAATTGAGCCTGGAAGGTGAACAGGACATCCCAAGAGGACTACGAGGGTGAAGAGAGTGATCCCTGTGGAGAGAAGGTCATGTACTGAGGTCCTGTGGCATGAAAGCTCATGGTGTGTTTGGGGTCACATGTCTGGAGGAGGGGATTGACAGTGGGAAGGGGGCCTGAGAATGTAGGTGGGGTCAGCTGGCCAAGGGCGATGTGTACCATGCTAAGGAGATGGTACCTTGTCCTATGAGCAGGGAGATGTATTAGTGTGCTCTGGCTGCCATAACAAAATATGGCAGACTGGGCTGCTTAAACAACAGACACTGGTTTTCTCATACTTCTGGAGGACTCAATGTCAATGTCAAGGTCAAGGTCAATGTCAAGGTGTCAGCAGGGTTGGTTTCCCCTAAGTCCTCTCCTTGGTTTGTCGATGGCCGTCTTCTCCCTGTGTCCTCCCACGGTCACCCGCTATGTGTGTCTCTGTCCTAATCTCTTCTCATAAGGACACCAGCCACATTAGATTTGTGCCCACCCCACGACCTCCTTCTACCTTCATCATCTCTTTAAAGACCCGATCTTCACATACAGTCACATTTTTTTTCTTTTATTTTAATTTCAATAGTTTTTGGAAAAGAGGTGGTTTTTGGCTACAAGGATAAGTTCTTCAGTGGTCATTTCTGAGATTTTGGTGAATCCATCACCTGAGAGCAGTATACACTGTACCCAATATGTGATCTGTTATCCCTCTGAAGGACTGGGCGTTAGGACTCCAACATATGAATTATTTTTGGCGTGGGGTCTGGGTGGGGGGGTGTCACAATGAAGCCCATAACAGGGGGCAAATGGAGGTGCTTTTTAAAAATTTTTTATTTTCAGGAGTCATTTGAAACACTCGATTCTCATTTTCTTGGCTTGTGATGTGTTCTTAATGGCATTAATCCTTCCTCAGAAGGGCCTCTAAATATAGATGCCATCTGCTGCCAGGCAATATGTTATCACTGATCACCCACTTAACAATTACCTCCTTCTATGCAAGGAGGAGAGGTTGCAGAGACTCGAGGGGGAGGCACACCCTCCATACAGCCTTCAGTCAGTGAGAAGCCAGGGAAGAATCCTATAGTCGGGTGGGACTTCAGGGCCTCAAGATGATGGAAGTTTGCCAGAATTCCAAGACTCTGTGATTCTTGACTAGCCAGGCACTTGCGTCATGCTCATTGACTCAGAAAGAGGGTCTCCTCCCCCTTCCTGTAAGTCCGGAGCACCAGTACAAAACAGTACCTATTTTTTTTTAATAGGCAGAAATTTCTGCCTATTAAAAAAAAAATGTTCCTTCTTACAGAGCAAAGTGGCACCTGCCAGCCCTGGTTGATGGCATCTCCGCCTTGATTAAGGGGAACACTCATCGTCCGAATGTGCGTGCCCTGCCCTCTGATGTGATGTGGTTTTCTCAGATGACACCTTCCTCCAGCCCTGCTGCAGAGCCACTGCTGGCTGGCTTATTCCAGCACTCTTGCTGTGAAGGACAATTTGGCCTTCCATTAATTACTTTCTAAGTTCTAGATTTCAATTAGAGAGTTAATTACTTTTTGCCATATTGCCCCCATTAAAGACATTTTCACTATTAAGTCAATTTGTTAGCATTGAAGAGCTTTGCCAAGACAGAAAAGTTATTGTCCAAAGACCTTCCTGCGGTCACTGTTGACTCCTCCTGCTTTGAGTTGATGAAGTTGAAAGGTCTATTTTAGATGTGTTTTTTTCATTCATTTAGCAAATATTTGTGAACCACTTACGTTGTGCTCAGTGCTGAGGGTATGGAGGATGTGAAGGTAAGTCAGATGTGGTCCTTGCCTTCAAGGGGGTCAAGAACTGATAGAAAAGGGATAAAATGAAAGGAATAAATCAGAGATGTAAGTACTGGAGTCTGGGCATGAACAAAATATCCAAACACAGAAGATGAGGGAGTGGTTAGTTTGGGAAGCATATTAGCCTGTTCTCACACTGCTATAAAGCCATACCCGAGACTGGGTAATTTATAAAGGAAAGAGAGTTAATTGACTTACAGTTCAACATGGTTGGTGAGGCGTCAATCGTGGCAGAAGATGAAGGGACAGTAAGGTATTTCTTACATGGTGGAAGGAGAGAGAGAACTTTTAAACCACCAGATCTTGTGAGAACTCACTCACTATTATGAGAACAGCATGGGGGAAACTACCCCCATGATCTAATTGCCTCCCACCAGTCCTTCCCTCAACACCTGAGGATTACAATTCGAGATGAGATTTGGGTGCGGACACAGCGCCAAACCATATCAGGAAGTCTTTGCAAGGTTATGAAATTTTACATAGGTCTTATAGGATGCATAGGTATTTGCCAGCCAGATAAGAAGGAAAGGGTATTCGTTTCATAGAGATGTAATAAAGTCTCACAAACTAGTGGCTTAAACAACAGAAATGTATGGTCTTGTGGTTGGGCACGGTGGCTGATGCCTGTAAGCCCAGCAGTTTGAGAAGTTGAGGCACGAGGATCCCTTGAGTCTAGGAGTTTGAGACCAGCCTGGGCAACATTGTGAGATACCACCTCTACAAAAAAATTTTTAAAATTAGTTGGGCATGAGGCCAGGCATGTTGGCTTGTGCCTGTAGTGATAGCACTTTGGGAGGCTAAGGCAGGTGGATCACCTAAGGTCAGGAGTTTGAGGCCAGCCTGATCAACACGGTGGAACCCTGTCTCTACTAAAAACAGAAAAATTAGCCAGACATGGTGACACATGCCCATAATCTTAGCTACTGGAGAGGCTGAGGCAGGAGAATTGCTTGAACCTGGGAGGCAGAGGTTGTGGTGAGCTGAGATTGCACCACTGCACTCAAGCCTGGGTGACAGAGTGAGGCTCTGTCTCAAAAAAAAAAAAAAAATTAGCTGGGCATGATGGTGTGTGCCTGTAGTCCTAGCTACTCAGGAAGCTGAGACAGGAGGATCACCTGAGTCCAGGAGTTCGAGGCTCCAGTGAGCTGTGATTGCACTACTGCACTCCAGCCTGGGCAACAGAGTGAGACTTTGTCTTTGGAAAAAAAAAAAAAAAAGAGTAATTGATCGTTTCACAGTTCTGGCATCTAGAAGTCTAAGATTAAGTATGGTGGCAGGGCTGTGCTCCCTCTGAAGGCACCGGGCTGGAGGGATATGGTGGTCCAGGGATCTCTCCTGGCTGCAGTTAATTCCTTCCTGGGCTGTGGTAGCAGAACTTCATTCTTTACTAGGGATCCTCCCTCTGTCTTCACATCATTTTCCCTGAATTTGCACCTATCTCTGTGTCCAAATTTTGCCTTTCTATAAGCACATTAGTCGTATTGGACTGGGACACATCCTACTGACCTCATTTTATCTTGATTACCTCTGCAAAGAAATTTCTCCAAATTAAGTCATTTGTAGGTCTTCCGCATATACATTTTGCAGGACACAGTTCAACCATCACAGCCTCCGAGGCAAGGAAACAGGGTGCATAAAGGCATGGAGTTCTGGAAAGAATAGACTATTCAAGAGTAGGCTATTTAGCAAAGAGTAGACTAAGAAAGTGTGCCTCTGACCTAACTTGGCCAGAAGCTCCTCTCAGGTTTGTTTTCTGTAAAATAAACGTGTCTTAACTGGTGAACCACCTTTTGTGTTTCTTTCCTCTTTCTTTTCAGAGAGATAAAGATATAGTTGGACCATAGGTAACTTCAAGTTAGCTACATGGGCAATTTTTCTAAAGAATGCTCAAGGCTACAATGAGAACACATGGACACAAGGAGGGGAACATCACACACCAGGGCCAGTCAGGGGGTGGGAGCAAGGGGAGGGAGAGCATTAGGCCAAATACCTAATGCATGCAGGGCATAAAACCTAGATGATAGGTTGATAGGTGCAGCAAATCACCATGGCACATGTATATCTATGTAACAAACCTCACATTCTGCACGTGTATCCCAGAACTTAAAGTAAAATAAAAAAAAAATGTAGCCTCATGCATTTCAAGGAAATCACTTCTCTTCTAACTACAAGCAGCCAGAAAAAGCAGACAGTAAAACACAGATAAGACAGCTCAGGCACAGAGGAGAGTCAGGAGGAAGTATCTTGGGTAACTGCCAAACTTCACCCTCATACAATGGGCCCCAGTGAAATAGTGGGTCTTAATAAGCCCATTCCTTTCCCTTCAGGTGCACTAAGATAGGGAAGCTAAAAGCAGACTTGGGGCTATGCCTGCAGCTGCAGGAAAATGTATGGAAACAGACACACAACTGCACCTCCCAAAATAAGCACAAAAAGAGACACAGAAGCAATCCAAGCCACTAATAAACTCTCCTGCCTTGAATCCTTAAAAACTCTGTCTGTAAGAAAGTGTGCCTCTGACCTAACTTGGCCAGAAGCTCATCTCAGGTTTGTTTTCTCTAAAATAAACCTGTCTTGACTGGTGAGCCACCTTTCATGTTTCTTTCCTCTTTAATTCTTACAGCCCTGACATTACTAACCCACATGTGGTCTCCCAAGGGTCTCTGTATTTATCTAATTTTATACAAATGATTTACACACAAACTTCTACAGGTTTTTCAAATCACTATTTTACAAATAATGATTTATTTATTTATTTGTTTATTTATTTTTGGGACAGAGTTTCACTCAGTCACCCATCAGTCACCCCGGCTGGAATGTAGTGGTGCAATCTCGGCTCACTGCAACCTCTGCCTCCTGGGTTCAAGTGATTCTCCTGCCTGAGTCCCCCGAGAAGCTGGAACTATAGGCATGCACCATCATGCCCGGCTAATTTTTGTATTTTTAGTAGAGATGGTGTTTCACCATCTTGGTCAGTCTGGTCTCAAACTCCTGACCTCGTGATCCGCCTGCCTCGGCCTCCCAAAGTGCTGGGATTACAGGCATGAGCCACCACGCCTGGCCATTGATGTCTTTTTGTAAGTGATTTTCAGTCTCACTCTACAGAGCCTTGTGGAAATCCTCTAAAACATGCTTTCTCAGTGGGGGCAACATTGACCCTAAGGTTATGATAATTGGTTCCTGGGAGGTGAAAGAAGTTTTATAATGGCCTGTGGTCTTTCAAGGCTCAATTCCATTTGAGGAAATAAACAGATGTGCAGTGTATCTGTGGGATTAAAATTTCATGGAGGGGATGACTATGAAAAGATTCAGGAAAACTGCTTTAAGTCATCTGCTATGACTCTGATCTTTTCTCTCTTTATTATTTTCAGAGGCAGTTGTTTCTCTCTTGCCCAGGCTGCAGTGCAGTGGGATGATCACGGCTCACTGCAGCTTTGACCTCCTCGACTCAAGCAATCCTCCTACCTTAGCCTTCTGAGTAGCTGGGACTGCAGGCATGCACCACTGAGCCTGGTTAATTTTTAACTTTTTTTTTTTTTTTGATAAAAATGGAGTTTTGCTATGTTGCCCAAGCTGGTCTCAAACTCCTGGCCTCAAGTGATCCTCCTGCCTCAACCTCAAAAAGTGCTGAGATTACAGGCATAAACCACACGCCTGGTCTGATCTTCTCTTTTTAATGGTTGCATACTATTCTGTGGTGTAGATGGACCATCATTTATTCAGCTGTCCTTGCGTTTGTGGACATCCATTCTATGTCCAGCTTTTTGTCATATGAAGAAGGCTGCAGTTGACTGATTGTTGCTTCCGTTTATCTGGCATAGATTTTCAGAGTAGAAATCTTGATCACCAGATACCTGATTTTAAATTTTGCAATAGGCCAGTCGCAGTGGCTCATGCCTGTAATCCCCATACTTTGGGAGGCCGAAGAAAGCAGACCACTTGAAGCCAGGACTTTGTGACCAGCCTGGCCAACATGGTGAAACCCCATCTCTACTAAAAATACAAAAAATTAGCCGGATGTGGTGGCACATGCCTGTAATCCCAGTTACTTGGGAGGCTGAGGCAGGGGAATTGCTTGAACCCGGGAGGCAGAGGTTGCAGTGAGCCGAGATTGCACCACTGCACTCCAGCCGGGGTGACAGAGTGAGACTCCATCTCAAAATAAATAAATAAACAAATAAATAAATTAATTTTGTAATAAATATTACCGGATTGCTTTTCTCATGTTAAAGGTGATGCCTTCTCTCAGTAGTAGGTGCTGTCGCCCTTTCTGGGGTTTTCCACTCTGAGGGGCATAAAGTGATATCTCACTGTGACTTTAATTTGCATATCTCTGACTAGCAGCCAATGTGAGCATCTTTTCATACATTTACAGCCATGTAGATTTGCTCTTATATGAATTGTCTATGCATGTATGGTTGGCTCCATTTTTATACTACTGTGTTTATCTTTTCTTGTAAATCCCCAAGAGTTCTTTGTATGTTACAGATATTAATCCTTTGTGTCACATCGGGAAAGTGCTTCTCCAGATCTATCGTCTCTTGACTTAATTTATGGTTCTTCTTGCACATTTAAGTTCTAAGTTTTACATAGTTAAATATGTATGTCTTTATTTTATAGCTTTTGCATTTCCAGTCTAGGTTAACTTCCAAATTGTACATTGGGTCTTCTAGATTTTCTTGCAAGGTTTTTGGCTTTATTTATTTTTCGAGACAAGGTCTTGCTGTATTGCCCAGGCCAAAGTGCAGTGGTGAGATCATAACTCACCACAGACTTGATCTTCTGGGCTCAAGTGATCCCATTGCCTCAGCCTCCTGAGTAGCTGGGACAACAGTCTCATGCCACCATGCCCAGCTAATTTTTATTTTATTTTTAGTAGAGATGAGGTCTCGCTATGTTGCCCAGGCTGGTCTTGAATTCTTGGCCTCAAGTGATCCTCCTGCCTTGGCCTCCCAAGGTGTTTGAATTACAGGTAGGATCCACTGTGCCCAGCCAAATTTAAGTTTCTTTATTACACATACTCAAGGCCACTCTAGCCAGAAGACCCAGAGACACTCTGATTCGGGAATGGAGTGGGACAGGGTACTGGCCTCCTGCAGAGCCTCTGGCTTCCCAACACTGTGAAGGCCCCAGCCACTGCCATGAGGATGGAATCTTTTGGTAGAACAGAAAGTTTTGGGGGAAGGAGCAGTCACTTTCCCATGGGCTTGCCCTTTATCTTGCTTGCTGTGTGATTTGGGTGTATGAACTACCTCCCACCATTCAGACAGAGCCTAGAACCTATCTCTTACCTGCCCACCTGCTGACTGGTAGAACCTCCTGGTGTGGTGGGACAAGGAGAGAGAAGAAGTCAAGAAAGCAGAAGAGCAGGGAGCACCCGGAGGAAGGGTGTGGAGGGCGGCGGCAGTCTTGCCATTTGGCCTGGCAGGGATGAGTTTCCTCCATAGTCAAGGGTAAGATATCATGGTAATACCAACATCCTCTGGGGCTACCTAAGGACAAGAAAACTCCAGCAGAAAGAGGCTAGATTGTGGCCCATCTGAGAGAACAGAACCCCTGCCACCCCAAAACTCTTAGTCTCCAGTCCAGCTGGCACCAAGAGGGGAGAGAAACAGTTTAGCATCAAATACAAGGTTAAAATTGTAGAACAAATAGGACCACCTGAAAACATGAACAAGGTTGTTTTATTAGATGAAGCCGAATCAAAAACTATAAAATTAAATGACATTATATGAAAAGAGCAGTCTACAACTCAGGGAAAGAAGGGGTCTTGGCAGAGGAGTTTCCATACCAATGAAAAAAAGATGTTTATAATGTATAAACATATTTTACGGCAGTTCAGACTGGCATAAAATATACCATAAATGGGGTGGCTTATACAATAGGAAGTCATCTTTTTTTTTTTTTTCAATTCTGGAGGCTGGAAGACAGATGAGGTTTCTCAGTATGGTTAGGTTCTTGTGAGGGCTCTTTTCCTGGCTTGCAGACAGCTGCCTTCTTGCTATGTCTTTACCTAGTGGAGAGAGAGAGAGAGAGAGAGAGAAGAGATAACGAGCTCTCTCTTTTTCTTTTAATAAAATCACTAACCCTATAGGATTAGAATTGTGCCCTTATGACCTCACTTAATCTTAATTACCCCCTAAAAGCCTCATCTCCATATACAGTCACACTGGGGATTTGAGTTTCAGCATAGGAATTTTTTGGGGGTGGTGGGGAGATAATTCAGTCCATAGCAATATGCTAATGAGTTGAGAGGCCCTCACTTAACTGAGTATATTTGGCATTAACTGAGAAAAGGTCAGATTATGACACCTATTGGGGATTTTCGTATTGTAGTCTAGGATTCAAGAAGACCAAAAGTTTGTAAGACAAGAAGAAATAAGACTACAATGATAGATGGCAGCTGAAATATTTTGAGGCAGGGTTCATGCTGTATTTAATAGGGAAGATAAAGTAGTGGTCCCTCTCTTTCTCTGTCTCTCTCTCTCTCTTTCACACACACACACACACACACCCCCCACGAAAGATCCATAGTGATCACCTAGCCCAGGAATAACAGATGCTTGATATGAAAGACATTATTCCCCTATTTCTTCTCTCATGGCAGACATAAGTAATGATTATGGCATTGTTTCGTTCTATGACTACTGATATGTTTGGATTTGTGTCCCTGCCCAAATCTCATGCCCAGTCATAATCCCCAGTGTTGGAGGAGGGGCCTGGTGGGGGCTGATTGGATCATGGGAACGAATTTCCCCCTCGCTGTTCTTGTGAGTGAGTTCTCATGAAATGTGGTTGTTTAAAAGTGTGTAACACCTGCCCCGCCACCAACTTTTGCTCTCTCTTCCTCCTGCTCTAGCCATGTAAGACATGTCTGCTTCCTCTTTGCCTTATGCCATGATTAAAAGTTTCCTGAGGCCTCCTCAGCCATGCTTCCTGTACGTCCTGTGGAACTGTGAGTCAATTAAATCTCTTTTCTTTATAAATTACCCAGTTTTGGCCGGGCGTGGTGGCTCACTCCTGCAATTCCAGCACTTTGGGAGGCTGAGGCAGGCGGATCATGAGGTCAAGAGATTGAAAGCATCCTGGCCAAAATGGTGAAACCCCATCTCTACTAAAAATACAAAAATTGAGCTGGGCATGGTGGCGTGCACCTGTAGTCTCAGCTACTTGGGAGGCTGAGGCAGGAGAATTGCTTGAACCCTGGAGGCAGAGGTTTTAGTGAGCCGAGATCGTGCCATTGCTGTCCAGCCTTTGGGCGACAGAGACAGACTGTCTTAAAAAAAAAAAAAAATTACCCAGTTTCAGGTAGTTTTTTATAGCAATGTGAGAATAGACTAATACAACTACCTGTTCTCTGATGCAAAAAAGAGACAGCCTACTGCAATCAGGGAGGGCTTCCTGAAAGAGGTGAGACTTCAACTGGTTCTTGAAAGATGGACTGGGTTTTTAAATGTGGCCCCTAAACTTTGATAGGCTAAGGACTTCTTGAGACTAGATCCTGGAGTCCATCTAATGAGACTGATTCAGTTCATATTAGGGGTATTCTTCATTCTTTATGTTCCTTAGGTGAATTAGATCCCTGGAGAATGGGGATACTGGAAGCAGAGGGGAGACTGGCATAAGCAAAGAAGGGCAATCAATAGACAGTCCCCCAAGGAAGGAAGAATCAGAACTGTGAGTTGTGGTTATTGGTTGCACTAGAGAGAAGTCCAAGGCAGGGATGAGCTGGAAATTGGTGGTTATCAAATCTGGAGGTCATCGCTACAGACTTGGAAGGACTGAGTACAGCTGCAATGCCAGCAACTTATACCTATACTTTCAGGCATTGAATTTCAGCAAAGTGAGCAGTGGGAACAGCTCAATGTATTTACAAATCCTAACTGACCAGTAAGCCACCCCCTCCTGCTTCTGCCTGCTTCTGAAAAATGCTATTTTAACAAGGGGCAGCCGATCAGTGCAGGATATTTTGGTAATGGCTTGATATCCATCTTAGTCTGTTTTCTGTTGCTATAACTGAACACCTGAGACTAGCTAATTTATGAAGAAAATAAATTTATTTCTTCCTTTTTTTTTTTTTTTAAGATGCAGTCTTTCTCTGTTGCCCAGGCTAGAGTGCAGTGGTATGATCATAGCTCTCTCCACCCTTGAACTTCTGGGCTCAAGCGATCCTCCCGCCTCAGCCTGCCAAGTAGCTGGGAATACAGATGTATGCCACTATATCTGGCTAGTTTTTTCGTTTTTAACTTTTTTGTAGTTATGAGGTCTCACCATGTTTTCCAGGCTGGTCTGGAACTCCTGACCTCAAGTGATGCTCCTAACTCAGACTCCCAAAGCACTGGGATTACAGTGAGCCTCTGTGATTTGCACCTGAGAACAGCCGGAATTGGAATTCAAATACCTCTCTGACTTACTTCAACCTCCCCTTCCCACCACCAAGGTCTCCCAGATTTGGAAGATTATCCAGAGGTCCATGTTAGCCTGTAGAATGATGGCACCATGTTTAAATGATGAGCCATCACACCCAGCCAGAAATTTATTTCTTACAGTTCTCGGGGCTGGGAAGTCCAAGGATGAGTGACTTCATCTTGTGAGAAACTTCTTGCTGGTGTGGACTCTCTGCCGAGTTCCAAAGCAGCACAAGGCATCACAAGATTAGGGGGCTCACAAAAGAGGACTAAAGTGACTTTTATAATAGACCCACTCTTGGGACAAGTAACTCACTCTTTTGATAACCCATTAACCTATTAATTTCTTAATTCATGAATGCATTAATCTATTCATGAGAGTTCTGCCTGTATGCGTGTCCTATTCACCTGCCGAAGGTCTTACCTCTCAACACTGCTGTGGGATCCCAACCAAGTTTCCAACACATGAATTTTGGAGGAATGCACTCAGTCCATAGCCATATCCAAAGCATTGTTGCATCTGGGCCGATTACTTTATATATTAAAAACAGCCTTAGTACCTCTGCCTGTTTTCCTGTAATTTAATAGAAGCAATGAAGGTAATAATAATTAAAATAAGGGTTCCTATTTACTTAGTCTGTACCATATTCTAGGCACAGTACTAGTCTTTTGTAAACTAGAAGGAGGTGCTATTATTGCTCCCACACCCAACTGTTACAGGAAAGGAGTCCCAATCCAGACCTCAAGAGAGGGTTCTTGGATCTCACACAAGAAATAATTCAGAGTGAGTTTGCAGTGCAAAGTAAAAGCAAGTTTATTAAGAAAGTAAAGTGGTGAAAATACAGCTACTCCATAGACAGAGTAGGGTGTTCCTGAAAGTAAGAGGAGGAATGCGTCCACCCTAGGTACAATACTCGTATGTATGGGGAGATGTTCTCTGCTATAAGGGTTTGTGATAAAGGATAAATTTTCTTAATTACTATATTTTTCCAGAATTAATATTATTATCTTTAAAGCAAAATTAGGAATGCCTTTGTTTTCCAGATATCAGGATATCTGGACACTCCCAAGTTTGGGTCTGTTTAGTAAACATTATGAATTTGTTTCCTTAACCATAAACATCTAGAGGCTAGGAATGCTTGACTTTCTGAGAATGCGGCCCAGCAGGTCCCAGCCTCATTTTCCTAGCCCTCACTCAAGATGGAGTCACTCTGGTTAGAACACCTCTGCCACAACCACTGTGTAGAAGAGGAAGTTAAGGCCCAATGAGCCTCTGTGATTTGCACCTGAGAACAGCTGGAATTGGAATTCAAATACCTGTCTGACTTATTTTAACCTCCCCTGCCCACCAGCCAAGCCTCCCAGATTTGGAGGATTGTCCAGAGATCCACGTTGGCCTGTAGGATGATGGCACCATGTTTAAACAGTTGGATGTGGCAGTATCATGCATTTGGATGTTGGTGGTAATGTGCTTATAACACCCCCCAATCCCGTGGGAAACTTCAGACTTATTTTGCAAAGATTGTTAGGAGGTCAGCTCTGGGATACCATGAATGCCAGTGGAGATTAAGAGAAGTAGTGTTTTGGCATTAATATTAAAGTGACTGGGCCAGGCACAGTGGCTCACGCCTGTAATCCCAGAACTTTGGGAGGCTGATGTGGGCGGATCACGAGGTCAGGAGTTCGAGACCAGCCTGGTCAACATGGTGAAACCCCATCTCTACTAAAAATACAAAAATTAGCCGGGCTTGATGGCGGGCACCTATAATCCCAGCTGCTTGGGAGGCTGAGGCAAGAGAATTGCTTGAAACCAAAAAGCAGAGGTCGCAGCGAGCCAAGATCACACCACTACACTCCAGCCTGGGTGAAAGAACGAAACTCCGTCTCAAAAAAAAAAAAAAAAAATTAAAGTGACTTCAGTGAACTCAGAGGTTGAAAAGGCCTGAGATGGTTCAGTTACATGAAGTATGACTTAGGAGGTGAAATGGAGAGTGTAGGCTTGAGAAGAAGATTAACTTGGGCTCTTGGGCCTGGCCTGCTACCCTGTAACCTTATGACTTTGGACAAGATAACACAATCTGTCTGAAACTCAGCTCAACTCTCAAATGGGCCTAAGGATCCCTGCTTCTTAAGAATCCTGTGAAGGCAGCTGAGGCAGTAGGATTGTTTGAGGCTAGGAGTTTGAGACCATCCTGAGCAACATAGCAAGACTCCATATCTAAAAAAATAAATTAACCCAGCATGGTAGTGCATGCCTGTAGTCCCAACTACCTGGGAGGCTGAGGTGGGAGTGTCCCTTAAGACTAGGAGTTGGAGGCTGCAATGAATTATGATCATTCCACTGCACTCTAGCCTGGGTGACAAAGTGAGACCCTGTCTTACAAAAAAAAAGTATCCTGTGAAGAGAAATGACTCAGGGTACAGACATGCCTATTTGGGTGCCTGTTCATGGAAGTGCAAAACAAATATGGGCTTCCTGCCTCTAATAGGGCCAGGGATAGACCAGAAGGGAATTCTTGGTTCCCATTTAGAGTAGACAGGAGGAAAAAGAGAAAGAGCGAGAGAGATTGAAAGGGAGAGAGATGCTTTTGTTTAGAGCATCTCTGGGAAGAAGGACTTGTATTTATCTGCCTCTTGGGCTTCCTTTCAGGGCTACTGCCCCTAGACATGCTGAACTAGGGCAAACAGCTCAAATTGGGAGTGACAATGCCATTTTGCAGCAAATGTCTCCAGAGGAGAGGAGTGACTGACACTTTCTGCTATGTTTTCCTCTCCATCCCTTCCCAGCCTGTAATAGCGGCCAGGAGAAATAACAATGAGACAAGAGCTAAAAACAAGGGAGAATCTTCACAAGGTTACTGGAATTGGAGGAGGCATTAGCAACTTTACTTCTACATGTAACTGTGTGCTAGGTTCTTCCTGCCTGCTGCACAAATAAAGACCATGACATTGCTGTAAAGAAAGAGTTTAATTGACAAAAGGCCAGCCACACCACATGAGAGACTGGTTACTACTCAAATCAATCTCCCTGAAGGCTCATAATTAGGAGTTTTTCAAAGGCAGTTTGGGGGAAGGAGCGGGGGTAGCTAGGAAATAGGTGCTTTCTGCTGATTGGTTGGGGTGGAGATGAAATCACAGGGGGTTGAAACTGTCTTTTTGAGTTGAGTTGCTCCCATGTGGAGCCACAGGAGTCATTGATTCCAAGTGGAGCCATAGTGTCAGACATGCAAAAAACCTCAAAAGCTATCTCAAAAGGCCAATCTACAACAGTGGTGTTATCTGCAGGAAAAGTCTGGCAACCTATGTCTACGTCTTAGCAGAATTCGGGCTCCTCTCCTCCACCCTAGCCTGGTGGCTTTTCATTAGCTTTACAGAGGCAGTTGAGTTTGGGGGAAGGCCTATTACCATTTAAACTTCAACCTCAATGTCTTTCAAAGTCAGCTAGGCCTAAAAGCCCCAAAATAATAAAGAAAAAGCCAAGATGGGGGTGTGTTAAATCAGATCTCTTTCACTGCCGTAATTTTCTCGCTGTTATAATGTTGGCTAAGGCAGTTTAATACAGGTTGCTGAGTCTTCCTGGCAAGGTCCCTTTTGCATTGCAGGATTGCATGTGATTTCTTGTGCTCCTGTATCCCTTCATTCATACTTCTGACCCTCACTGAACATCTGTGAGTGCAATACTATGCAATGGGTAGTTTCTGCTCTCAGGGACTCAGTCTCCTTTGGGAGATGCATACCTAAGCAGATGGTCACTCAGCATAACTGAGCCCGAACAGAGGAAATGCAGACAGCCTGCAAGCCTTTCTGGAGGAGCTACTCTTTTTGTTACAATCTGAGAAAATGATTAACAATAAAGCAGGTGGAGGCAAGGGGAAAGGAGTTGGAGGAGACAGAGGAAGACATTTCTGGCAAAAGCCACTGCAAGATAAAGGTGGGGTGGACACACTGAGCAATTAGTGAGGGGATCAGGAGGCTGGAGAGACATTCAAGGTCCAGGTCATGGAGATTTTGGAATTTTTCCTTAAACCTGTCATGCAGCTGTCAGAAGCATTTGAACCAGAGCAACTCCATCTTGAATAGGAGCTAAAATGAGGCTGAGACCTACTGGGCTGCATTCCCAGACAGTTAAAGCATTCTAAGTCACAGGGTGAGATAGGAGGTCGGCACAAGATACAGGTCATAAAGACCTTGCTGATAAGACAGGTTGCAGTAAGAAGTCAGGCAAAACCCACCAAAACCAAGATGGTGATGAGAGTGACCTCTGGTCGTCCTCACTGCTACATTCCCACCAGCACCATGACAGTTTACAAGTGGCATGACAACATGAGGAAGTTACCCTATATGGTCTAAAAAGGGGAGACATGAATAATCCACCCCTTGTTTAGCACGTCATTAATAAATAACCATGAAAATGGGCAACCAGCAGCCCTTGGGGCTGCTCTATCTGTGGAGTAGCCATTCTTTTATTCCTTTACTTTCCTAATAAACTTCCTCTCACTTTACTCTGTGGGCTCACCCTGAATTCTTTCTTGCATCAGATCCGAGAACCCTCTCTTGGGGTCTGGATTGGGACTCTTTCCTGTAACAGAGCTGTTGATGGATTTAAGTTGGGAGTGGGATGATCATATTGGCCTTTTTAGCGAGAGGTCCCTGACAGTGGTGGAGAGGGAACACTGTGAGGGTTTTTATAGGAACTTGCTCCAAAGATGACAAGACTTGAGAACAAAGGTAGTGGCCGTGGAGATGGAATCTGGAGGTCTGATTCTGAAACCGCCTTTGTAAAAATTATAACTGAAAAAATTATGACAGTGAAAGAGATCAGACCTAACCGACTCCATCTTGCTTCTAACCTTTAAACTGTCCTTGTTCATTCCTGGATATAGGCGGAACTAGCTTTGGGAAGTAGTTCAGCTCATGATTTGACTCTGAAACAAAGTTGATAATAGCCCTTTCCTGAAAAGACCCCCTTCTTGCCTAGGGACCAGTCTGCCTTTGCAGGACTAACAAATTAGCTGCTGCAGGACTAACCAATTAGCTACAAGATTAGAAATGACCATTTAGGGGCCATGCAACCTCTGGCTGCAAGAGTCTGAACCTCCCCAAATTGCTCGTGGGGACAACATCACTATCATAAAACCTAAGATCGGTGCTTGAGATATTGTACAGACCCTGCACTGGATGGATCAGCTGACACCACCCAGACAGGTAATCTGGCTCAACCAGTTCTGCCATCCCACCTAGGAACAGAAGACAGCAAGAAAAACTCACTTCGATCCACTATGATTCCACCTCCAATCTGACCAATCAGCACTCCCCACTTCCCAAGCCCCTACCTGCCAAATTATCTTTAAAATCTCTGATTCTTGAATTCTCGGGGAGACTGATTTGAGTAGTGATAAACTCTGATCTCCTGCACAGCCAGCTCTGTGTAAATTACTCTTTCTCTATTGCAATTCCCCTGTCTTGATAAAAACCAGCTTTGTCTAGGCAGCAGGCAAGGTGAACCCATTGGACGGTTACAATTCTAGAGAGGAAGTAGCATTGGCTGGACTTGGTACCTAGTGAGATGTGGGGTTGATGGAGAGGGAGGAGTTAAGGACTCTGGCTTGGGCAGTCAGATAGATTATGGGGCATATCCAGAGACAGGGACAAGTGTTGACTCTAAGGGGACTTGGTGATATGGCTACCTGGTTTTGGAGCTCAGCAGAGTGATCAGGGCTGGGGATGTGGAGTTGCGAGATGTCATCACTCAGGATTTGGGAAGGGTAAGTGCATAGAGTGAGAAGAAAGAGAGGTTGAGGAGTGGATACTGGGAAAAGGGCACTTGAGGTTGGGCAAAGGAAGAGGACGGAGAGAGAGAAAGAGAGTGGTGAAACTGAGGTGAGGTTGTCACATCCCAGCAGTCAAGGAAGGAGAGGTGCAGAGAAGAAGGGAGAATCATCATTGCATACGAGTTCTAGAAAGACAGAGAGAGAAGCATCTTTTGGATTTAGCAGTACATGGACATTAATGATTTGACAGGAGTGATTTCAGTAAAGGGAAGGGAGATAGACTGAAGTGGATTTGGGAGTAGATACAAAATTGGCAACTAGAGACACAGCACAGAGAATGTTTCTGCAATTTTGGCTCAGAAGAAAAAACTATAGGCTATGTAGTTGAAGGAAGAGACTGTAGGATGGGAGAGACCGGCAGATCAAGTAGGATGGGCCATAAAGAATTTGGAAAGGGGGAAAGCCCAGGAGAGGGGGAAGCAATTGGTAGAATGAGGGGGCTGTCAGAATCTCTGTGGGGGGTCATCCAGTGGGGTGGGGGCTGGGAGTTACGAGTTTGCAGCTCAGAAATGCTTTGACGAGTTTGATATATTTGCTCCCCCACCTCTGCCATTTTCCGTTTCCATGTGGAATGCTGAGACTAGGCTGGGTGGCCAGGTTGGCTGGGGACTGGGAGCATTTGGCAGACTTTGCAGAGGAGGCTGGACAGAGGATCTTGTGCATGGGTTGGAGTGGCAGGTGTGGGTAGAGGGAGGTCAGGTGTAATATAGAGAGGTCAGATATAGCTGGGGCAGATGCAGAGAACTGTGGAGTAGGCTATAAGCTAGTAGTGAGTCTGAAGGTCAGGAGACTTCAAGCAGCATGTAGCATGCCAGGTCTCCAGGCATCATTGTAGGTTTTGTGAGTGCCTTGTCCATTGGGCCCAGCCAGGTGCTAAAAGTATGGGCAGCGTAGCTGGGAGGATGCTGGGAAGATCTGGGCAGGAAGGTTCGAGGGCAGTGAAGGGCTTCAGTCTGAGAACTAGAACTCAAGGGGTAAGTGGGGACCTTGAAGCAGATACCAGACCCATCTATGGGGTGGTGGGGAGAAAGTGCGCTCTAAGGGCATGGAAAGCATACCCCATGCATACCAGATGCCAGGCCAGCAGTGAAATTGTGGCAACTACCTTCACCACAGAACACGAGCAACAGGTGTCCCTAGAACAATGAATAGCAAGAAGGAGCTGAGGAGAGGAGCCAAGGAGAGGCCCCGGCACTCCTTGTGTGGACCAAGCCACCTCTCAGAGATGCACTGATGGATGGTCCATGGTAGAGAGCCCCAACATGAACCCAACTGATGTTATGGCTCAGGTAGGCTTAAGAAGTCCCTGACAAAGTAGGATAAGCACAGCCTTGGGAGCCAAACAGATCTGGGTTTAAATCCTGACTACACATTCCTAGCTGTGTGACCTTGGAAATGTTTTAACTTGTCTGAGCCCATTCTTCTTATCTGTAGAATGAGAGAGCAGATCTCTACTGCCAGGGTCATTGTGAGAAATATATGAGAAGATGTTTTGGAAGACCTGATCATGGTGAATGGTTCATGATGGATTCTTCATACATAATAGTTCCTTCCTTCCTTCCTTCCTTCTTTCCCTCCTTTCCTTCCTTCCTTCCTTCCTTCCTTCTTTCCCTCCTTTCCTTCCTTCCTTGCTTCTTTCCCTCCCTTCCTTCCTTCCTTCTTTCCCTCCCTCCCTTCCTTCCTTCCTTCCCTCCCTCCCTCCCTCCTTCCTTCCTTCCTTCCTTCCTTCCTTCCTTCCTGCTGAGAGGTGGAGATTTGTGCTAAGAACCAACAACACAGCTTTGGTTTGTACCAGGTCACATGAACCAAAGCAAGAGTTTGTTATAAGTCACCTGACAGTGTGAAGCACTGAAGTAAATTAGAGATGACAACAATTCTTTGAAATTCTTCCCATTAAGAGTTGGGGTCTGTGACACCTCCCCTTGTATCTGGGAAGGCTATGTGATTGGTTGAACAATGGAATATGTGGACGTGATGCTGTGCCAGTTTCCAGGCCCAGGTCTTAAGAGAATAGCAATTTTCATTCCTTGCTCTTGGAATACTTGGACTGTCCTGAGCTGCCATGCTATGAGGAAGCTGTGAGGCCCATGTGGAAAGGAACCAAGGCCCTCAGATGAAAGCCCTAGCTGAGCTACCAGCCAACAACCAGCACCATCTTGCCAGCCAAGTGAGTGCACCATCTTGAATCCTCCAGCCCCAGTGGAGCTGCTTCACCTTATGCTTCCTGGAACCAAGATGAGCCATCCCCTCTGAGCCCTGCCCACATTGAACATTAGTGAGCAAAGCAAATTATTGTTGTTTAAAGCCTCTCTGTTTTGGAATAGTTTGTTATGGAGTAAAAGTTAACTAGAACAAGTGTACACAGTGGCACCAACAGTGAACTAGACACCAGGAAGGTCACTGAAGAAGTAAACACAACCCATGATGGAAGTCAGTCACAGACATTGCTGTGCCCAGTGTAGCTCTTCCTTTGTTTCAACTCAACCAGCCCATAGATCCCTCCTTCGCTCATAGGCCAAGTCTGCCTCTTTCAGCTTTGTTGGCAGATTGGTGCTATTAGGGAAGAGCTTTGGGCTTCTCTCAATCCCAGGCAGGGCCCATGGACTCACGACAGACCAGAAGGGAGACAGATGGGATTCCTGGTAGCGGGAGCTGCTACTGGTACTTAGCTGAGGAGGGAGGAAGCCTCATCTGTGCTTCTCTTCCCCGGTACCAGGTAGCAATTGTGCTCTTATGATTAGAGGCACGGAGACTACCCCTGGGCTTTGACGTCCCTGTAAAGTGCTCCACAAGCACAGAGGAGCTGTTCACGGTGACAAAAACAGATGGCACTACCCAGATGGGAGGTTCTCACTGGAGGGGTCATATTACCTCCAAGAACGAGGGGCTGTAAACAATGCAGTGCCACTTCCCACCTACCAAATTAGCTGGAAAAAAAAAAAGAATGGAGTGTTACTGTGAGCAGTGGGCGCTTGAGAGGGTGGCTTCGGTGACATGTCACCGGCAGCCTCGCATACTGCCTGTTTTGCGGAGCCCTGGCTGATGAGATGCATGGAACATTATTAACGCCACTTTGCTGAAAATGCAGCACACTCAGACTAATGCCTTATGGCATTTGCTGCTTTCCTGGGGCTCCAAAGATGGAGAGAAAGTCCTGAAATAGCAATTCCAAGCTGGTCGTCAAGGCAACAGGATCCATTAGGATGCATCGTCAGGTGCTGCGCTTGGCACTATGAGGGGATGGGATAACAGAAATTGCAAATGCACACCCTACCCTCCACAAGCGTACATTCTTCTTGGGGAGACAAGGCTTTGGTTTGTAAATCTGTTAGGTCAGCGTTTCCCTCCCTAAGGGGCAGGAGTACATGAGTACTGCAAGATATTCACTGGTGATAATAATAAAAAACACAGAGTCGTGGGAACAAGGACAAATGATTTTGCAGAGCATACTGGGCAAAACAAAATTAAAAATTGCTGGGCTTCTCGGAGTCTTCAATGAGCTCACATGCATTGCGATGTTCAAAAGGCAGATATTGTTGACTACGTTTCCCAGAATTATTTGACCATGGAAACTCTTGTTCACAGAGCATTTCAGGGGATTAGTAAATGACAGAATGGCTTGGGGGACCCTGAATTAGGAAGCAATACAAAGCCGTGTGTAATTAAGTTCTTAGGATGTGTGGAACAGCTTGGGAACACAACAGAATTCAGAGCCGGGAGTCTGTTTTGGCTGGGAATATGGAGAGGTTTCATGGTGGAGGAGTTGAGCTGAATCTTGCATATTCTGAGTGGGTGTTGAGAGGGGAGAGTAGATTCCCTTGTGGGTGTGGATGGGCCTTCTCCTGGGACCGAGAGAAAAAATCCCTCTGTGCGGGTGATAGATCTCATTTGGTTCTGCCAAGAATTGAAAGAGGCATCACTTTTCATGTGCTTTTTCTGCTCTTGGAATGACTACTGTTTGCACAAACTAATGCTTTTGACAGCACATTCAGTTATCACCTCCTCCCAGAAGCCCTCTCTGATGCCCTGAAATGAATGAACGCTTGTCCACTTTTTTACTTTTCTCTTTCTTTTCTTTTAAATGCTCAGCACTTAGATGCTACAATTGCCAATGTCATCCATCAACCAATCCCTGATTACTTTTTTTGGCCTTTTTTTGGTGACTTTATACATATGTATGTGTGTGTCTGTGTGTGCAAATAACATTTGCCCTATTCACGAATTATTTTAATGTTTATACATTTATTTACAGTATGGAAAAATAAAACAACATATTTTATTTTATTTTGTTTATTTATTTGTTTTCAAATTTTAGATTTTGTGGGTACATGTGCAGGTTTGTTACAAAGGTATATTGTGGCTGAGATTTAAAGTACGATTGAACGCATCATCCAGGAAGTGAGCATAGTACCCAATAGGTAGTTTTTCAATAGTTGCTCCCTCCTTTCTCTCCCTACTCGTGTATTCCCCCGTGTCTCTTGCTCCCATCTTTATGTGCTTGTGTATGTACCCAATATTTAGCTTCCACTTATAAGTGAGAATATGTTGTGTTTGATTTTCTGTTTCTGCATTAATTCGGTTAGGATGATGGCCACCAGCCACATCTATGTTGCTGCAAAGAACATGATTTTGGTCTTTTTCATGGCTACATAGTATTCCACTGTATATATATATCTCATTTTTTTATCCGATCCACTGTTGATGGGCATATCAAAAAGTTAACTCATCACAAGTAAATTAGGCCTTATTGCTGGGATGCAAGCATAGTTCAACATACAGAAATCGACAAATGTGATTTACCACATAAAGAGAATTAAGAACAAAAATCATATGATTATTTCAATAGATGCAGAAAAGATTATGATAAAATCCTATTAACTATTTGTAAGTGTAAAATTTAGTGACATTTATTACAATCACCATTGTACCTATCACTATTTTTAACTTTTATTAAGTTCACGGGTACAGGTGTAGGTTTGTTATATAGGTAAACTTGTGTCATGGGGGCTTGTAGTACAGATTATTTCATTCCTCAGGTATTAAGCCTAGTACCCATTAGTTATTTTTCTTGATTCTCTCTCTCCTCCCGTTCTCTATCACCCTTATCTAGCTTTGAAATCTTTTAATCGCTCCAAACGAAACTCCACACCTGTTAAGGATAACTTTCCAGGCCAGGCGCTGTGGCTCACGCCTGTAATTCCAGCAGTTCGGGAGGCTGAGGGGGGTGGATCGCTTGAGGTCAAGAGTTTGAGACCAGCCTGGCTAATGTGGTGAAACCCCATCTCTACTAAAAATACAAAAAATTAGCTGGGTGTGGTGGCTCATGCCTTTAGTCCCAGCTACTTGGGAGGAGAATCCTTGAACCTGGGAGATGGAGGTGAAAAAAGGATAACTTCCCATTCCTCCTTATCCCAGCCTCTGGTAACTTTTTTTTTTTTTTTTTTTTTTTGAGATGGAGTCTTGTGCTGTCACCCAGGCTGGAGTGCAATGACGCCTTCTCCGCTCACTGCAACCTCCGCCTCCTGGGTTCAAGTGATTCTCCCACCTCAGCCTCCCAAGTAGCTGGGATTACAGGTGCTTGCCACCATGCCTGGCTAATTTTTGTATTTTTAATAGAGACAGGGTTTCACCATGTTGGCCAGGCTGGTTTCAAACTCCTGGCTTCAAGTGATCCGCCCCCCTCGGCCTCCCAAAGTGCTGAGATTATAGGCATGAGCCACCGCGCCCGGCCCATGGTAACTTCTAATTTACCTTCTGTCTCTATGAATTTGCCTTTTCTAGATATTTCATTATGTGAACTAATACAACGTCTGTCCTTTTAGAACTGGCTTATCTTGTATGGCATAATGTTTTCAAGGTTTGTACATGTTGAATCATAGTCTACTGTAGGGATATGTCACCTTTTGTTTATTCATTCATCTATTGGTGGCACCTGGGTTGTTTCTACCTTTTGGCTTTTGTGCCTAATGCTGCCGTGAACACAGGTGTACAAGTATCTGTCTGATCAACTTTTATGCATTGTTGTTGCTTCTGTTACAGTGGTGACTATGCCGTATCAAAACCTGTTTGCTTGAATGCTAGATTTCCCTTCTGGAATGTGATCTTTTCGGCCAACAAATATTTGTCAAACAGCTATTATATACTTGGCATTATGGGTAGGGTGTTGTACAAGGCAGAACCCTTGTCCTTTGTGAACAAGCTTAGAATTGCTCTACCCACCGGCTATGCTGACATAGCTGTACATGATGTGATCTGAATACAGTTAGAGCTGTAACCCCAATAAAATGTGTCATGAGAATTAGAATGAGGAGGCTAATCACAGTGTTTCTGAGATGCTCCAATATTTTGCTGCTCGAGGAAGGTATGTTGCAATTCTTAAAAGTGAGTCCCAAATATTAGTTTGTAACTGGAGATGTTGCCCTCTGTCTCTCTTGATTTGTCTGGGGCTCCCTCTGTCTCTCTGTCTCTCTGTTTCTCTCTCTGTCTGTCACACACACACACACACACACACACACACACACACACACACCCTTCTTCTCTGAGTCCATAAAGAACTTCCAGATAGGGAAGTTTATTGGACTTTGAAAAAGTTGTTTAATAATCTTCTCCTTGGTGGTCTTGGTGGCTTAGCTCAGCCCTGCATAAAAGCACTCACAGGGCTGGTGTGTTCTCTTTAGAGTCTCTCAGCCCAGGCATTTATTTATAAGGGGACTACACTGGGGAGGCAGCTATGCAATGCTTCTATTTGAGAGCCAGCAATGATGTATTTAGCAATCATCACCAATTGCTTATTTATTAAGAGATGATGTTCCAGAAAACTGGGTTGAGTCTATGCTTCCAAACTTGCTCACTGTGAGCCTTGGGCAATCTGCCTCTCTCAGCCTCGGATTCCTCTTCTGTAAAATGGGAAATAACAAGGATGCCTACCTCATTTCACAGGCTTAGCCCAGTGCCCTAATTAACACTGGATGTTATTTCTGTGATTATCCTTAGAGTGGTACTTATCTATAAAATGGCAACATGCTATATGCCAAGCACTAAACTCAAGTGGGGAAGAGATATGTCTGCAATGTACAGAAAGGTGGACTAGGAAGACCACCAGGGTTCCGACCGCAAAGATTCTGACTGCAAAGATTCAGACTTGAGCAGGTGTCAACTGGTCACCCAGAAGGTAGACTAACCGAAGGAGCTTGCAGAAAAGTGTTTCAGGAGTCTAAAGTGGTGCCTGAATGCAGAGTAATAGTATCATCATTTTAATTACTATTTTCTGTTGGGTGTGGTGGCTGACGCCTGTAATTAGTCCCAGCACTTTGGGAGGCTGAGGCAGGATGATCACTTCAGCCCAGGAAGTCGAGGCTGCAGTGAGCCATGATGATGCCACTGCACTCCAGGCAGAGCGAGACCCTGTCTCAACAAACATTATCATTCTCCCCATACCATCCTTATTGGGAGGACGGCAGGTGCAGCTCTCTAGAGCATGGGAGAGGACTATGCAATGCAGGGAAGCATTTCAGAGGCACTACTGAATCCCGCAAAGTGGATAACACTGGTGGACAAATAAAAAATGATTGATGTCATTGACAACATGACTTTACAGACAGTGCTGTTGGAGGCTGAAGGGCTGTGATTATCTACGCCGTTTCCTGCAAGCCAATAGCTAGTGCTGCCCTGTAGGTGCAACCAGGAGCTGGAGCCATGTTTGTTACCATATCATGTTACAGACAGCAGCGTGGTCTGAGTCATCGGCTCCTGGAGTGTGTACTTTGTTTGTACCTTCTCTCCACGTAAGGATAGAGTGGATTTGCAAAGTCCAGCATCCTTGCGTGACCCTATGCCTAGAGAAGCATGTCCCCCTCTTTCCTGCCTCCTTCCCGATTCTCCTGTTTCTCAAGCCATGTCCATAAACAGAGAAAGGGCTGAAAGCTGTGCTGGTTGCAGGAATATGGGGTGCCTCTGCCAGTCGGGGTCAAAGTGAGGCTAGCCCCAATCTGTCCTCTGCTTACCTCTCCTGCCTTATCACTAATGGCAGCTCCTTTTGCTCTCAGAACTCTGGTCTAACTGAATTGTTACCAGCAACTCCGCAAACTGCCGTCCTATGTCATGTATCAGTGCCTTTGAGCATTGATTGGTTGAGGCTGCCCTGAGCCCTTTCCCCAGGGCTGCTTCATGAATACCCGCTCTGCTTAAGGGATGCACGTCATAGGGAGCTCTAATGGGTGAGACTGAACACTACTCTCCCCACTGGGTCCCTTCTGGGTCCTCATGAGGCTCTGTCTAGACAATGTGTTAGCATCTGTAATATATTATTGCTCTGATGTATTTAAACGTCTGTCTTGTAATGCAAGCACTTTAAGAGGCCAACATACGAGGATCGTTTGAGCCCAGGAGTTTGAAATCAGCCTGGGGAGCATGGCAAGACCCCGTCTCTACAATAGCAAACAAACAAAAACTAGCCAGGTGTGATGGTGCACAGCTGTAGTCCCAGCTACTCGTGGGGACTGAGGTGGGAGGATCACTAGAGTGCAGAAGGTTGAGGCTGCAGTGAGCCGTGATTGTGCTTGGGGGCAGAGCAAGACTGTCTCAAACAAACGAACAAATAAAAAGGTCTGTCTTCGTGTCCCCCTACTCCTCCCAAATTGAGCTACTGAGTTGCAGAGACCTTGTCTCATATGTCCTGGTCCACTGTTCCTAGCTCTGTGCCTGTGTCCCCAGTTCCTAGCTCTGTGCCTGTGTCCCCTATTCCTAGCCCTGTGTCTGTGTCCACTGTTCCTAGCTCTGTGCCTGTGTCCACTGTTTCTAGGTCAGTGCTTGGGACCCAGACATTTACCAAATGCTCACTTAGTAATGAGCAAATGAAAGAAATGATTGACATGTGCTGTGCAGGATGCCAGGTCTTACATCTATTCGTATCAACCCTCCTCTGCTCCATTGCTATGTCCACTTTTGCTTGGTGAGGTGGGAGATGGGGTGATATCCTGAGAGAAGCATTAGACATTGAGAAGAAATGCTCCAAGGGAATGCATTGCTATTTTTCAGACTTGCCTGGGGCTGGCTTTGCTACAGGCTGGATAGATAGACTTGAGTTTCCTGTGCCAGGTGGAGGACTGGCTTCCCAGGGAGCGGGGCTCCACCTGCCGTGCTGGAGAGTCTTTTGAACACGTTTGTCTGCCTGATGGGTCTTTGCCTGTTGAAGTTCTGCCCATGTCCTCGGTGCAGTGCTGCCTGGCATTTGGAACCAACACTATAAACAACAGTTGGCCGTGAATCGGTGAAGCTGACTGGCTAACGATGAAATGCTCTCTAAAGGACGGTTTTGGTTGGGTTTGGGCCAATCAAGGGGAAGGTGGATAAGTCAAATTCTGTTTTGCCTGCAACTTGCCTCTGAGGTCAGGAGAGCCATCCTAGGCCAGTCTTTAGTCCAGATGAGAGGCAATTGTTGTTCTGGTTCTGAATCAGATTCAACTCGTGTTCTCTGAGTGATGGTGAGATCGCTCCTGGGTGAGAGGCACAGTCACACGTTCTAGCTCATTGAACTCTTCCAGGAAACCTGTGAAACGCAGGGAGTTTCATTCCTATTTTACAGTTGAAGAAACTAAATTTGAGATGTGAAGTGATAGGACTGAGACCAGAATTGGATATTTTCACTCAAATTCTAGTACACTTTCTAGCAATATGCTTTGTGCACTATTTCTTTTCTTTCTTTCTTCTTCTTTTTTTTTTTTTTTTTCCCAAATATCAGGTAGATTTTAGAGACTTCTAGGCTGAGCAATTCTCTTGTTCCAACCATCAGCACTGTCTGTCTTGTGTATCTGAAATGGTCCGGGTCTCACTAGCCTATCAGTGAAGATGAAGATGTGTTCACGGGGGTGTGGAAACCGTGCTACCTTCTCTCCCCAATCCATGAAATACCAACTCTGCAGTATTGAACGTACCCCTATTTCTAACAAGGTCTCTGTGCCTAAGAATGCACCTGTGTGTTTTCTGCTATCTCCCCTTCCCAGCCTGCAGTCTGCTGTGCACAGGTCACCTATGAGAGGGGCCACTCCCAACCCTGTTGCTGGTGTCTTTCATACAAGTCTGCTCCCATGGGACTCTGCAGTTTTTCCTTGTGCTCTGCTGTTCTTGGAGCCCTCTGGAATCTGCGGGATGCTGAAGCTGTACTGAGTTATTGTGGCATAGTAGGGGAGACATGGTCCCTCCTGGTGGTGCGCTGGAGCTGGTTTCTACTGAGGCAGGGCAGGTGAGCCCCCAAATTGGGGCTTATCCTGGGAGGGTCCTTGGCTTTGCCTAGGAAAGAATTCAAAGGCCAGCCAGTTGTGTTAGACTACAACTTTTATTGAAGCCATGGTGCACTGCGGCAACAGAGATAATGCTTCTTGCAGAGCAGGGCTACCCCATAGGCAGTGTGCCCGGAGTAGCAGCTCAGAGGCAGTGCCACACTCACACAATTATACCCCCTTTTAATTACATTCAAATGAAGGGGTGGATTATGCAGACATTTCTAGGGAAAGGGTGGTAACTTCTGGGTCATCAAGTCATTGCCATAGAAAGGGGCAGTAACTTCCAAGTGTTGCCATGGCAATGGAAAACTGACATGGCACATTGTGGGTATGTTTTATGGAAAGCTGCTTCCACCTCATCCCTGTTTTAGCCAGTCCTCAATATGGTCCAGTATCCAAGCCCTACCTCCTGAGTTGAGTCCTGCCTCCTACCTCACTACTGGCTTTTCAGAGTCAATTGTGTGCATCTCATCCCATCTCTGAGGTTAATGACATCATGTGGATAGCTTGAAATTGACTATGATGGGAGTATTTACACCATGGAAACAGGCAGCTGTTACCTATCAAGAACCCCTCTGCACCAGCCTGCTCCTGAAAATTTACACACCACTGCCTCCTCTCTGTTGCATTTTCTGCCCTGGGCCTGGGGTGTCTGGAGTCTCATGTAGCCTTCCATCAACCCCACTCCTTCAGCTATGGGGCTCGGTTCAGTGCCTCTGATTCTTTGCAGAGATGGGCAACATGTCAGCACTTCTATCTTTCTTCTCTTTCTTTCTCAGGCCCCATCCAGAAAAACAACTTGTACCACTAAGCTCCTTTATCCTCCTTATGTCAAAATATTCCCTGCCCCAAATAAAACAAACAAAAACACAACACAACGAAGCAATGGTGCTGGTGTGTATTAACCTACTTGAATAGATACATGGGACAGGGGAGTTACTTTTATAAATCCTACCTCAGGACTAGTCTTTTTTTTTTTTTTTTTTGAGATGTAGTCTCACTCTGTTGCCAGGCTGGAGTGCAGTGGCCCAATCTCAGCTCACTGCAACCTCCACCTCCTAGGTTCAAGTGATTCTCCTGCCTCAGCCTCCCAAGTACCTGGGATTATAGGTGCGTGCTACCACGCCCAGCTAGTTTTTGTATCTTTAGTAGAGATGGGGTTTCACCGTGTTGGCCAGGATGGTCTCGATCTCTTGACCTCATGATCCACCCACCTCGGCCTCCCAAAATGCTGGGATTACAGGTGTGAGCCACTGCACCCGGCCATGGGGGACTAGTCTTGACACCTAGTTAGATGTGTACCTTTTTTACTTTGATTTCTCAAAAATGCTCCAAAACCAAGGCACTTTGAATGGAGTAGAAGGCACTGGGTCTCTAATCTTGAAGCTTGGGCTTCAGTTATGACTCCTTCAGTGACCCACTGTGTGCCCATGGGTGTGTTAGTAAAGGGTGAACCAACTTACACATTGTGTTTTGCCCCTGGGTTTATTAGTCAAGTCTGGGACAACTAACTCGCTGTGTGCTCTTGGGTTTGCTAGTCAAGTCTGGGGCAACTGGCCCACTGTGTGTCCTTGGATGTATTATTTAAGAGCAGGCCAATTCATCTCCTGTGTGCTCTTAGGCTCTTAGGTGTATTAGTCAAGGGTAAACCAATTAATCTTCTGTGTGCCCTTGGGTTTATTAGTCAAGGTTGGGCCAACGGACCTACTGTGTGCCCTTGAGTGTATTATTCAAGGGTGGGCCAATTGACCCACTGTGCCTTCTTGAGTGTATTAGTCAAGAGTGGATCAACTGACCCACTGTGTGCCCTCGGATGTATTAGTCAAGGGTTGGCCAATTGGCCTACTGTGTGCCCTTAGATGTATTAGTCAAGAGTGGGTTAACTGTCCCACTGTATGTCCTTGGGTATATTAGACCCAGTGTGTGTCCTTGGGGACATTAGACCCACTGTATGTCCTTGGGTATGTTAGACCCACTGTGTGTTCTTGGGTATATTAGACCCACTGTGTATTCTTGGGTGTATTAGTCAAGAGCAGGCCAACTGACCCACTGTGTGCCCTTAGATGTATTAGTCAAGAGTGGGTCAACTGTCCCACTGTGTGTCCTTGAGTATATTAGACCCACTGTGTGTTATTGGGTGTCAAAAGTGGGCCACCTGACACACTGTGTGCCCTTGGATGGATTGCTCAAGGGCTGGCTTACTAACCCACAGCGTGATCTTGGGTGTGTTAGAGTGGTTTAATTGCTAAAGCAACCCTCAACTTCATTGGTGAACCTTAACATGTTTATTTCTCACTCATATGGCTGTCCATGCAGTTGGATGGGGAAATTGAGTGAGGACTGGGTGTGGAAAGGTTTGATGAGCTAGCCTGGATATGACAGTCGTTACTTTCTTTAATACTCCATTAACCAGAATTTGGTCACATGGCCAAACTGCAAGGCAGTAGTGTAAGGAAGGAAGAAGAGATTGGTGAGTACCCACATCTCTGCTGTGTTGGGAAAGTCCTTTTCCTTCTAGATACTTGATTCTATGGCTGAAACACAGAGGCTTTGATCTATGAGATCTGCAAGGCTTCTTCTTGCTCTAACAGTCCACGAGTTTCTGCTTTTGTTATTGACAAACTAAATGAGCAGAGTTTTCAAAGCAGATTGGGTTTGCTTCTCATTCCTGGCTTGGATCCCCAATGTCTTTCATTGTGGGGTAGAGCCAGCCCTTCACCGACGAGTCTGTTCAAAATGCTAATCAAAGTATTAGTGCCTGATCATCATCTTTCTCCAAACAATGCCCAGACCCACATCTCACTCCTTCTATGTCTTCTGAGAGTCCAAATTTTGAACCCATTTCATCAAGGCCAAATGTCAGTCATAAGAAGAAATCTATATGAAATTTTAATTGCAAGATGTTCGGTGTAAATTTAATGAGTGAAATAAGAGATCTGAGAATTCCCGCATTCTCGGCTCATGCATAATGTTGACTTAAATTGGCTCTCTGGAGGTGGAGGGAATTGCATTTTTAGAATTTACACACCAAGAGAGCAAATGGAGTGGACCCTGAAGGTTAAGGTCATAAATCAGAATCATTTAACTGGCTTTGAGTGATTGCTGTAGGCTGTAATGGCAAGGAGAGCTGGCTGCAGCCACAAGTGATTACTCTGCCTCCGATTATTGAAATGCTACTCAATATTCATAAATCAGTGGTCATTAATCCCCCAAATAGTACCTGTCGGCTTTCTAAATAAACTTCCAACCTGCTAATGGAGATTGAAAGAGGCTGATGGGTGCTGGCTCAGAATTGTAACAGATGAGAGAATTACTCAGACAGACCTGGAAACATGTCTTTTTGGAACATGAAGTCACTTTGGGGTAAAGATGTCCCAGCAGACATCTTTTCGCTCTTTGCAAAAGGGGGATTATTCAGGCAGTTTCTCCCAACCCTTGTCATTTCTGTAGAGAATAGCTTTGATGTTTATGTCTCAATCTCTGAAATTTTGCTTGGGACCAAATCAAATGAGTTAAAAGCTTCAATTCAATTGCTTGAACATCCCTGTTTACCCACAGTAATTGGAAAATAAATGCACGGTGCAGCGAAAGGCCATGACATTTATTGGATAGCATGGGAGCAAGCCGGGGAAGGAAATCGTAATTGGAGCGTCAGTCACCGGGGTAGCAAATTTAGGAAGAAATAGAGAAATGAAAATGAGCATGAACTCGAAGGGACATCAAACTGAAAAGCGATTTCATGACCACAGACACTTCAAGTCCATGTTCATTTTCCCTTTGTCTTGTTTCTGGGTTGGATTCATAAATTATATATAATGGTGACCAGACGTCTGGGTGAGGACATCACATTGACTCGAGTAATAGGCACCACTCTGTAACTATTGCATTTGAAATCTGGCAGAAAATGAAATTTGTGTGTGGATGTGAGGGAGACAAGCTGCATAGATTTGTCTCCTGCCTGGTTTCACCTTGAAAAAAGGAAACCAGAGAAGGGAGGCTGAAAATAAATCCTGTTTTCAAGTGTAATCACTCAAAATAATAGCATGGACTCTTTTGATCCCAGATTTATTAGTCAAAGAGCATAGAAACAAACATTGTAACTGCAAAACCACCCCCCTCTTCTTGGAAATTGAGGGATGTAGAAGAAAGGGCACTCTGTCCGGGATGACAGAGCTAGAACTGAAATCCAGGCCAGCTGCCATGAAAAAGAGCAGCAGTTCAAACCACATTCCCCAGGGAAACACTCTGTGCACAAAAGCAATTTGGCGACAGGTATGAAGAGTGTTAAAAACATCCATTCTCTACCTCCTTTGGGGTTGATTCTATTTATCCTCAGTACAAATTCTCACTTCTACTACCTGATTCCAAAGAATTACGTTGACCTATAAAGAGGTTCATGGAAGTCTTATTTTCACTACATTTGAAGCAGGTGACAAGTCCAATATGGAAGAATATTTAAGGAAGGCATGTGTCGCCTGCTCACGGGTAGCAAGGAACCCTTTGAAAGGTTGCCTTGGAGAATCCATAACACTCCAAATGTTTATGGTAAGTGAAAAAAGCAGACTGCAAATATGTACCCCCAGGGTGCTCACATCCACGTAAAAGATGCATGGCTGGATAGTATCAGGCAAATTTGGAAGAAGCCATGATTTCCTTCTTAGCGCACTTCCCTCCTTGTTCCCTAACTGTGATCCTGCCTCATGGAAGCCTGTTGACTAAACGTGTTTTCTCTTCTCCACTGGTTCACATTGCTCTTACTGGCTACAGTACTAACGAAACTTATTTTCTTCTCTTATAATCATGTACTTTTTGGTTATAGAAGTAATGCATACTCATTGTATGACTTTTTGGCAAATACAGAGAAGTATAAAAATATGATAAAAACCAGTCATAATGATGCCACTCAGAGATACCACAGTTCAGTTTATATTTGGGAGCATAACTTTTATGCCCAACCATCTTATAATTAAGGAACTGACCTACATGTGTTTCTGCTCTGTGAACTCCAAGTTACTAAGCCACCAACTCAAGATCACTGGCTCCATCCTAAATTGCTGGGTGACCTCTTGGCAAGTCGCTTACCCTCTCTATTCCTAAATTTCCTAATTTGTAAAATGCGTGGGTTGTTCCGTTTCTATCAAAAAAACTATCTCAGCCCTAAGAATGCTATAAATTCATAATAGTGTAGTTCTAATAGGAATCAGATTTATATCTAGCATGACATGGAGGCAGTATTGATAACTTTTCCTGTGACCAGTGAGATCCCTCAACTACATAATATGCCCACCCCCTTAAAGATCTCTATCTGTTCTCTTCCATCTCTCCCTGATCTAGCCACACAGGAACCACTTGTGTCTCTTCTGATGAACCTCCTGCTGTGATGCCTCTGTGCTTCTCTCTAAGCTGTGTCCTTCTCCCAGAATAACCTTTCCCACCCTGTCCACATCAGGACACTGCCCAGATGTCTCCTCCTCCAGGGAGACTTCTCTGTTCTCCCTGGTGCAGGATCAGTTGCTAACTCTCCTATGTTCCCGCAAGACTATGCAGAAGTTGTTTTACTCACTCTTATTGAGTAGGGCTGCAATTTTTGTGAGCATATCTATCTCCAAACTCTGGGGACAAGTGGCTGACCATTGCGATTCCAGACCCAAGGTCATCACAGACCTAAGGGAAGAAATGAGTGCTTCATTTTTGCTGGGTCATCATTCCTTATTATTAATACAAGGCTTGGAATAAGTAAGACACAATGATTTGATGTTCTGAACAAAGCCAAAGTGAAAATGGGTAAAGCCGAAGGAAGCGTTCATTGCCATCAGGCCATGGGCAATGGGACAAGGTTGTGGTTATTTTCTTGCAGCAGTGCAGGAAGCCTGTTGCACTCTGAAACAGGAGCTGAATGCCTTGGTGGAGATAAATGGGGAAGGCATGTGATACACCCGGCAGGCAGTAGCTCCTCTCAAATTAGCTGAAGCCCCTGGGTTGTTTTTTGTTTTTTTTTTTTAGACACGGTCTCACTCTATTGCTCAGGCTAGAGTGCAGTGATGCGATCACAGCTCACTGTAGCCTTGACCTCCTGGGCTCAAGTGATCCTTCTGCCTCATCCTCTTGAGTAGCTGGAGCTACAGGTGCATGCCACCACGCCCGGCTAATTTTTTATATTTTTTGTAAAGAGAGGGTTTCTCAATGTTGCCCAGGCTGGGCTCGAACTCTTGAGCTCAAGCAATCTGCCCACCACAGCCTCCCAAAGTTCTGGGATTACAGGCGTGAGCCCCTGCTCCTGACTCAAGCCCCTGGGTTTTAGCCAGGACAATGGGTCTCTGTGTAGTCGCAGTCTAAACTCTTCTGCTTTTGCACTAATTTGCGAAATACACGGCAAAATCTTCAGGCTGCTTGGATGGGATTGATCTGACATTACTTTTCCTATTTTCAGCCATGTTTCATAAAAACCATGTTGAATCAATGCTGTTGCTTTTAATGATGATAGTTTTTGAGGAAAGTAGCATGTTATTAGACAGATTTTATTATACGAAACACATTTCTGAGCCTCTGAAAGGCACTACCTTTCTGGGAAAGAAGCAGGAAGATTAAAGAGAATGAAGCCCCATTTCCTATGAGCCACATCCCTACGACACCTTGAAAGGCCCTTTGTTCACTCCAATGCTCTGGCCACATCATTCCACTTGCCTGGCCAGGCACTTCTCCTCTGACAACCTTAGGAACTCACAGATTCCTATCAAGAGAGCAGCGTTGAGTCCTGAGCCTTCAACCGTGAGCTCCCAGAGCTAAGTTAGGCTAGATTGTGGAGGAATGGAAGAGAATAGATAGAGATCTTTAAGGGGTGGTCATATTGCATGCTTGAGAGACCTCGTTGGTCACATAGGCTGTTATCAATTTCGCCTACATGTCAGACTAGACATGAATCTGATTCGTATTAGAACCACACTATTACGAATTCATAGCATTTTCAGGGCTGAGAGAGTCTTTTGATATAATCAGAATAACCCATGCATTTTACAGATTAGAAAATTCAGGAACAGAGAGGGTAGCTGACTTGCCAAGAAGTCACACAGCAATTTAGAATGGAGACAATGACAGATGCCATTTGTAAGACAGGAGTCTTCACATTTCATTTTTCTGAGTTTCCTCTTTTTTGAACTGTGCCCAGTTGACTCTAGGCTATAAATTCTTATAACTGAGATAATTGGCCCATTTAACTGTGTGGGGATGGTTCAAGGCAAAGCCAAGCTTCTCTCCCATTTTCCTTAGAAATTCTCCATTCATTAATTCCATAAATACTTACTGATCATTTACCATGTAAGCAGTATGCTAGTAGACATGGAAAGTTGAGCAGTGAATAAGAGGCTGTTGACGATGAGGGAGAGGAGGGGAAGAGGGGGTATTGAACCATTTACTGTACGATTAATTATTTGACTCCTAGGGGGCAAAGGGAGCCTCCTCCAAGAAGCTGAGTGCAGTGGTTTGAGGGCATAGAGTGCTGGGCTCAGGCTTTTATTAGCTGTGCAACCCCTTGGAATAGTCTATGGTCATCTGTAAAGGAGTCTGCAGCAATATCTATCTCGAGGGCCAAAAGAAGCATTGAATGGGGCAATCTTTACAAAGCATTCCGCAAGGGACATTTGGTTAGCAGGTACTCAATAAGTGTGTACAATTATTAAAAGTCTGGGGAAGGAGGGGAGTCAGTACAGACCTTGAACAATGCCTCTGAATAGAACTGCTGGAGCTGCCTCTGCAGGAGGTGTGAATGGTGGTCCAGACAGGCTCCAAGGCTTTGAGACTGAAACTACCTTTGCAAAAATTATGACAGTGAAAGAAATCTGACCTAACTGACTCCATCTTGCTTTTAACCTCCCAGATACCCTTGCTTATTCCTGGGTGAACGCCAAGCTAACTATGGGAGGAATTTAGTTTTCAGTTTCATTTTAAAACAAAGATGATAACAACCCCTTCCTGAAACAAACCCCTTCCTTGCTTGGGGACTGAAAATGCCTTTGTAAAACTAACAAATTAGCCACAAGATTAGAATTATGGCTCAGGAGTCATGGAACCAGAGGTCACAAGACTCATAATCTCCACAAATTGCTCTTACAGATAACAACACTACTGTGAAACCTAACATTGGTGTTTAAGGTATTTTTCAGACCCTCCATTCTGATAGATCAGCTGGCATCACCTGGACTGGTGGCCCATACCAGGAAACTGGCTCAACTGGCCATGGGATCCCACCCGGGCAATGACTCAGTACAAGAAGACAGTTCCAACCTCCTATGATTTCATCCCTGACCCAACCAATCAGCATTCCCAATTTCCTAACACCCTGCCTGCCAAATTATCCTTAAAAAACTCCCTAGTCTCCAAATGTTTTGGGAAGCTGATTTGAGTAATAAACTCTTGTCCTCCCCTTGGCTAGCTCTGCATTTATTAAACCTTTTCTCTACTGCAACACTGCTGTCTCAGTGAATTGGCTGTACCTGTGCAGTGGGCAAGAAGAAGATGGTTATTATAAGACCATCACCCATCTTGGGATACAGTGCTCTTGGGCTGGCTTTTTTTCAACTTTTGCAGGGTGTGCTCCTCTCATCCCCACATCTACATTTAAGGCCTGTGAGTATCCCTGAGATCACCCCCTACAGAGAGTGGGGTAATTGCTACATGGGGAGACTGCCACCTGACTCTCTGGCTGAGAGCTTCTCCAAGTGCTTCAAGAACAGAGCAGAAAAGTATGGGGAAACAGTGTCCCCCAGATTTTCAGGAGGATGGAAATGCAGTGAGACACAAAGGGTACAGTTGGTGCAAGCTGCCTATTAGCTGCAGGACAAAGGTACATGCTCCCTACGAGCCAAGTGGACTTGGAGATGATAGCTGGGCTGGCACTATCTTGAAAGGATTTGAGGTAAGACAACCACCTGCTTGGGCAAAGAGATCCCAGGGAAAAGAGCACAAAAGCCCCACCAGAGCACGGGCAGAAGGGCAGAAACAAAAGGCTGGCAGGGAAGTGGGTGGCCTCCATCAGCGAAGGGAGAAACCTTGGAGATCTCCATTGGAAGTCTCTGAAGAACTCACAAAAGTGACTGCCAGAAGGGGATCCACCAAGTGGACCCCAGTCATGACAGAAGGCACAGCCAGGAGCTTTATTGAGGTCCTTAATTAACCTTTGTGTCTTTCCTTCTCATTCATCTTTCCAGCCCAATAGCAGCAGCCTGTGAGTGGAATGGGCCTCTCACTTTTCTCCAACATCTCTCTTCCCCGTGCTGTTCCCTGCACCCTGTTGTTTAGGGCTCCTCCAGGGCAGAGAGCAACACTGCCTTCAGACCCAGGTGAGCCAGCTCCCTGTCCTGAGCCCCATGTCTCAGAGGACCTCAAGCTTCAGAGAGCAAGCCTCAAAATTTCCGAAGTCTCTCCAGTACCAGGGTCTGTATGGAGCTAGCTGTGCCCTTTGAGCAAGGTGCCTTGAGCCCAGACCTGGTTCCAGTGATTCCAGCCGTGGAAAGAGTCTTACTGGACATTTTCTAAGCCTCTTTTCTGTGGTTGGGCCTGGCCAAGGCCAGCAGTGCCATCCAGGTGGGACATCAAAGTTCAGACTGGGTCTTACATGGATTCCAGACCCTGTTTCTTCTCCTTAGGATGCTTTTGACCCTCTATTTCACACATGGGGTTGACCAGATGCCTGGAGTAGCTCAAAGAATTGTACCTATGTTGTGACTCTGAGGTCCTGTGGCCAGGCCCAGGGGGCAGCCTGGCACACAGATCACTCTTGCTAGTTGGTCCAGAGTTTCTTTCATGAGGTTTGGGCTGTCATGTTGGTGTTGCCATGATGATTTGGGGTGACGCTCCCTCCTATCTGACACAAGATAAGTTGAGTTCAGGGATCTGGGCGACCAATGGTCCACCATCACCCCTGGGCTGTGCCATGCATTGGCACTTACTGGTCTTGGCTCTGACCATGGTTCCACTTCCAGGCTTCAGCACCCAAAGGCTGTGGGGTGGCATCAGGTGCCCTTTACAACAGGCATGTTCTTATTTCTGAACCTGGGAACCTACACCAGGTGTCAGGGAGTCTTCTGGGGGATGTGTCCCCTGATCTAAACGGCCTGAGACCGGGTCACCATTGCAGTGGTCCATAGGAACCTGGGATGGCAGGCCTCTCCTTCCTGCACTGTGCCGACCCTGGAAGGATGAGAAGCAAAGCCGGAAAAGAGAGAAGGAGGTGGAATAGAAGATAAGAAGAAAATGCCCCTCACTGCCACCTAAATACACTCCACTCACTCCAGAAAACTGCCTGCGTGGGCAGAGAGGAGAGATTCTAAGTGGGTAACATTGCAGAGTGTTGTGATCACCCCAGACCTGACTGCAATTATGTGACTGGCCATTAGACAAGACACTTTAATTCCTTATTTTTTATTTTTTCTTGAGATGGAGTCTCACTTTGTCGCCTAGGCTGGAGTGTAGTGGTGCAATCTCGGCTCACTGCAACCTCCATCTCCAGGGTTCAAATGAGTCTCCTGCCTCAGCCTCCTGAGTAGCTGGGATTACAGATGCCTGCCACCATGCCTGGCTAATTTTTGTATTTTTAGTAGAGAAAGGATTTTGCTATGTTGGCCAGGCTGGTCTCGAACTCCTGACCTTAGGTGATCCACCTGCCTTTGCCTCCCAAAGTGCTGAGATTACAGGCATGAGCCACCGTTCCCCATCCAAGACATTTTAATTCCCAAGACAAGACTTCCAGCTACCAGAAGTGATGGAAGTAAGGCCATGGAGGGGACTGCAGTGACATCCAGGTTGGCAAGGACCCAGACGGTAGCCACAAGCCACATGGGACTATTTAAATTTAAATTAGTGGAAATCAAATACAATGAAAGACTCAGGTTCTGTGTCTCATCAGCCGCATGTTAAGTGCTTGAAAGTTATAGATGGCTAGTGGCTACCCTGCTGGCCAGTGTAGACATAGAACGTTTCCACCCTGCAGAAAATTCTCCTGGACAGGGAGGTTCCAGAGAGTGGCTGAAAGGAATCATGAGAGAATCCATGAAGCTGGTTTCTGCTATCCCTTGGCTGAGTCTGGATTGGTTAGTGTTGATTGAACTTAACAGTTAATTAAGATTAAGGGAGGCATTATTTATATTTTTTAGGATGAGAGAGATGGGAGCATCTTAATATGCTGAAGGAAAAATAACCTGCAGAAAGGGAGAGAGGAGTGATATTGGGGAGGGAGGGCTGATCGTAAGAGCAAGGACAGTGAGTTTATTTTGAGCCCATAGGTAAGTAAAGATGTCAGATGATTCTGCAAATCATCACGAATTCCTGAAACAAGAAAGGAACCCACAACCCAGACTGGCTTGCAATTCTCTTCCAAAGGGAAATGGAATTGCCGGTGTGAACCTCCTTAATACTTAAATGCTCTGCAGACGAAACAGAAAATAACCAGGAATTGCATTCTCAATGCCGCCACTGCATTTACGGAGCCTGGGGCAGGATATCTGACCCATTATTGTCAGAATATACACAGTCCACATCCCAAACCATTAATTTGAGATTCTACGTTCAATCATTGTTTTATTCATTGTCAAATTTATATGACATGCAAAAACCTCTTATTTTAACACCTGATATTTGTCTCAGATACATGTAGAGAAAGTCTTTGCATCAGATGCCAGTTTGACTCTCTTGAATTCTCAACCACAGAAGCTCAGGGACTCTTTGCGTATGCAAGTGTGTGTGGGCATCTGTGGGAGTTCACAGAGTAAGGGCATGACACGGTTCAGCATTTTCATCTCCTGAGCAGATTTTCTGGGGAGTGATGGGTAAAAGGGCACAGTGGCTCATGCCTGTAATCCCAGCACTTTGGGAGGCCGAGGCGGGTGAATCACGAGGTCAGGAGTTCGAGACCAGCCTGGCCATCGTGGTGAAACCCTGTCTCTACTAAAAATACAAAAAATTAGCTGGGTGTAGTGGTGGGGCCTGTAATTCCAGCTACTCGGGAGGCTGAGGCAGGAGAATCATTTGAACCTGGGAGGTGGAGGTTGCGGTGAGCCAAGATCATGCCACTGTACTCCAGCCCGGGCAACAGAGTGAGACTCCATCTTAAAAAAACAAAACAAAACGAACAAACAAAAAACCCACCATGTCCACCTTTCTACGCAGTGCTGAAAATCTGTTTTGGACCTTCCAATCAGGATATCAGAAGAAAATGTCCCTTGTGGCATACAAAGGCATAGCACAGAGTGGCAGCCAGCCAGCCAGCAAGGGGAGGGTTTTACACCCAGAGAAAAGTCACTCCTGCAGAAAAAGTGATGAGTAGAGGGCATTTCTTAGACTGCTTTGGGCAGAAGCAGTTTTCTTAGCAATCCTTTAGCTAAGAAGTCTGTACTTGGCATTTATTTTGAACCTGGAGGTCAGCAAAGAGGTAAGATGATTCTGCAAAACATCACAAATTCCTGACAAAAGAAAGGAGCCCACAGCTTGAGCCTGCTTAGAATAAGGACAGTGTGAGACAGCTTGTAAAGAAGTCACAGAAGAAGATAACGCAAGGGAAAGAGGCAGAGAGAAGACGATACTTTCCTGTCTCCAGTTAGCTGGGACTTTCTTTCTTTCTTTTTTTTCTTTTTTGAGACGGAGTCTCGCTCTGTCGCCCAGGCTGGAGTGCAGTGGCGTGATCTCAGCTCACTGCAAGCTCCACCTCCGGGGTTCACGCCATTCTCCCGCCTCAGCCTTCCCGAGTAGCTGGGACTACAGGCGCCCACCACCACGCCCTGCTAATTTTTTGTATTTTTAGTAGAGACGGGGTTTCACCGTGTTAGCCAGGATGGTCTCGATCTCCTGACCTCGTGATCTGCCTGCCTCAGCCTCCCAAAGTGCTGGGATTACAGGTGTAAGCCACCGGGGAGTTTTCATGTCTTCTCAACTGAGAGAGAATTGGAAGATAATGTCAGAATCTCACTCCATGCAGCATGCAGCCTGTTTTTTCTTAATATCTGGTTGTATTTGCATCTAGATTTTCCTAAGATGAGACTTCCTGTTACAGGAAGTCGCTTAAAAGGCTTTGGAGTGTGTGAGGCCAAGACCGGCAGATCACGAGGTTGGGAGTTTGACAAAAATTAGCCAGGTGTGGTGGTGTGCGCCTGTAGTCCCAGCTACTCGGGAGGCTGAGGCAGGAGAATCACTTGAACCTGGGAGGCAGAGGCTGCACTGAGCCAAGATGGCGCCACTGCTCTCCAGCCTGGGCAACAGAGCGAGACTCCATCTCAAAAAAAAAAGGCTTCGGAGTGGACTGTAATACTATCGAAGGTTAGCAAGAAAACGTAGGGTACCCACAAACCACATGGGGCTCCTTAAATTTAAAAAACCCTCCGACTCTTCTACTCAGTCAGGCACTTGGAAGTCGCAAAGGGGAAGGGAGAGGGGAAGATTGGCCTGGAGACCTGTACACATCTTTAACTTAATGTTAAGTGTGTTTTGGCCTTGAACTTAGCATTAAGTGTAGCTCTCATTCCACATGTGGTTCATTCATTCACTGCTAACCTTATCTTTTGTTTTTTTTTGAGACGGAGTCTTCTTTTGTCACCCAGGCTGGAGTGCAGTGGTGCGATCTTAGCTCACTGCAACTTCTGCCTCCCAGGTTCAAGCAATTCTCCTGCCTCAGCCTCCCGAGTAGCTGGGATTGCAGGCGCCCGCCAGTATGCTCAGCTAATTTTTTTGTATTTTTAGTAGAGATGGGGTTTCACCATGTTGACCAGGCTGGTCTCGAACTCCTGACCTCATGATTGGCCCGCCTCGGCCTTCCAAAGTGTTGAGATTGTGGGCGTGAGCCACCGCGTCTGGCCCAACCTTACCTCTTTTAAACACCCACTCCCCTCTGTATCTGCCCCAGGATAGGAACCAGGTTCTGCAGTGTCTGAGGACATGGGTTCTGGAGACCAGAGGGTTCTGCTGTTTGTTAATAACGTAGCACAGAGCAAGCGTTTCTGCCTCTGTGCCTCAGTTTCTTCAGACAACAAGTGAGACTAATGGTCATATCTACTGCCAGGGTCATTGTGAAGATTTATAGAAGTCAGTTTCTGTAACTTGCCAGGCACAAGGCCAGCACTCTCCAAATAGTAGCTATTTGTATTATTTTTGTTACAGCCTCAACCTATGGGCTTTAAGCCTCAGAATTGGAGTGGCTGGTCTCCCACGTTCTCACAAGCACCCACAGGCAGATGGACAGCTCTGAATAAGATGTGTCATTATACTGTGAGGAAGAAAATCAGAGCTCCCACGGGGAGACATGAGCTCTCTGTGTGGAACTGTCAAACCATTTTGGCAGCTGTCTTGCAAACAAAGGCAAAAGTGGGATCCTGTGGTTGATTGGTGTGCAATGATCAATTTCTGTCTTTGGGAACTGCAAGGAGGGAGACACCATGGTGTGATAAGACCCAAGCTGTCATCCATGCCCAATGTTGACAGTCATCTAACTTTGCAGGGCTGGCTTTCCAATTTGCGAAGTGGGTTGATGGACCACGTTGCCTACCTGAGTGCTTTCTGCTCTGTGATTCTGTTACTCCAAGAAATGGAGCACGTAGCCCTCAAATCCTCTTCCATATGGGGATGAGCTGTATTTCTTTATGGGGGAGGGGGAAGTGTGTGTCTGTTTCTCTTAAAGAGTAACAGAATCCTGGGATATCGAAACTGTGAGTCTCCTTGGAAACAATGAGAAGATGAAACTTTGGATTTTTCATTTTCCACCACTTTGAGATAATACATCAATGTGTGTAACCTTTTCTAGATTTTAGCACTCTGAGCACTTACGGATCGCAGAAAGCAAAGATCTATGCCTGGAAGTCTTGTATCTATAATATAAGAAATGTGCTGGCGTATCCACTCACAGCAGGAACATATTACTGCTTTTATGGGTGCCTTTCATTGAAAAGATGGACTGGGATTTGGACTTTCTTACAGTCTCTAACACAATTTAATAAGGACTAAGTGCAGGTAGAGGATTGAAGGATGGTTTCAGTTTCAGATGCACACTTTTCTGGGCATGACAGAGGCATGCTGTCTGACTGCTTTGGTGCCTCTGGCAGTGAACTCCACTCTAGGGGTCTTAGAAATCCTAAAAGGCTGCAGTGCCTTGGGGAATCTGTTCAGTTTCTGACACATAGTTCTGGCGTCTCCCACCGTCTCCCTTCTGCCTCTTCCTTGCTTGTTTCCACTGGGTAGGGTGTGTCTGGTACTTTGGCTGGGTGTTCTACCTGGTTCATCATTTTGGCTTTATCCTGGATCTGCCCTTCCCCTCCCTTGACTCCACAGTCTTCCAGTTTTACCTTCCCCAACCCTCACTCTGGCTCCTAAATCTCCTCCAGAGTCCACTTACCCATGAGGGCTTGGAGCATCCATTCATCTGCCTCTGGTTTTCCTCCTGTCTGAGGTCCTCTTCCTCCAGTACCCTAGGGAGTGGGATAGATAGCCTGGGGTAGGACACTGGGGTCCAAAGGAACAGGGACCACTTCTCAAGAGACTGGCCTGTGGCCAGCTCTGGGCTTGAAGCTGAAGTTCTGGGTGGACCACTTGTGGATGGCGCACAGTGAGAGGTAGATATATCTAGCTGAACAGCACACACAGCCCTTGAGAAGGCTGGTCCCTGCGGAGCAGAGCCCTTGTTTGTGACCTGGCATTCAGGGGATACACTCCAGGATTATAAGGAAATGAGCTGCCAAGAGTTAGGCTACAGATTCTCAAAAACCTAGGCATAGAATTACCACATGACCCAACAATTCTGCTCCTAAATACATACCCCAAATAACTGAAAACAGGGGTTCAAATAAAAACATGTATACAAATATGTATAGCAGAGTTATTCACAATAGCCAAAAGTTGGAAACAACCCCAGTGTCCATCAGCGGGTGAATGGAGACCTACAACATGGCATACCCATAAAATGGAATATTATTCAGTCGTTAAAAGTAATGCAGTACTGACACATTCCACAATGTGGATAAACCTTGAAACATTATGCTAAGTGAAAGAAGCTAGACACAAAAGCCCACCATTATATGATTCTATTTATGTGAAATGTCCAGAATAGGCAAGTCCACAGAGTCCGAAAATAGACTAGTGGTTTTCAGGGGCTGGGGATGGGGGATGTGAGGAGTGACTGCAGTGGGTACAGGATTTCCTTTTTGGATGGTGTAGATATTTGGGAACTAGATAGATACGATGTTTGCACACCTTTGTGAATGTGCTAAATGGCAAGGAATTATACACGTTCAAATGAATAATGATTAATTTTATATTATGGGAATTTTACCTTAATTTAAAAATGTGTAGGACAGACTCTAGCCTGCACTGGGAGATGGGCAGATACATTGAGAAAGCAGTCATGTTACTGAATCCTAAAAGGAGGATCATATCAGGAATGGGTTTGGCTGTACACATAATATTAATATAAATTATATTAACGATAGCTTAAATAAATGGGGGTTTATATTCTCCACTCAGAAGTCTGGGGTGGATGACTCATAATGACCCTGACAATGATATTGGGGATCCAAGCTCTTACTCATCTCTACTGTTCTTAGTATGTATACTTTTGTACTCATTCCTCTTGCCTCATCATCACAAAATAGTTGCTACCATTCCAGCCACCATATCTAGGTTCCAGGCAGGAAGAAGGGAAAGTTGTAAAGAACTGTAGGAGCATTTCCAGTTAGACCTTTTTTTTTTCTGGTTTTTTTTTTTTTTTGAGATGGAGTCTCACTCTGTTGCTGTGTCACCCAGGCTGGAGTGCAGTGGTGCGATCTTGGCTCACCACAACCTCTGCCTCGTGGGTTCAAGTGTTTCTCCTGCCTCAGCCTCCTGAGTAGCTGGGACTACAGGTGCATACCACCATGCCCAGCTAATTTTTGTATTTTTAGTAGAGATGGGGTTTCACTATGTTGACCAGGCTGGTCTTGAACTCCTGACCTCAAGTGATCCACTTGCCTAGGTCTTCGAAAGTGCTGGGATTACAGGTGCAAACCACCGTGCCTGGCCTGAGTTGGACCTTTCAAATAAGGTCCTGGATCCTTATTTCCTGGATCTGTCACTCACTGACAACAACACTGGGTCAGAGAATCCCACATTGATCCATCAATGAGAAAGTGACTTGGGACAGAATTACAGGAGGTTGGTTCAGTCAACCAATGATGTCTGTATGAGAACCAAAGAAAAAAGTCTGGAAATTGCATTTTATACATGAGATGACCTGGAGGTCCTCAGCTGCAGGACCTGGATCTTGACATGGCAAGGTCTGTTGTGGTGACGTTTGGCCTCAGGATAGATCAGCACTGTTCAGAGACTCAGCCTTCAGGAAAGGGGCATTGTTTCTTCCTGGGGAAAGCCCTAGGGAATCTGATTTAATAGCAACCCCACAGGAGGGAAGGATGGTCAGCTTGGATAATGTTTCTCTCATCAGAAGTCAAGGCAGGACTGGTCTTGAGCCCTGGGATGGTGGTCCCAGCTGGGAGTTACTGGGGAGAGCAATGGCCACTGAGATGAGGTTGGAAGCAATGGACACAGATGTGGGACCCAGAACTTGTCTCAGCAACATGACAAGATCAAGCCAAGGATGGATATTGCTGGGCATGGGCTATTCCTGTAAAGAAAATACTGTCCATGTTAAAATAAAGTATACTTCTTTCTGCTGCCTGGAGAGACACCAAAATGTACAGATACACACGTGTCTGGTTTCATATACATGTCACTTGTCTGTGACTTTTTTGAAACCACATATCGTGACTTTTTTTTTTTTTTTTGAGATGCAGTCTTGCTCTGTCACCCAGGCTGGAGTGCAGTGGTGCGATCTCAGCTCACTGCAACCTCCCTGCCCTGGGTTCAAGCTATTCTCCTGCCTTAAGCCCCCCAAGTAGCTGGGACTACAGGCATGTGCCATCACGCCTGGATAATTTTTGTATTTTTAGTAGCAAGGTGGTTTCGCTGTGTTGGCCAGGCTGGTCTCGAACTCCTGACCTCAAGTGATCTGCCTGCCTCAGCCTCCCAAAGTGCTGGGATTACAGGCGTGAGCCACCACACCTGGCTTCACATATTCTGTCTTGTTCATCCGCATGTCTCCACTATTTAGCACAGTTCTCTGCACACAATACTAGTCCTCCATTAATTTCCATTAATATTGTCAAGATGGAATGAATCTTTTGCAACTCCATAAAGATAGTCTCAGTTTGGTATCTGCAGTTCAGTCAATCTTCTGTTAGTTTCACTTTCCTGGGCAGGACCAGCTCTGGTGAAAATTATGAAGTAATTTCATAATAAGAGTTGAAGTAATTTCAAAATAAGAGTTTCTCTTCATAACTTCCATTGTGGTAACAGCCTTCTCCCCAAATCCTCCGATAGGCTCTACTGGAAAAACATAGGCTTTGCAGCTAGAAAGAAGTAGCTTCCAGTGACTAGATATGAAAACATCCTGTAAACCTACAATGATTCGAGCCAGTGGCCCTGGCTCAGATCCAAGTAAATCAAAGGAAGAGTCTAAAACGCACAAATAGACCTAAGTATATGTAATAACCTAATGTATTAATAAAGTGAGATAAATGATTTTAGTCAATACATTACTGTTTGAAAATTAAATTTCAGAATGCATTAAAGATTTGAAAAACTCATAAGAGTGGTAGGATAATACATGCGTTGATTTGAATGTTCCAGTCAACGACGGAAATTTAAAGGTTGATTGATACATTTGACAAACTAAACATTTAAAGTTGCAGTTTGGAAAATTACCACGGTAAAACAGAAAAATGGCTTAATATGAGGTGGAACATCTATTTGCAGCATATATTACGGAAAAAAGTGTGATGATCTTAATATATTGAGAAAGTTTACAAATCAATAAAATAGAAGATGATTGACCTAGTTAAAAAAATCAGCAAAAGACATAAATGGTAATTCCCAAAAGACGATATGCAAATTGCCAAGAAACATCAAAATAGCTCAGTATTACTAGGAAATAAATAAATTTAAACAACTAGATGTATATTTTTACTATAAAATTAACATTTTTGGGCTGGGCGTGGTGGCTCACTCCTGTAATCCCAGCACTTTGGGAGGCCGAGGTGGGCGGATCACAAAGTCAGGGGTTCAAGATCCACCTGGCCAACATGGTGAAACCCTGTCTCTACTAGAAATACAAAGGCTAGCCGAGCATGGTGGTGCGCACCTGTGGTCCCAGCTACTCAGGAGGCTGAGGCAGGAGAATTGCTTGAACCCGGGAGATGGAGGTTGCAGTGAGCCGAGATCACTCCATTGCACTCCAGCCTGGGCAATAGAGTGAGACTCCATCTCAAAGGAAAAAAAAAATGATATTTTTTTTGGAAAGGCAATGCCAGTGTTGGTAAGAGTTTAAGGAAATGGGAACTTGTACACACTGATTTAACCTGGCACAATTTTTTGACGTATGATTTTACAATATACCTATCAAAAAAATCTTAAAATGTTCTTATTCTTTCAGTTAGAAATTTCATTTGTAGCAATTTATTCTAAAGAGTAACTCTGGGTATAGGCAAAGGTTTATTTCCAAGATATTCATTACATCATTGTTTATAACAGAAATCAGAAACAATCTATCCGGTAGAGGAATGGTTAAAAGTAATTTGGTACAAGAATGCAATGGAGTGTAATGGGACAATGAAAAACAGTGAGGAAGATGGAGGGTCATGACCAGAGCATGTAAAATGAAAATGCAGATGATATAATAGTATGTACAATATGATTCTGTTCCAGTAGGTAATCAGACAGACGTGAGAAGGGCAGGAGAGTGCCCTGACCCCACCAGGAATGTCAGGCGACCATCAGGTGGTGGTCAGGTGGTTGTTAAACTCTCTAAAATAATAATCGGTTGCAGCCTGCACCAAGGAAAGGCAGTCTCTCAATAGATAGAAAAATCTGAAACTGGTGATCAGCTTCCCAGTAAGACCTTAGGAGTTGGGCAAGTGGGCTCAAGCATGCACATTAAGAGGCAAAATGGTGGAGTTTCACTGGTATATGATCTTCCTCTAGCAACACTTGACTAGTAAGGGAAGAATGCCTCAAGTGAGCATGCGTACAATTTCAGGAAACACATTGTGCATGCGGCCCCTCCCAGATGCTGGAAGGCCACTGTACACGTGGACAGCCCACCCCATGGGAAGAATCAGACGAGAAGGGACGCAACCCTTTGGAAGCAGAACAACCTAGAAAACCCCAAGTCCGAGGTCAAACTGCACTTGATCTCTCAAGTCACCCGCTTTGTCCTCTTACAAGGGAACTGTACTTCCTTTCATTCTTGCTCTAAAACTTTTTAACAGAGTTTCACTCCTTCTCTAAAACTTACCTGAGTCCCTCCCTGTCCCTTATGCCCCTTGGTTGAATTCTTTCTTCAGAAGAGGCAAGAATTCAGATTGTTGCAGACCTATATGGATTCAGCACCCGTAACAATTCCATTTTTTTTTTTTTTTGAGACGGAGTCTTGCACTGTCACCCAGGCTGGAGTGCAATGGTGTGATCTTGGCTCACTGCAACCTCTGCCTCCTGGGTTCAAGCGATTCTCCTGCCTCAGCCTCCCGAGTAGCTGGGACTACAGGCGCCTGCCACCACGCCTGGCTAAATTTGTATTTTTTTTTTTTTTAAGTAGAGATGGGGTTTCACTATGTTGGCCAGGCTGGTCTCGAACTCCTGACCTCATGATCCACTCGCCTCAGCCCCCCAAAATGCTGGGATTACAAGTGTGAGCCACTGCACCCGGCCTAACAATTCCATTTTAAATGTGTGTACACACACACATATATACACAGAAGAAAGGTAGTTATCTTTGAGTATTGCAGGAAACCTTTATTTCCTTCTCACACACACACAAATATATTTTATATAACACAAAGTATTGTATGAAATCTAATATAATGTGTGATATAGACATGATACTGCCTAATACATACAGGGTTTCCTTTCCTATTATTATATTACTCATGGAAGCAGATTTCCCATTATATGACTCATGTAAGCAGATTTATAAAGTTATTTAATTGAAAAACTCTCCAGACCTCACTATTACTAGCTGTATTTTTTGTCTTGTTTTTGGTTTGTTTTGTTTTGTTTCCCGAGAAGGAGTTTTGCTCTGTCATCCAGGCTGGAGTGCAGTGGTACGATCTCGGCTCACTGCAACCTCCGTCTCCTGGGTTCAAGCGATTCTCCTGCCTCAGCCTCCCAAGTAGCTGGGATTACAGGCATGCACCACCATGCCCAGCTAATTTTGCATTTTTAGTAGAGATGGGGTTTCTACATGTTGGTCAGGCTGGTCTCGAACTCCTGACCTCAGGTAATCCACGGGCCTCAGCCTCCCCAAGTGCTAGGATTATAGGCATGAGCCACCGTGCCCAGCCCTAGTAGCTTTATTATCTTAGGCAAGTTACTGAAACTCTCTGAGCCTAAGTTTTTGCATCTGCAAAATTTGCATAATAATATCTACCTCTTAGAATTGTAGTGCAGATGAAATGGGATAATATGTATGAAAGCTTTCTGATCCATACTAATCACTCACTAAATGCAATGTCTTTTATTTTCTCTGGTACACTCTCCCTCCCTTATCACGTGTGCACGTAAGAGAGTTTCTAATATTAAGCAGTTATATTTTACAGTGAATTTAAATGAATGTCTTTTTTTTCCCCAGATGGATTTTATTCTACGTCTGTGGGGTTTTCGTTATAAAATGAAAGATTTGTTTCTATAACCTTCTATTTAAAAAATAATTGCAGTCTTTTTCCAATTTGTAGAAAAATTGAAGTCGATGGCTAGGAATTTTCTCCATTTTAATCTTCTCACTCTAAAACCACATCAGAAACTTGTTTTCCTGCTACCATAACAATCATAGCAGAAACTCCTATGAGCTAGAATCTGAGTTTGCAAAGTCATATTTGGTTGTTTGGATCCACCGGTGTTTCTGCAAAGCCTGTGTTGATTCTGCCAATTCAAGGGGCTTGGGAAACACTTCGTCGGAAGGAGTGTTTTCACAGGTGGAGGCGTGAGGGCTCCTGGTTTGTTCCAAGGTTATAACAGAATGCAGTGAGTGCTAACCTGAGCTCGTCGATATTACATGAGCTGACTGTCAGGCCACTTTGCACCAACCTGCCTGCACAATCTCTGAAAAGCTGTAGGTTAGGGCTCTGGAAATGGAAATGTGGGCTGTGTTCAATGCAAGAGTGTGCTCTGGGCGGCAAACAATTCATGGAAAAATCAGCAGCCCCTCCTTTCCTCTGCACAACAATCCCTAGCAGAGATTACTTTAAGTCAACCATTCCCACTGATTATGCTTGCAAAAAAATATCCAGCCTCATCCCAGAAAACAAGACATTCCTCCTCCAGACTCTTTTTAAATTGCCCGTCACCTGCTTTCTCCTGGGTTTGGTGAATAACCTCATCCTACTACTATTGGTCGGGCCTCTGTCTCAGGGGGCCCAGCTCAGCCCCGAACCTCGTTAGAATCCAGGTCTGTGTTCCTGGCACACAGCTGCTTCTTGCACTTGAAAACTGACGGGGAGAAAAATGGTCCCTGCACTTCCTATCAGCCTTAAACAGAAACATCTGCTCACCACGAGCCTTTTGCTGGCTTGGTTTGCAGGGAATGTGTTCTGGGCAGGTGACGGCGCTGCCTCTCCGCACGGTGACATCAGCCAGAGAGAACTGCTGCCGGGGACAGGGGGGAGGGGGGGACCCTGGGAATACAGAATAGTTCTGCCTGCCAGGAAAATGAAGCCTGAACTGCACATTTTATAAAGCTTTAAAAGCACAAATCCTGGCTTAAAAGGGGAAATATTGCCAGGTGGTGAAAAGTGCTTCTGAAGAAAAAGAAAATAATATAAAAGAGAGAGCTGATTGAATCCAGGAGTTCTGTCTGGCCCTTTTGTTCTTCCTTCCCTATCAGCCGAGCAATAAATGAAGATTTCTAGTCTGAGGGCATCCATTGAGACAAAGATGCTTTTCTTTCATCTGATTGTATCTGACATCTCACCGCATTTCTCTGTTTTAGGCACCGATTAAATATTCCAGCATGGGAAAGAGGCTTAGCCCACGGTCTAGATATAGATATCCCTCCTTCTTCATTATCTTCTTTTTTGTTGTTGTTGTTTTTTGAGATGGAGTCTCACTCTGTTGTGCAGGCTGGAATGCAGTGGCGCGATCTCAGCTCACTGCAATCTCCGCCCCATGGGTTCAAGCAATTCTCCTGCCTCAGCCTCCCTAGTAGCTGGAATTACAGGTGTGGGCTACCATGACCAGCTAATTTTTTTGTATTTTTAATAGAGATGGGATTTCACCATGTTGGCCAGGCTGGTTTTGAACTCCTGGCCTGGACTTGAGTGGTCTGCCCACCTCGGCCTTCCAAATTCTTCATTGTCTTCTTAAAACTCTCAAAAAGAGCCAGATCCTAAATTCTTCCTTTCTTTCTGCTTTCAGATTAGGGTACAGAGGCACCAGGAAATCAAGAAGTTTGTGTAAAGCTTCCCCCCTTGGGGTTTTACATGGCTTTGCTCATGCAGCATTTGTTTAAGTAACACAAAGCATGGGCTGTCACCATAAAGCAAATCTATATGTGTCTCTCACTGTCCCCTTAAGTCTCCTCCTGTGGGTGAAACCGCCTTTGCAAAATAATAACTGAGGAAATTATGACAGTGAAAGAGATCAGACCTAACCTACTCCATCTTGCTTCTAACCTTTAAGCTGTCCTTGTTCATTCCTGGGCATAGGCCGAACTAACTTTGGGAAGGAATTCCGTTCATGGTTTGACTCTGAAACAAAATTGATAACAGCCTTTTCCCGAAAAGACCCCCTTCTTGCCCGGGGACCAGTCTGCCTTTGCAGGACTAACAAATTAGCTACAAGATTAGAAATAACAGTTTAGGGTTCATGCAGCCTCGGGCTCTATGAGTCTAAACCTCTCCTAATTGCTCCTGGGGATAACATCACTATTGTAAAACTTAAGATCAGTGCTTGAGATATTTTGTACACTCTGCACTGGATGGATCAGCTGACATCACCCAGACAGGTAATCTGGCTCAACCAGTTCCGCCATCGCACCCAGAACAGAAGACAGCAAGAAAAACTCACTTTGACCCCCTATAGATGGAATCATACACTCCCCACTTCCCAAGCCCACACCTGACAAATTATCTTTAAAAACTCTGATCCCTGAGTTTTCGGGGAGACTGATTTAATAATAAAACTCTGGTTTCCCGCATGGCTGGCTCTGTGTAAATTACTCTTTCTCCACTGCAATTCCCCTGTCTTGATAAATTGGCTCTGTCTGGGCATCGGGCAAGATGAACAGGCTCTGTCTGGGCAGTTACATGGGGATTGTTTTTTCATGGCCAGGGGCAAGCCTCCAGACTCCTCTGGTCACTTGTAGGGAAGGAAAACTCCTATAGCCAATCTAAGTTATAAAACAGAGTCCCAGTCTCATGTGATAACCAACATTCTCAACCTCATTTAAAGCTGATTTTGCCTCATGCTTCCCTGTTGTGCTGGTGCAGAGAGAAAATTCAGGCACGGGGCTGTTTTTTGTCCCCTGTCTTTTCTTCTTGCTTCTCTTCCTCCTCCTCTCTGATCTTTCTACCTGGACCTTCTGACCCTGATGGGAAGCGGTTATGAAGAGCGAGAGGAGGTGAAGTGGAAGCAACCATCTGTGTGTCTGGAACTTGACAACCATCAGGTGACACTCTGCCTCGGATGCCCCCTTTTGGGGGCACTTCTGTGGATGCTTTGATTCTTTGGAGACCCTTCTTTCATTTCTGAGGCTTCCCACCTGCAGTTCCCTTAGTGCAAAGGGTACATTTTCCTTGGATCCATTTCTCACTCTATCTGGCCCCTAAACTTCTGATACAGGAGATAGAAAGAAATTATTTAGGCAGATAGTAAGGGCAACAGAGTCCTCGGTGCAATTTCCCTTTTAACAAAAAAAGCCACCCCCAAATCATTTCTTTTCTAACAAAAAGCAGCCTGAAAAATCAAGCTGCAAACATAAATAAGCAAGCTGGAAGCTTGCACAGGCGAATGCTGGCAGCTGTGCCCATAGAAAAGGGCTACCTGGGGCCAGGTATGTTCGACATGGAGGCTTTATCTTTCCTTTTCTTTGTCACCACATGTACAGTAAGGAACAGGCAACATGGTGCCGGCCAGGCAAAGAGCTCATCTGCATAGTAAAAGATTAGGGTGGGGGCAGCCAGGTTTTTCCTGCCCTATGCAAATGGCACATCTGGTCCAACCAATCTTTGGTGCCCTATGTAAATCAGACACCACCTCAAGTTCATCTATAAACCCCCTTGGATTCCACTGCAGAAGTGGCAACCCATATCCCCAGGACCCCTCTCTCTGCAACAGAGAGAGCTCATCTCTTTCTTTTGCCTATTAAACTTCTGTTCTTAACCTCACTCTGGTGTGTGCACTTCCTAGTTTTCTGTGGCCGTTAGAAAATGAACCTTGGGTATTTACCCTGGACAACGATGCTGCTTCACTTCCAGGGATGCCTCTGGCTTCTCTCTGCTGAAGTCCACTGCCTCTCCCTGCAGCCCTCCTGGATGAGGTGTAAAACCACACTTGGTCCATGGGAGACACACATGGATGCTTTGTCCTGACATGCTCTGGAATAGGAAGACTTCAAATGCAAGCATCTCTTCTGGGGTTTTGTCTCCTGGCAACTAGCTAACCCATCTCTCACCTTCATGTTTCTTGGGTAGGAAATAGACCAAACCCTTTTGTCTTCCAATAGAGGGGATATATAGTAAACATATATTTGGGGGTTTCTGTTGAAGCCCCAAAGCGCCCTTCTCTGGGCTCAAGGAGAAGAGCAGGCACCCAGCAGCCCTCACCCTTGATAGGAAGTAAGATTTACAGTACATCAACAGCTAGTCCTAAAACTCTTTCCTATCTCCTTTCCTTGAAGTCTCTGATGCCAAGCCTGGGTCAGGCAGAAGTGTGTCTTCTATTTGGAGGTGGGGATTGGGGTGAGGTTGGGACTAAGTACAGCTTTCTTCAAAGAAGCTGTCTGTAAAAATCATCCCCAATCTCCAACTCTTTTTTTTTTTGAGACGGAGTTTTGCTCTCATTGCCCAGGCCGGAGTGCAGTGGCACAATCCTGGCTCACTGAAACCTCTGCTTCCTAGGTTCAAGCGATTCTCCTGCCTCAGCCTCTGGAGTAGCTGGGATTGCAGGTGCGCGCCACCATGCCTGGCTAATTTTTTGTATTTTTAGTAGAGACTGGGTTTCACCATGTTGGCCAGGCTGGTCTCGAACTCCTGACCCCATGATCCTCCCACCTCAGCCTCCCAAAGTGCTGGGATTACAGGCGTGAGCCACCGCGCCTGGCCTCCCCGATCTCCAACTCTTAACCCTTGGTATGGGTGAGAGGTTTAGGAGTTATTAAGCTATAATTCAGACAGCTCTTTGGTTATGTCATTTGTGCATGTCTTGGATCTCTTTTGGAATGTGATGACTATTGTCTTTAGTGCCTTTGTTTCAGCCTCATGCGATGCTCTGACTATATCGACTGGCCTGTCTTCCTTCCCACTTGCTTCTAAGCTCTTGGAGGTGAGGTTCAGGTTTGATTAATTTCTATCTTCAACAAGCAGCCTGGGTCTAGCTCATGGTAAGCACTTGGTGCGTTCTTGTGGAACCAATGAATAAATGCCACAAATCTCTTTCAGCGAATAATCAGTAATTTATTGAGCAAATAAATGATCAAATGCTGGGCCTTGTGCAGAGGGAGCAATGATCACATCTACCACAGGGCACGGTTTTAGAGCGCTTCCACAGTAGTTGGGATGACTGGTTATTGGGTGTTGAAGCATTTGTCAATGTCCAATTCCAAGGCTGGGGCAGAGAAAGCATGGGATAAACCTGGATGATCTTGTGATGCCAAAAAGTAAATTACTTGGCTGGGGGGAAGATGAAGGGCATGCCGGAAGGACATAGGACCAGCCTGAAGGAGCCCTCGGTGGCCAAATCTGGGCCAAGTTGGGCAACAAAATAAATAATGATAGTAATGCATTACAACGCATAGAATAAAAAATCAGTATCCGGGAGTCCACACTGGCATGCATGAGTAAATAATTACATACATAAATTGAAGAGTGGGGAAAGCACTTCTTTACAGTAGAATTCTGATCAGTAAATGTAGAAGGGATGATGGAAATAGGCAAACACCAGAGTAGTAAGTGCTTCAGGCAAAAATCAATGGATGCTGAAATGAGTGGGCAGAAGCGTGGTGAGAAAAGTGATATTCACATAATCTCAAAGTACATCCCCTTTGATACTTATTAGTTACAAAGAGAAAAATGGTAACTTTACAGTAGAGAGCCCAGCAATCCCAATTGTATCAAGTGATCAAATTTAAAGATCACCATGGGTCGAGTATCCCTTATTGCAAGTGCTTGGGTCCAGAAGTGTTTTGGATTTTGGATGTTTCTGGATTTTGGAATATCTGCCTGTCCATAATAGGATATCTTGGGGATGACACCCAAGTCTAAAGACAAAATTCATTTATGTTTTATTTACATCTTACACACATAGCCTGAAGGTAATTTTATACAATATTTCTAAACATTTTGTGCATGAAAAAAAAGTTTTGACTGTGTTTTAACTGTGACCCATCACATGAGTCAGGTGTGGAATTTTCCACCTGCACTCTAAAAGTTTTGGGTTTTGGAGCATCAAGCCTCACAGATTTTGGATTTTCAGATGAGAGAGTCTCACCCAATAGAGAGAAGACACAGTGACATCATGAGCCTGCTGGCCTGACACACTGAGAAGGGGACAGCCTCACATCTGTGGTGCTTTTGCCTTCAAATACTGAATTTAGATATGAGGAGATCTCAGATTGATCCAAACTTTGGGACATTCTAGAAACTAACTGGCTAGTACTCTTCAAAAATGGCAAGATCATGAAAGAACAGACTGAGAACTATTCTAGACAGGGGGATGTTTAAAGAGATCCAACAAATGAAGGCAACATCAGATCCTAGATAGGGTCTTGGATCAGATAAAGGCTGTTCGTGGAACAATTGGAGAAGTGTGAGAAAGGTGTGTAGGTTAATTTATAGTATCTCATCAACTTTGACTAATGTAGATGATTGCATTGTGCCTGTGTAAAATGCATTAATATTTCGAGAAAGTTGCTAAGGGTTTATGAGAATTACTTGTATTGTGGGTGCAACTTTAAAAAATAAATTTGAATTTATTTCAAAGGAGTTTGAGACCAACATGGCAGTTGGTAAAGCCCCCCTCTATAAAAAAAAGAAGATTATTAGCCAGGTGTGGTGGCTTAAGCCTGTAGTCCCAGCTACTAGGGAGGCTGAGATGGGAGGATTGCTTGAGCCTGGGAGGTGGAGGCTGCAGTGAGCTGTGATGGTGGCACTGCACTCCAGCCTGGGCAACATAGTGAGACCCTGTCCCATCCCCCAAAGCATAAAAAGTTAAAAAATAAATTAAAACTATGCCTTATTTTTAAGAAGTTAGTATCTCCTTCTTGAAGCTCATCCCTCTCTTGACTTTTTCAAGCATCTCAATCCAAAACAGTTGGTTTCATCCCTCCATCCACTGATTTGATCAGATCTTGCTATGGCTCCTCATGGCCACATGGTGTCGCTGTTGGCACTCTGTCCTGCCTCATCTTGCAGGCCTGGCAGATCCAGCTCCCTGCAGAGGCCCCTGGAATAGGCACGGATGAGCCACGCCCCCAATCCCGAGCTTGGCGAAGGCGCTCTAGGCTTGAATCCTCCGGGGTCGTCGTTCTCAGGGCTCAGCCCTTTCAGTTCACATCCAGAGCCTCCTCTGATGGACCAGCTCACCCTGGAAATCGACTGGCTGGGCACTGGTGTGCTGCCTCTCCCAGCCCTTGAACCCTCCGTCTTCCCCCACGAATTGCACATCTTCAAGACGCTACAGACACCCTAGCTCCTCTGTCCTGCTCCCGGGGGAGACTGTAGGGATGCAGCCCTCTAAGGGACACTCCTTCAGGAATTCCAAGGTGTCTACACTTGCTTCTCTGGGAGGGAGGAGCAAGCTCAGTATGACTTTCTGTGCCCTCTCTCATTAGACATGAGCTCAAAAATTTGAGCACTTCATTTATTCACTTTCTACAAAAAATATTTATCAAGTGTCCGCTTTGGGCTGGGCTCTCTGTTCTAGGGATTAATAAAAAGATCTTGGCTGTAAATCTAAAGGCAGACGTCATGAAACAAATCAAGAGTTAAGACTCTGTAAGGATGGGGTGCTGTGGGTACCTGACGGGAAAACCTTGCTCACCAGGTCTAACCGTGGAAACTGGCACTTGAATTGAATCCTGGAAGAAGAAAAGTACCAGCTGATATACAAGAGGAAGAAGGACATTTTTCTCTGCGGGAGCAGCAAATATTCAGACCCCGAGTCTGAATGAAGACACCCTAATGTGTTCCTACAACTGTCTCCTTTAGTGCTCCTTTAATGCATTTGACCTTATTCTCGTTCCTTTTTTTTTTTTGAGACAGCTTCTTGCTCTGTTGCCCAGGCTAGAGTGCAGTGGTGCAGTCATAGCTCACTGCAGCCTAGACCTCCTTGGGCTTAAGCAATCCTCCTGCCTCAGCCTTCTGAGTAGCTGGGACCACAGATGTGCACCATCGTGTCTGGCTAATTTTTTTTTTTTTTTTTTTTGAGATGAAGTCTCGCTCTGTCACCCAGGCTGGAGTGCAGCGATGTGACCTCAGCTCACTGCAACCTCTGCCTCCCGGATTCAAGTGGTTCTCCTGTCTCAGCCTCCCGAGTAGCTGGGACCACAGGTGTGCACCACCACACCTGGCTAATTTTTGTATTTTCAGTGGAGGCAGGGTTTTGCCATGCTGGCCAGGTTGGTCTCAAACTACTGACATCAAATGATCTGCCTGCCTCAGCCTCCCAAAGTGCTGGGATCACAGGCATCAGCCACAGTGCCTGGCTCTCGTCCAGCTTATTTTTATTTTTATTTTTTTGTAGAGATGGGGTCTTACTATGTTGCCCAGGCTGGTCTCGAACTTCTGGGCTCAAGTGATCCTCCTGCCTCGGCCTCCCAAAGTGCTGGGATTATAGGTATGAGCTACCACGCCTGGCCTCTGTTTTATTTTCTGTTTTGTTCTTCTGCCTCTCCACACTGGTCTATGAGCTCTGAGTGGGCGGGCACCTTGTTTTCAATGTTGACAAGGTTGGATGATTGATGTATGGTCCAGTGCCTAGGACCAGGTAGAGTCTTAGCTTTAAAAAAGTGATCAATTAATGAAACAGCTTAATGTATTAGTTAGTGGCAATGCAAGCTGTGGCTCCATCTGGCTGGGGTGATGTTTAGGGGAGCAGCAACTTCCAAGGCTATAGAGTCTGACAAAAGGTGGGTCACATAGAACCTTGTGTGCTGAGCCTGGGAGGAGCTTTTGCTTCATCTTGAAGCCAATGGGGAGCCTCGGAATCTATTGACCAGAAGAATAAGGCAATTGCATTTGTCTTGAAGGCTAGCTCTGCTGCAGCCTGGAGGCTACCTGAGAGGGGTTAAGGGGAGAGGCAGTGAGAACAGCAGGAGGCTTTTGCTGAGATTTGGGCAAATGACAAAAAGGTCCTGAGCCTAGAAGACCTTCTGATGTCAAAAAGTAAGAAACTATTTGAGAAAACAAAAGTATGGGAGCATGTCAGAAGGACACAGGAACCAGCCTGAAGGAGCTCCCAGTGACCAAATTTGGGACAAGTTGAGCAACAAAGTAAAATAATGGGCCGGACGTGGTGGCTCGTGTCTGTGATCCCAGCACTTTGAGAGACCGAGACAGGCAGATCGCTTGAGCCTAGGAGTTTGAGACCAGCCTGGGCAACATGGTGAGACCCCATCTCTACAAAAAAAAAAAAAAAAAAAAAGGAAAAAAAAAGAAAAAATACAAAAATTAGCCCTGCGTGGTGGTGCACGCTTGTGGTCCCAGCTACTGAGAGGCCGAGGCGGACAGATTGCTTGAGCCCAGGAGTTTGAGACCAGCCTGGGCAACACAGTGAAATCCCATCTCCACAAAAAAATACAAAAATTAACTGGATGTGGTGGCCCACACCTTTAGTTCTTGTTACAGCTGGCCACTTACTAATACACTTAATTGGAGGAGCTATACTAATATTATCAACTATTAATTTACCCACAGCTTCAAGTACATTCATTATTCTAGTTTTATTAACCACCCTCGAATTGGCTGTAGCCCTTTTTCAGGCCTACGTCTTTACGCTACTAGTAAGCCTCTACTTCCACGACAAACACATAATGACCCCCAAACTCATGCCTATCAGATGGGCCAACCCTAGCCCCTGACCACTAACGGGAGCTGTTTCAGCACTACTAATAACATCCAGCCTAGCCATATGATTTCGTTCTAACCCTGCTATCCTCTTGACTCTAGGCCTACTAACCAATATATATCATATATGTATTAATAACATATCAATGATGATGTGATATTATCTGAGAAGGCACATTCCAAGGCCACCATACATCAATCATCCAAAAGGTCTTCCATATGGAATGATCTTATTCATTGTTTCAGAGGTACTCTTCTTCACTGGTTTCTTCTGCACATTCTACCAGGAGGCTGAGGCAGGAAGATCGCTTGAGCCTGGGAGGTGGAGGCTGCAGTGAGCTGTGATTGCACCACTGCACTCCAGCCTGAACAACAGAGCGAGAACCTGTCTCAAAAACAATGATAGTCATGGATTATAACACACTGAATAAAAAATCAATATCCAGGTGTCTACACTGGCATACATGAGTAAAGAATTAGATGCATACTTTGCAGAGAAGGGAGAGCGATTCTTTACAGATTGCTGTGACTACTAGGTGTAGAAGGGATGATCTTCCAGGCTCAGGACTTCTAGGCTGTGAGGGGGCTGAAGAGAAGGACAGGTACTATGGAGGTAGCTGGGAGAACAAACATGGCCCCGACAAGATGGCGCCACCCACCCAGATGGCCCAGCCATTCTTGGAGGAGAGAAGAGTTTGAATTTGAACACTTTAAATGGGTGGTGCCTGGGTGTGCGACATCCCGGATGAAATTCTATGCACAGCATAGGACCTGTGGGTTTGGAGATGAAAAGGAAGATAGGGGCTGGTCAAGGAGATTTGGGACTTACCAAGATAAAGATGGAGGTAATGCCGTGGGTGTGGATGGCGCCATCCCAAGGGAGAATGCCCAGTGCGTTAACTCTGGATGGAGCCACAGGGTTATCAACAGAGAAGAGAAAGAAAAACCCAGCAAAGTAGACTGACAGAAGTCGCAGAAACCAAGAGGCCGTGAATTACAGAAATCAAAGAAGATGTTTCTAGGAATGAGTAGTCCACAAGGTCAAATGCAGCAGCCAGATTCAGCCAAACAAAGACTGGATCCTGTCCCTTGGGTTTGACTGTCTGGGCTTTGGTGGTGGCAGAAGCAGCACTGGTGGAGAGGTGGGGTCAGAGCGAGATCGCAATGGGGTGAAGGGTGGGAGAGAGGAGACAGTCACTGCTCTAGCACCATGGGTCCCTCAGTCCTTACCCCACCTCCCGAGCTCTCTCCCTATTTCCCGCCTTTGTATCCTTCCAGAGCCAGCTCCAAGCTGTCCCTCTCTCTGTATCTCGCCTCTGGGGAAGACTTAATTCTTCCTTTATCTGCATTGCTAAGATAATTCACTATATCTCTTAGGACACAGTGTTTTTTTTTTTTTGGTCTACATAACCTGTAAGGTAAGCTATATTTATATGTAACCTACACTCTTTATATTTATATATTTATTTATTTATTTGGAGATGGGGTCTTGCTGTGTCACCCAGGCTGGACTGCAGTGGCGCAATCATGGCTCACTGCAGCCTCGACCTCCCGGGCTCAAGCCATCCTCTTTCTTTACCCTTCTGAGTAGCTGGGACTAGAAGCACACACCACGACACTGGGCTAATGTTTAAAATTTTTCATGGAGATGGGATCTCCCTAGGTTGCCCAGGCTGGTCTGGGATCTCCCTAGATGGCCCAGGCTGGTCCCAAACTCCTAGGCTCAAGCAATCTTCCAGCCTTGGCCTTCCAAAGTGCTGGGGTTACGGGCGTGAGCCACTGTGCCTGGCGTCATCTATATATTTATATCTGTGTGTCCCCATGTAGTTCGCTCCTTTTATCTGCCTCTTTCCGACTCTCCGAGCTCCCTTCCTTGTCCCCTCCTCCCATATAATTAAGCAGAAACAGAAGCCCTAAGAAAGAAAAAGAGGCCCCAAGAAACTTCTTGGGTATGGGAGGAAGGGTCTCAGGAGAGTTTGCAGGGCTGTTTTCTGTTGTCAGTACTGGGTCACCGTGAGACTTGGGGAAGAGAGAGAGAGAGAGAAAGATAAGGAGGCAAGGGGGATCTGAAAGTGGGTGAAGGGAAGGGAAAGGGTTAGTACTGGCCACCCATAAGGCCCTTGGACAGTGGGCAGAGACTTGGCTGTCTTGTAAGGGATGAAGCCCTCAATGGAACCCTCCCTTCCCACCCAGATGGAACCAAACACATCATTGGGAATTAACTTTGGAGATGAGGCTCTAAAGGCTCCACCATTGACCCAACTCTGTTGATCAGTAGACAGGGTCTCTGGAGACCAGGGGCTGGGTTTTCCTTCCTGTCCCTCTAGTGCCTGGCCTAGCATTTGTTCCCTGCCAGTCCTTGGGAAATACTGGACAGAAAAGCAAAACAGATCATCTGGGCATTTGCTGGATTGACTTGGTTCCCCCGCCAATGAATCCTGCTCTCTTCTTTTTACCATTTCCTCCAACAAAGACATCAAAAGCTCAAAGAAAGAAGATCAGGGAACTTGGAAAGCGTCATCTGACAGGTGTAAGCCGACTCCCAGGGCCCTGTGCTGAGCAGAGCCCACCGGGCATTTCCCATCTCTGGAGAGGCACCCAGCCTCTCCTCCGAACTCCGTCAGTCAGTGTAGCATCCCACACTGCCATCGATTTTTCTGTCTTTCTACACTAATTAGACATGTTATTACTAATCTTTGGTAATCACCACAAGGGGCTTGTGGAAAGTCTCCGAGATTTCAATCTAGATTAGAAATAAGAAACATTATCACCTCTGGGAAAATGCAGAGAAAGCACATGTTATTTTAATGTTTAAATCAATAAAGCTGTCCCGCTTCTGTTTTGTGCGAGTATTGATGAAATTTATAAAAATCCCATTTAAACTTCTCCCTGTCCATCTCATCCCTCCCCGCAGGGGCACGTGATTGATTTCTCAGAGGGCATCTGAGATGGAGGGGTACAAGAAAAGGCTGTCAAATACCCTTGTGCATTGGGGGCGGATGGCAGAGACCTAGGGGGGAAGGAGGAGGCTTCAGGGACCTAGTTCCCGCTCTTTTATTTCCATTTCCATTGATTCCTCTTATTAAAGAAGCCTTTGAACCCACAAGAAAGAAAGAGAGAAAATCCTTTCTTCCTTAATTAATCTGTTTTCCAATTGTTAGATTGCAAACTTTGATTGCAAAACAACCTGGCTGCCCCAGGCAGATTAAATCAGGTGGGGGGGGGGGGCGGGGCAAGAGGAAGGGGAGGGGAGGGAAGTGTCTTAACCAGGAATTCTGTCATTGGAGAGCGGAGAAAAGAAAATTATCTTCAAACGAAGAGAACACCATCTAGCACATTCTCTCAAACAATTGAAACTAATGTGTTGATGCAGAAAGAGAAATGAGCCTACTTTAATTTTCTGCAGAGACAGACTGTAATTTGTAACATCTCTGATCAGAAATTGAGGCGGCATATGGACTCAAAGAGAAGTATAGCGCCGTTAACTTTTTGCCAGGCATAGTGGGGTAGGGGGAGGAGGAACCGAACACATTTCTATTGCCACGGAGATGCTGGCATCAGCTACCAGGACAGCTTGTGCACGCAGAAGGGTGGCGTCGTGTACCACAACTTGGGAGGGAGGCAGCCTGTGTTTGCGCGTCTCCTGTGTGTATGGAGACTTGTACTCAGCTAGCTGCGAGGTTGGAGGGGCCGGATACATTCCTCCGCTCCACCACCTGTGCGAGAGCCCCCGGCTCCAGGCTGGGCTGCCCCTCCCGATGCGTGGTGCAGGAGAAGAGCTTAACTGGCTTTTGGTGTGAGCTCAGCTTTATTCCAAGAGGAGGATCCCTTTATTGCTGAACTTTCCCAGGGTGGCTGAAATACTTGGCATGCTTCTAACATCTGTTAGATGTTATGCCCCAAACATCTGTTTCCCCTGCAGACTGCGAGCTTCTTTAGGGCAGAGGTTACATGATCAAAATGATGATACTGTCTTGTGTTTGTAATCCCAGCACTTTGGGAGGCTAAGGCAGGAGGATCACTTGAGGTCAGGTGTTTGAAACCAGGCTGGGCAACATAGTGAGACCCCATCTCTACAAAAGAAAATTTTAAAAAAATTAGCTAGGTGTGGTGGTGCACGCCTTTAGTCCCAACTACTTGGGATGCTGAGGCGGGAGGATCATTTGAGCCCAGGAGTTTGAGGCTGCAGTGAACTGTGATCAAGCCACTGCACTCCAGCCTACTAAGTGCTGGTTCCAACTTAGCCACATCACTTACCTTTTCAGCAGCTTGTCCAATATCCTAGCAAGGTAATATTTTATGAATGAACAAAGTGAAATGATGCAATGTCTTTCCCAAGGTCACTCGATCATTAGATGGCGGAGTTGGAAGTGAATCTCAAACTGTCGCCTCCAAAGCCACCCCTTTGCCAACCAGGCCATGTGTCTCCTGAGCTGAGCCCAGGTCTAGCACTTACTGATACTTAATGATGTTGGCTGAAAGACAAGTGTCTTCTTCACTTCTGTGACTTCCTCTTTTGTGTGTGTGTGTGTGTGTGTGTGTGTGTGACAGGGTCTCACTGTATCAGAGGCTGGAGTGCAGAGTGCATAGCTCACTGCAACTATAGCTTCTACCCCCTGAACTCAAGCAATCCTCCTGCCTGCCTCCTCCCCACAACCTCCCAACTAGCTGGGACTACAGGTTCATGCCACCATGCTTGGCTATGTAAAAAAAAAATTGCAGAGATGAGGTCTCGCTATGTTACCCAAGCCGGTCCCAAACTCCTGGCCTCAAGTGATCCTCCTGCCTCAGCCTCCCAAAGTGCTGGGATTACAGGCATGAGCCACTGCACCCGGCCCTTCTGTGACTTCTGACTGCCTATTATTTTGACCTTCTACTGTAGCTTCCAGCTTTAATGATATTCTCTTGGATAGAAAGACTCCAGTGCCCCCACCCCCCGCCCTAAACCTTTTGAATGCACTTTAGTCTCACTCAGAAATTCCATGTCAATTAGCATTGTTCACAAGAAAGGAAAGACAGCATTCAATAGACCTACCACGAACCAGGCACTTTCTGTATTTTATTTCATTTAGATTTCTATCATCATCATCACAACCAATTTTTACAGATGAAAAAATAGTCTCAGAGAAGTTCAGTGAGTAACTTGTCCAAATGATTGCAGTGAGCAAGCAGCCAGAGACTAAATTACGGCCACCTTATTATTTTTTGACACCATGGCCTTCAGCAGCCAATATCACATTTTGTAAGATAAGGGACTCCAGGCTCAATACATTCAAGAGAATCGCCTCTGACCCCTGCACTTTTTTTGTTTTTATGCCGGGGTTCACTCTGTCACCCAGGCTGGAGTGCAGTGGCACGGCACGATCACAGCTCACTGCAACCTCAACCTCCTGAATTCAAGCAATCCTCTCACCTCAGCCTCCTGAGTAGCTGGGATTCCAAGCACATGCCACCATGCCAGATAATTTTTAAGTTTTTTGGCAATGGGGTCTTGCTGTGTTGCCCAGGCTGGTCTCGAACTCCTGGGTGCAAGTGATCCTCCTGCCTAAGCCTCCCAAAGTGCTGGGATTACAGGCATGAGCCACTGGACCCAGCAAGACAGGAATTTTGATTAGAGACCCAGGTCCTGTGCTTGGCATGTCACCAGGTTTATTTATGACTTATTCATATTGATTGACTGATTGAGATAGGGTCTTGCTATGTTGCCCAGACCTGTCTCGATCTCCTGACCTGAAGTGATCTTCCTGCCTCCGCCTCCCAAAGTGCTGAGATGACAGGCATGAGCCACTGCGCCCGGCTCCTGCCCATTCTTAGACTCAAGTTCTGCATTCCTAGCTGTCTCTTGGACAACCTGGTAGCATCTCAAACTCAACGTCTACGTGGTTATAGAACCGAGTCCAGGTGAATAGGATGCAAGTGGAAGTACCTGTTTCCATGTCGTGTGGCTGAAACGCAGATGTGGTCATGTACCAACTCCAAACCCAAGGACACAGATAAGGCCTAGGTCCCTCCTGGACTCCCTGGCACAGATCCTGCCTGCCCATTCTGAAAGGGTATGGAGAAGAGAAATGCGCTCCTCTCCTGTCGAAGCCACAGCATACTAGGGTTTCTTTGCAGAGCAGCTTGCTTGGTCTCCTTTGAGACAACTTCACTCCTTTTCCTCTATGAAACCGATCTGGTTCCCCCCACCCCCCAGATGACATCGGGGCAATAAAACACTAGATACATACCTGGAAGATGGAAGCATCCTGATAATGAAATGCTTCCCATCTCAGTGCATAGAAGGAAACCAGGATGTACGGATCACTTACTGGTGTCAGACATTTTGGCAGATCTTATTGATGTAGTTTAGATATGAGTGTCCTCCAGATCTCATGTTGAAATGTGATTCCTGAATTTGGAGGTGGGGCCTGGTGAGAGGTGTTTGGGTCACAGGTGTGGAGACCTCATGATGGCTTGGCACTGTCTGCGGTAATGAGTGAGTTCTCCCTGTATTAGTTCATGAGAGAGCTGGCTTTTTTAAAAAAAAGCATGGCACCCCTCTCTTTTTTTTTTTTTTTTGAGACAGAGTCTCGCTCTGTCACTGAGGCTGGAGCGCAGTGGCGTGATCTTGGCTCACTGCAACCTCCGCCTTCCAAGTTCCAGAGATTCTTCTGCCTCAGCCTCCCGAGTAGCTGGGATTATAGGTGCCTGCCACCATGCCCAGCTAATTTTGTAATTTTAGTAGAGATGGGGTTTCACCATGTTGGTCAGGCTGGTCTTGAACTCCTGACCTCAGGTGATCCACCCACCTTGGCTTCCCAAAGTGCTGCGATTACAGGCATGAGCCACTGCGCCCGGTCGCCCCTTTCTTTTCCCCCCCCTTTCTCATCATGTGATGCTGGATCCCCTTCGCCTTTCACCATGAGTGGAAGCTCCCTGAGGCCTCACCTGAAGCAGATGCTGGCATCATGCTTTTTGTACAACCGGCAGAACCATTAGGCAAACAAACCTCTTTTCTTTATGTCACCCAGTCTTCCTTTATATCAGCACAAAAAGGAATAAGACACTTAGGATTAATCACACCATTTCTCTCTTTTTCTTTTCTTTCTTTTTTCTTTTGAGACAGTCTCATTCTGCCACCCATGCTGGAATGCAGTGGCTCGAACTCACTGCAACCTCCACCTTCCAGGTTCAAGTGATTCTCCTGCCTCAGCCTCCCGAGTAGCTGGGATTACAGGTGCCCGCCACCACGCCCAGCTAATTTTCATATTTTTAGTAGAGGTGGGGTTTCACCACATTGACCAGGCTGATCTCAGACTCCTGGCCTCAAGTGATCCAACTGCCTCAGCCTTCCAAAGTGCTGGGATTACAGGCATGAGCCACTGTGCCCAGCAATCATGCTGTTTCTTTAAGTTAAAGTTTTCAATGACTTTTGGATGAAGTTCAGTCTTGGCTTCTTCAAAGCCAAGGAGCAGGCCAGGCTGGAGCTAAAGCATTGCGCTGGCACAAGGATGCACAAACTCCTTAGTTCACTATGTGAGCCCCTCCTCAGCTGGGCCTCCATCCACCCCATTCACCTCTGCTGTCCCCTTCTTGCTGTTTTTCTCTTTTCACCTTTTGGTTCTATCCTTGTGCCTTTGGCTCAGGCAGGCTCCATTTCGTGGAATGCCAGAGACATCTTATCTACGAGAAAGCTCAAACTCAGCCTTTGAGACACCCTATTCTGTTTCTTCCAGGGACTCTTCCCTTCTCTCCTCTTCCCTCCTGTGTTTTAGACTCTCCATTGTACAAGTAGACACAGCTACCCACGAGAGCCTATGGTTCTTAGCTATCCACCCACAGTAGACTATGGGCTCTCTGATGGCAAGAACCTTTTTTTTTTTTTTTTTTTTTGTGAGACAGAGTGTTACTCTGTTACCCAGGCTGGAGTTCAATGGCACAATCTCGGCTCACTGCAACCTCCGCCTCCTGGGATCAAGTGATTCTCTTGCCTCAGCCTCCTGAGTAGCTGGGACTACAGGTGCCCACCACCACGCCTAGCTAATTTTTGTATTATTAGTAGAGATGGGTTTCACTATGTTGGTTAGGCTGATCTCGAACTCCTGACCTCGTGATCCGCCTGCCTCAGCCTCCCAAAATGTTGGGATTACAGGCATGAGCCACTGCTCCTAGCCAAGAACCTTGCCTTATTCATTGGCTTGTGTAGATCCCAGCACAGTTCCTAGCACCTAGAAGGCTCTCAGTGAATATTGTATGAAATGATAACCCTGACAACAGTCATGTGAGGTCAGCATGATTTCTTTCCATTTGTAATCAGAAAATCTGACTCCGAGAGATTCTGACTTGCCCAGGAGCAAAGATATCTAGTGTGAGTCTTGGGTTTTGAACATAGATCTGTCTGATGCCCAAATCCATGCTTTTTATATCCCTTTACAACTCCCTCTTGATATCTCTACCAAGTAGAGAGTGATTTCCTTTCAGAAAGAGGGATTTTCTGGATTAAATGTGTCTAGACATCTCTCTCATCTTAATGCGGATTTGTTCAGAGCAAAGCAGCATCTCCCAGACTGGTGGCAAAACTGAAATAACAAGCAGCAGCTGCCACCTCCAGCAGCCCTGGCAGCCTCATCTGCACAGCTCCCTTGGCGTGTTGTCCTCATGGGTTCTGGAGACAGCCCTGAATTTTTCTTTCCTTTCCCTCCCTCCCTCCCACTCTCCTTTTCTTCCTTCCTCCTTTTTTCCCTCCCTCCCTTCCTCCCTCCCTATCTCCTTTCCTTTTTCCCTCCCTTCCTCCCTCCCTTTCTTCCTTCCTTCCTTCTTTCCTCCCTCCCTCCCCACTTCCTCCCTCTCTCTTCCTTTTTCCCTTCTTCCTTCCTTTCTTCCTTTCTCCCCTTTTCCTTTCTTCTTCTTTTTCCTCCTGTTGTTCTTCCTCCCTCCCTCCCTCCCTCCCTCCATCCCTCCATTCCTCCCTTCTTCCCTCCCTCCCTCCCTCCTTTGTTCCTTCCTTTCTTCCTTCCTTCCTCCCCTTCTCCTTTCTTCCTTCCTAGCACAAAACTAGGCTTTCCCTTCTGCAATTCCCATCTGGAGGAAGTTGATTTATTTTGGGCATTGGCAGCAGTAAGTGCATCTTGCTGTGACTTTCATTTTGGTGATATTTGAGCTGCACCAGCAGGTGGGGCCTGAAGCTAGTTTAGCTGCTATCAGCCTTGTTTCTGGAGGGCCTGGAATTCAGGAATGGCTTTCCCTTTCAGCTCCAACTTTCCTCTCCCCACCAAATGTTGATTTCAATTTGCCTGGGGTCCGGGTCCATCCAGACCCTGAGGGTTCTGGATGCTTTCCAGTTCCCAAACCAGCCTGCTCTGTGGCTTCTCTGAAGCTGTAGCTTGCTCATTCCAGCACCTATGCTATCAATCCAGCTTCCTCTGGTGGTCGCACTGGGCTAGAAGGTCGGGCGCAGGGCATGATTGTTGGGGCATAGGGCTTTTACCTGAAGCAGCTCCGATTTTCCAGCAGACACTACTACACACATTCATCTCCCTGCAGTTCTTGAAGCCCGTTAGTTTTCTGTCCCATGCTAAACTATGAGCTCTTTGAAGGCAAGAACCTTGTTTTATACATTGCTTTGTGTGGGTCCCCAGCACAACTCCTGGCACCTGGAAGGGCATCATGAATATTCAGTGATAATTGTAATCCTATCAATAGGCATGTGATCTCCCTATGACTAGTCCAATTTATTTTTATTTTTTATTTTTTAGAGACAGGGTCTTGCTCTGTCACCCAGGCTGGAGTGCAGTGGTGCGGTCAGAGCTCACTGCAGCCTTGACCTCCTGGGCTCAAGAGATCTCCCATCTCAGCCTCTGGAGTAGCTGGGACTATAGGCACTTGCCACCACATCTGGCTAATTCATTTTTTTTTTTTTATAGACATGGGGATCTTGCTATGTTGCCCAGGCTGGTCCTGAACTCCTGGTCTTGAGCAGTCCTTCTACTTTGGCCTCTCAAAGAGCTAGGATTACAGGTGTCAGCCACTGTACCTGGCCACTAGCCCAATCTATGTGTGGGTACTTGAAAAGTGGCCTTTGGGGAGAGAAGGAAGGTAGCATGTTTGCTACAAATGCACAAAGATTTTGCATTTGGTTCTAGTGTATACTTATGTAGATTATAATATTAAGAAAACATTTAAAATAAATAACAGTGTGTCTTATATGACAAGCACCATGTCAATGCATTACCTGTAATTTACTCTAAGTTCTCACAGCTACCCTTTGAGAAGGTGATATGCTTATCCACGATTTAAAAATCAAGAAACTGTTGTGTGGAGAGGTTAGAAGTCACTTGGCTCAGAGTGGCCAAGCGAGATTTGAACCCAGCTCTGCCTGATGTCAGAACAGTGCCTTTCTTCTTGCTGATTCTCTACTCTGCTACCAGAGCTGATGTTTCCAGGATCTTTGATGCTGCCTCTGGCTCTGGGCCCTGCACACAGGACTCTTGCGAGAATGAGTACCCAAGCCCCAAAAGCAGAGGCTTTAAAAGAGTGAACTGTCTTGAAGTTTATTCTGATACCAAAAGGGGGTTTGAGAGAGACTTAAAAAGCAATTGTGGCTGGGCGTGGTGGCTCATGCCTGTAATTCCAGGATTTTGAGAGGCCGAGGCAGGCAGATCACCCGACGTCAGGAGTTTGAGACCAGCCTGGCCAACATGGCAAAACCCTGTCTCTACTAAAAATACAAAAATACAAAAAAAAAAAAAAAAAAAAAAAATTAGCTGGGCATGGTGGCGGGTGCCTGTAATCCCAACTACTCTGGAGGCTGAGGCGGGAGAATTGCTTGAACCCGGGAGGTGGAGGTTGCAGTGAGCCGAGATTGCACCATTGAACTCCAGCCCAGATAACAAGAGTGAAACTCTATCTCAAAAAAAAAAAATGCATACGTATAAAAGGCAATTGCACCAGCTCTTATGTGCGACTGATAAGCTCGACTGTGAACTGTAACATAGGCAGCCCATAATGAATAACAGAGAGATTTATTAGAGGATGTCATATTTGGTTAAGTACTTTATATGTAGGATGAGTATTTCTCTTGTACATATTACATTTTCAGTGGGTTTCCAACCATTTCCAATCCATTATTTTTAACTCCTTGCATTATATTGATGGTAAATTAATTATGACAATTACAAGTCAGAAAACCCATAGTATCCAATTATAATTTAATTCATTTTAGCTCCTCTCTTTGAATTTGGATAAAAAGCTAAAGCACTTTAGAAAATGCTGTAATTTTCTCTAAAATCCTGTCATTGGGTTTCATATTTCTGTGGTGATTTGAAGACAGGATGGAGATTCGACAGGGTACTTGGCTGGCTCCCTAGGCAGCATCCCTCAGGGTAATCCGGAAGCCTGTGTTCAAATCCAGCTTCATCAATCTGCTAGAATTGCAACAAAAACAATAATTGACAAGTGGGACCTAATTAAACTAAAGAGCTTCTGCACAGCAAGATACACTATTAAGGGAGTAAGCAGACAACCTACAGAATGGGAAAGAATATTCACAAACTCTGCATCTGACGAAGAACTAATGTCTAGAATCTATAAGGAACTTAAATCAACAAGCAAAAAATAAACAACCCCATTAAAAAGTGGGCAAAGGACACGAACAGACACTTCTCAAAAGAAGGCACACAAGCAACCGACAAATATATGGAAAAATGCCCAGCGTCACTAATCATCAGAGAAATGCAAATCAAAGCCACAATGAGATACCATCTCATACCAGTCAGAATGGCTATTGTTAACAAGTAAAAAAATAACAGATATTGGCAAGGCTGGGAGAAAAGGGGACATATATACACTGTTGGTGGGAATGTAAATTAGCCCAGCCATTGTGGAGAGCAGTTTGGAGATTTCTCAACGGAAGAGTTGAGATACCATTCAACCCAGCAATTCCATTACTGGGTATATATTCAAAGGGAAATAAATTGTTCTACTAAAAACAGAACAATTTATTTCCCTTTGAATGTATACCTGGTAAGGCCAAGCTTCATTGACATGCATGTGTATGTTTGTCGCAGCACTATTCACAAGAGCAAAGATATGGAATCAACCCAGGTTTCCATCAGTGATGGATTGGATAAAGACAATGTGGTGTATGCACACCACGGAATACTACGCAGCCATGAAAAAGAAAGAAATCATGCCCTTTGCAGTACCATGGATGCAGCTGGAGGTCATTATCCTAAGCCAATTAATGCAGGAACAGAAAACCAAATACTGCATGTTCTCACTTATAAGTGGGAGCTAGACATTGGGCATGCACGGACACAAAGATGGGAATAATAGATGCTGTGGACTATAAAAGGGGGTAGAAAGGGATAGGGGCAAGGATTGAAAAACTGCCTGTTGGGTGCTATGCTCACTACCTGGGTGATGGGATCTTTTTTTTTTCTTTGAGGTATGATTTTGGTTTTCCTTCTGATTTGTGTACCATGTGGAGGCCCTGGGCCATCACAGATCCCATGAGACTGTCCAAGTTTTGAGGCTTTTCTGGTACTAGCATTAGTGGCCATCAGGGAGGTCCCCAAGTGATGTAGGCCCTGATTTAGGGTCACAGTCCCAAACCTCAGTATCACACAGTATACCCAGGTTACAAACCTGCACATCTCCTCCAAGGCACATGTACCTCCAAATCTAAAATAGATGTTGAAAAACAAAGCAAAACGAAAAACCCAATCTGCTAGTTGTAACTTGGACAGGTACTTAATCTCTCTGTGCCTTTGTTTTCTTATCTGTAAAATGGGGTTAGTGACAGAGTTCCCACTTCACGGGGCCATTTTGAGGATTAAATGAGTTAGCATAGCTAACACCCCAGGAACACACAGTGAGCACTGATATGGTTTGGCTGTGTCCCCACCCAAATCTCATCTTGAATTGTAGCTCCCATAATTCCCACATGTCGTGCGAGGAGCCTGGTGGGAGGTGATTGACTCATGGGGGCGGGTCTTTCCTATGCTGTTCTCATGATAGTGAATAAGTCTCACAAGATCTGATGGTTGTAAAAAGGGGAGTTTCCCTGCACAAGCTGTCTTCTCTTGTCTGCCACCATGTGAAACGTGCCTTCACCTTCCACCATGATTCTGAGGCCTCCTTGGCCATGTGGAACTGTAAGTCCATTAAACCTCTTTCTTTTTTTAAATTGCCCAGTCTCAGGTATGCCTTTATCAGCAGTGTGAAAATGGGCTTATACAAGCACCCTGTAAGTGTTGGCTGTACTTAATGCTGCTAGGCTCTAGGGGAAGGATGACAGGTAGTTTTATTTCATGAACCAATTTTAGCCAATCAATAGTGCTTTTCTGGGGCACGATGTGAAGACAGACCAAAAGACCCAGGCTGAGCTCAGCATAGAGTGCAGGGATCAATGGGCAATGTCTGCCACGGGCCAGGCATGGTGACTCATGCCTGTAATCCCAGCACTTTGGGAGGCTGAGGCCAGGAGTTCAAGACTAGCCTGGGCTACATGGTAAAACCTTGTGTCTGAAAAATAGCTGGGCATGGTGGTGTATGCCAGTAGTCCCAGCTACTTGGGAGGCTGGGCAGGAAGATTGCTTGAGGCCAGGTGTTTGAGATCAGTCTGGGCAACATAGTAAGACCCTGTCTCCACAAAAAATTAAAAAAAAATTTAGCCAGGCATGGTGGTGCATGCCTGTAATCTAAGCTACTAGGGAGGCTGAAGTTGGGGGATCACTTGAGGCCAGGAGTTCAAGACCAGCCTGGGCAACATAGTGAGACTCTCTCTCTAATTTAAAAAGTAGCCAGGCATGGTGGCATGCATTTGTAGTCCCAGATACTCGGGAGGCTGAGGCAGGAGAATGGCTTGAGCCCAGGAGGTTGAGGCTGCAGTGAGCTTTGATGGCACCACTGCATTCCAGCCTGGGCAACAGAGCAAGACCCTGTCTCATTAAAAAAAAGCAAAGTCTGCCATGGACATAGCTGCTGGAAGAGGTGACGAGTAAGAATCAAGCTCTGCTAACGAGGGGACTGAGCTTCTTTTAATTCCTCCTAAATCCTCAGTACTTAGCACAGCATGTGGCACCTACTAGGCCAGTTCCTGATAACAGCCCTGTGTCCTCGCACAGGACTGCCCGAGGCTGGTCCTGTCCTGCACACCTCAGTCTTTCAGCCAACAAATTGCTCTTTTTCTGCTTCAGCCAGTTTGCGCTGGGTTTTCTGTCATGGGAAATAAAAACGTCTTAACTGATCCAAACAGAAAACCATCTCCTTTTGAGGGATTTGGCAAGAACATCTCTACAGCTGATGCTGTCAGAGCATGACAGCCTGATGCATCCAGCTCTACTCTTGGAAATAACATCCCCTAAACCATCTCATCATGTTAATTGCACCCTGGGCTCTGAGAATTCCTCCCAGTGGACAGGTCAGTGAGCAAGGTAACCTAGATCCATGCTGGCTATCAATTTCCTTGACCTATTTCTTCTTAGGATATTGCAAATGTCATTGATTGGGCCTCAGATAAGCCATCTTTTTCTTGTCTTCTGCCTCGGTCTGTCTCTTGAGATGATTTTATACATATCCAATCTCATCTGCCATGTCTTAATTTTATTAACCAAGCTCTCCAAATCCTGGGAGGCCCTTCCTGTCATCTCATACTGTGCACAAGTGGGAGGGTTTCATAAGTTGACTTGTGTGTTCCCTGAAGCATCTGAAACCTGCATAAGGGTTAGGGATGGAGCCAACATCACTCGGCTTTGGCCAGAGCCTTTGCATCATTTTAACCTTTTTATTTATTTATTTATTTATTTATTTATTGAGACAGTCTTGCTCTGTTGCCCAGGCTGGGGTGCAGTAGCACAGTCTTGGCTCACTGCAACTTTTGCCTCTGGGCTCAAGTGATTCTCCTGCCTCAGCTTCCCCAAGTAGCTGGGATTACAGGTGCCCGCCACCATGCCCGGCTAATTTTTGTATTTGTAGTAGAGATGGGGTTTTGCCATGTTAGCCAGGCTCGTCTCAAACTCCTGACCTCAAGTGAGCCATCTGCCTCAGCCTCCCAAAGTGTTGGGATTCTAGGCGTGAGCCACCGCATACTGCCCATTTTAATCTCTTGAAGTCCAAGCTTCACTGATTGGCATATACGAGGCTGGGCTTGTCTTATCACCAACTGCTTCACATCTTGCTTCCTGGTTCTGCCTGTTTTACTCTCACTGTTCCTCCCCTGGAGGGTTGCATCCCACAGTCAATGAGCATTCCAGTCTTCAGGGATCTCTTTCTGTTCTGAATCTCTGGAGCAATGTCAGTGTCAGATCTGGCATGAGCACAGGGTCTCTCTTACTAGACAGAGACCCTTGAAGGCAGGGACCGTGTCTTAGTCATTGCTGTATGCCCAGCTCTTGCAAGGCCTGAGCAAAACAAAAACAAAAACAAAAACAGGCCGGTGCCGTGGCTCACGCCTATAATCCCAGCACTTTAGGAGGCCGAGGTGGGCGGATCACAAGGTCAGGAGATCGAGACCATCCTGGCTAACACGGTGAAACCCCATCTCTACTAAAAATACAAAAATTAGCCGGGTGTGGTGGCACACGCCTGTAGTCCAAGCTACTCAGGAGGCTGAGGCAGGAGAATTGCTTGAACCCGGGAGGCGGAGGTTGCAGTGAGCCGAGGTTGCACCATTGCACTCCAGCCTGGGTGACAGAGTGAGACTCCATCTCAAAAAACAAAACAAAACAAAAACAAACCCTAGTCAAAGTCAAAGACACGTTCACACGTAGGAGACAAGGTACTGTAAGTATACGAAGTCAACTCCATTCTCTTCCAGGCCAATCTATTTCAGTGTCATTGGGTCTGACGATAATCTTGGATCCTCTTGCTTTCTTCCAGCACACCATGTTGTATTCATGCCTCTTCACTTTCTCAAGCTCTTCTTTTTCCTGAAATCGTTTCTCTCCTTGCTGACCTGCTTCACCCCCAAGGGTCTTCCAGGCTAACTCTAGTGTGGTACGATGTGTTCTGCCTGCTTTGTGCAGCCTCACAGGAACCCAGTCTGCAAGGCTGTGTCCAGACCTGAAGCATCCCCAAAGCCTGATATGTGTCTTGTTCATCTCTACAGCTCTTAGGCCTAGCACAGATGCCAATGAATAATGCCAGTGAATCACTGGGGACCACCTGGCCATCACCAGAGCTCTGTGATACTACAGAGGCATCCTGGTGCAGGCAGCAGTCATTTCCTGTACCATTCCTCCTTCTCTTCTTTCTGATTAGAATTTCTCAAGATTCCTGGTTATGTACAAGGGGAGACCAGGTCATTTTCCTGCAGTTTGACACTAATGAAAGCCGCCAGACTGCCTGAGCAGCACTGTCCCAGGCTGGGCTCTTAATCCGCTTATTATGCCTTTCCCAGCATGGTGAGGACACAAAACTCACTGGCCTTGGGGCCAGGAGGACACTCAGCAGCAAGAGAGACTGTAGAATAAAATTAAACCATGTGACAATTTTTTAGAAACCTTTTCTTCCCCCAGTGTCACCAGCACATGGAAAATGCTTTTATTTTTTTCCTTTCTTGTTTTTGCAGGAGGCTTCTCTCCCACAAGACCCCCCAGCTAAGATGGAGCAAGAGAAAAAAAAGAAAAACAGAGATGAATGAATAGGAAGCAGTGGAAATGCTGAAGAGAAATAGCTTGAGAGCAGAACACAATGGTTTGAAGGATTCTGGACCCAGGCTAAGAGAAGGATGCTTATTTATGGGACACCTGTATCAAATCAACAGCCAATTGGCCAGGCATGGTGGCTCACACCTGTAATCCCAGTACTTTGGGAGGCTGAGGCTGGCAGATCACTTAAGTTCAGGAGTTCAAGACCAGCATGGCCAATATGGTGAAATCCCGTCTCTACTAAAAAAAAACAAAAAAATTAGCTGGGTGCGGTGGCGGACACCTGTAGTCCCAGCTACTCGGGAGGCTGAGTCAGGAGAATTGCTTGAACCTGGCAGGCGGAGGTTGCAGTGAGCAGAGATGGCACCACTGAACTCCACCCTGGGTGACAGAGTGAGACGTTGTCTGAAAACAAACAAAGAAACAAACAAAGGTACGTCAATTGCTGTTGCATGCAGTTGTATATGCCTGCAACATAGACACTGATATACATTGACTTAAAAGATATACATTGACTTAAATGTACACATTAATTTAAAAGACATATCCTGCATTAACCTATCCTGGGCTTCAAGGGAAAGACCTATTGTCAAGCCACGAGACCTATCTCCTATTTCCATGCATCCCTTGAGGTGCCCGCTACCCATAGCATTTTGTTTGTTCAATCTGCTGTAATGCAATTTTACTCTATACTTTAGCTTAATTGGTGAAGTGTGGAGAAACAAAGCAAATATTTGTGCAGCTTGAATGTTGCTCTTGTAATTAGGAGGTAGTATTTCTCAGTGTCTGTGTCTGAATGGCAATACACAGTTAGGGGAATCGATTTGCTTTGGGAATCAATAGATGTGGTTTCCACTGGCAGATAATTTGAGGCTTCCTTTTGGAAACGGGAGGATCCAGGACAGCTCAATCTCTAAACGCCTGGCTCCATTTAACATGGCAACTGGGCAGAGGTGTTGTTTCCAAGTTGGCTGTTTTTTGGCCCAAGAATGGTGACAGTTAGCTTGGTGTTAATCTTGCAGAAACACAGAATCTAAAATGTGGTTCCTGCTGCCTGGACTACTTCCTCTGCTGGACAATTCCTGGGCACCCTGCAAAGCCAATGTCTATGAAAAGCCTCCCTCTGCTATCAGGTTGAGGGATCTCTTGTCGTCTGTACATCCTTGGTGCCTGTACTCTGTCCACCACGTCTTGGAGGTAACACACATCTACAGCACTGAGCCACAATAGCCATTGCGTATATGTGTATACGTATTGGCCACTGCATTTTGTAGATCTCTTTGGTTGCAGCTAGTAGGAACCCACTTGAGCCAGATGAAAACCTAAAAACTATTTATAGGGACATATGGGTACTTTCACTACCCATACCGCAGTCAATCAGAGGCTGAAGTGGAGACTTGTCTTGTTATCACAGGAGTGAGGATGTTGCCTGTTTGCTGCCTCGTCTTGCCTAGAAGTGGCTGCACCTGCTATTCTTTTGCTTGTACCTTTACCCTTGGTTACCCTAATTCCCTATTTTCCTATCTATCTATCTATCTATCTATCTATCTATCTATCTATCTATCTATCTATCTATCATCTATCTATCTCTCTCTCTCTATCTTCTATCTATTATCTATCTATGTATCTATCATCTATGTATCTATCATCTGTCTTCTATCTATCTATCTAGCTAATCATCTATCTATCTTATCTATCTATTATCTATCTATATCTTCTATTAATTGTGGGGTTTTTTTGGAGGACTCTGACAAAAAGATAAACTTTTACAAGACAGTTTATCAGATTTTGAGTATTTTTTTCCCAAAGGTATTGAATCTGAAGGTTCAACCAGAGGAGACCACAGAGGTTCTTCTCTTCCTTCCTCTTTCCTCTCCCAGGCCTCCAATGCTCTCCTCTCTTTATCAAGCAGAACAAAAGTGATGACATCCATGGAAGAAAAAAAAAATGGAAAGTGTTGGGGGAGAGGAGGGAAGGGAGGGAAAGCAGGAGGGCTCTGGAGCATGGAGGGTCAACTCTGCTGGTCCACGTGGCCATTGGAGGTACCCTGAGAGTCTGCAGAGGAGAGGCCCTGGGAACAAGTAAACTAGAGTGGTAACTTCCCTACATGTCTGATTCCTCGTTGCACAGGGACTTTATATGAATTGGACTTCATTGCTTGAAACTGCAGTGGAGAAGAGCTGAACCTGATTTATCTTTCTTTCATATCCATACCCATTTATTTGCCATTGAGGGAGGATACCTTCCCTCCTCCACATCCTCAACCCTGCCCTTCAGTCCAGATCATGAACAGATGCTGGGAACCGGACACCTGATTCTTCCAGTGTCAAACACAAGCAGGTGGACAGAGCCACCACAGACCCAGCGGCCAGCTGACAGGCATCCCGTGTTCCAGTATTCCATCCACACACTCATCAATGGGGTCATCTCTGGTTTAGGGGTGACGTTTGCTGTGTGTGGGCACTGTCTTAAGTTCCTTATATGTTCAGTACAGCTCTGGACCCAGAATAAATATTTGATAAATGGCGAGAACCAATGACCATCTGTACTAGCCAGGGTTCTCTAGAGGGATGAATAGATGTATATATGAAGGGGAGTTTATTAAGGAGTATTGCCTCACATGTTCCCAAGGAGAAGTTCCACAATAGGCCGTCTGGAAGTTGAGGAGCAAGGAAGCGATTCCAAGTCAAGTCCCAAAACCTCACAAGCAGGGGAGCCGACCGTGCAGCCTTCAGTCCATGGCCAAAGGCCCGAGAGCCCCTGGCAAACCACTGGTGTAAGTCCAAGAGTCCAAAAGAGGAAGAACTTGGAGTCTGATGTTTGAAGGCAGGAAGTATTCAGTATGGGAGAAAGATGAAGGCTGGAGGACTCAGCAAAGTCTAGTCCTTCCACGTTCCTCTGCCTGCTTGTATCCTAGCTACGCTGGCAGCTGATTAGATGGTGCCCACCCAGATTGAGGATGGGTCTGCCTCTCCCAGTCCACTGGCTCAAATGTTAATCTCCTCTGGCAACACCCTCACAGACACACCCAGGAACCATACCTTGCATCCTTTAATTCAATCAAGTTGACACTCAGTATTAACCATCACACCAGCCTATCAGCCTTTTTGCTGAGGTTATGAAAAAGCGATATCGGAGAGATTCACTGTGGGATGTTGTTGCAAGCTCTGGGCCTGGCAGAGGAAATATATTTGAGCGAATACAGTAGAAGCTGCTAGTATGTTTTCATTGTCATATTCTCATAGCGTCTGCCAGTAATTGGGGGTTATCCTAGCTCCAAAGGCGATGTGTAATACTCCTTCTTGGAACATCAAAGGCCTTTAAGATGTAGTTAGTGCTGTACTTAACACAGGTAATAGCTATTAGCCTGAAGTATTTCAAGGGTTTAGAGTCATCTCAGAGAAAACCTCAAAGATGAATTGCACAAAGGAAATCTTTCATGAGGCCTGATGGATCCTCAGGGCTTTCAATGGGATTCAAGAGGCTGAGTGATGGACAGTGTGTGTGTGTGTGTGTGTGCGCGTGTGTGTATATGTGTGCATGTGCATGTGTGTGTGTGTGTGAGAGAGAGACAGAGAGAGAGAGAGAGAGACAGAGAGAGAGAGACAGAGAGAGCCATCCTGGCTGCTCTTGATATTGTTGGTGTTATTAATTGAAGCAAGTTAAAAAAAAAAAAAAGCAAAAACAAAACAAAACAAATCTAGGACTCTTTTTCCCTTTTTAGACAAATCCAGATCCAAATGAGGACTTTAATAAATGCACGGTAGACGTCTCTAGCAAAGATCTCTTTTAAATACCATAGTTTTTGAAAATGACAGATGCAGATGAAACACTTCAATGTTTAATGTCAAAGTTAATGAAAAATATAATTTGAAGGCAAGAGTGCTACTGGATAATTTCTGCAGTAGTGAAGAATTTTAATTCTAGATGAATTCCGACACTTTCGGGGGCTAAGGTGGGAGGGTCACTTGAGTCCAGGAGTTGAAGACCAGCCCGGGCAACATAGTCAGACACCGTCTCCACATACACCCACACAAACACACATACACACACACACACACACACACACACACAATTCTAAGTGGCTGTTCTTCCAATTTGCTGAATTTACTCATTCATCAATTTATTCATTTCACAGACAGGTATTGAGTGGCTTTTGTCTGTTAGCATCTGTTGGTCTCTAATGGCTTGAGAATGTGTAAAAATCAAGCACTGCCCTGCAGGAAAAATGAGTCCAGTAGATAATTCACATAAGTAAATGCTGTATTCTTTTGAGGCTAATATTCAACTTCTTTTTTTGGTAGCCTAAGGGCCTTGGAATCAGAAAGCAAGTATTTGTAGAGCATCTTCTCTGTGTGGTCCTAACCCGGGCACACAGAGGGGATGCACATATAAATAAGACTTAGGACATAGTGTTTGTCTTCTGAAAGGTAACGGGTTGGAAAGAAGAGTTGGATGAGGATATCATGTTGGCAGAGTCTGGTATGAAGGAACCATTTGAGAAATGGCACCAGCGGTGGAAAAGCGTTGGGATATGGAACTTCAGCGGGACCTGGCAGTTGAACACATAACCTGGCACATAGCTGGAAAGTCACTCTAAACCAGTTTGTTAGGAGAAAGATGGTGGATGGGAGACTTCTGGAAGAGAAGGTGTTAATACACCACCTGGAAATAAAGATATTAGGTTGGTACAAAAGTAATTGTGGTTTCTGCCATTAAAAAGTAATGAAAGGCCAGGCGCAGTGGCTTATGCCTGTAATCCCAGCATTTTGGGAGGCCAAGGCGGATGGATCACCTGAGGTCAGGAGTTCGAGCCCAGCCTGGCCAAAATGGCGAAACCCAGTCTCTATTAAAAATACAAAAATTAGCCAGACGTGTTGGCGCGTGCTGGTAGTCCCAGCTACTCGGGTGGCGGAGGCGGGAGAATTGCTTGAACCTGGGAGGTAGAGGTTGCAGTGAGCTGAGATCGCGCCATTGCACTCCAGCCTGGGTGACAGAGTGAGACTCCGTCTCAAAAAACAAAAAACAAAAAACAAAAAACTAATGACAAAAACCACAATTACTTTTGCACCAACCACCAGCCTAATATGATTTTATTTTTATTATAAAAGTAATACAGTTTTAAAAAAAGTGGTTCCAGAGAATATAAAAGGAAGAGTGCTCAGAAATGAAAAATGAAACTCTTTCCCACCTCCATCCTTAGGCTCACAGTGTAGACTCAACTGAATTTCACTTTGTAGCTCTTCTCTCAGTTACCACCATAAACCTGAATGAAAGACTCTACAACTAACTTTTGACCCATAAATTTTGTTGGTTAATATTGCTGCCTCCCCTCCCATCTCTTTTGTATTTGTGGATTTAAAACACTTACGTTCTCTTCTTAAACCATAAAAATAGGTCCTCTAGGCATTGATTATTGGTTGGTGGAAAAAGACTTAGAACTAACAGACAGCATTTACAATTGTATGATTATGTAAATATTATTCACTATAAAACTTTGAGTAGTGTGACTAGACCCAAAGAAGCATATGTAACCCTGTTATTAGGGTTGGTAGTTGCTGTGCTAAAAAGCAAAAATCAATGTGAAACAGGACATGAGGGTGGCAGGGTCCAATCTGATTCCAAGGTTTGAGCGTCCAACAGGGCACACATCTCACTGGCAAGAAATTGTGTTACTTAAGAATAATACAAAAATATTTTTTCTTCCAACATATGTGCATTATTTTTTCAAATGGCTACTAAATTGTTAAGACAAAAATACATATTCAGCTGTGTGGACCTAAGCAAAAAGGACTGTTGGTATTCCTTTTGGATGCTGTAAAAAAATTGCAGGCCGGGTGCGGTGGCTCACGCCTGTAATCCTAGCACTTTGGAAGGCCCAGGTGGGCAGATCATGAGGTCAGGAGTTCGAGACCAGCCTGGCTAACATGGTGAAACCCTGTCTCTACTAATAATACAAAAATTAGCTGGGCATGGTGAGTGCGCCCGTAGTCCCAGCTACTTAGGAGGCTGAAGCAGGAGAATCACTTGAACCTGGGAGGTAGAGGGTGCAGTGAACTGAGATCCCACCACTGCACTCCAGCCTGGGCGACAGAGTGAGACTCTGTCTCAAAAAAAAAAAATGCTAAGTTACTTAGAATGACATGAACTGAGAAAGTTTGGGAACTTCTGACATAATGTTGATTCTAGAAAATTCCTTCTGACTGGTGTATGGACAATGGGTGGGAGGGATATAAGAGCAGGAGCAGGGAGATGAGTCAGAAGATTATTGAAGTACACCTTTTTTTTTTGGTTGGGGGACAGAGTCTTACTTTATCTCCCAGGCTGGAATTCAGTGGTGTGATCTTGGCTCACTGCAATCTCCACCTCCTGGGTTCAAGCCATTCTCCCACTTCGGCCTCTCAAGTGGATGGGACTACAGATGCATACCACCATGCTCAGCTAATTTTTAAATTTTCTGTAGAGACAGAGTCTTGCTATGTTGCCCAGGCTGGATTTGAACTCCTGGACTCAAGGGATCCTCCCACCTTGGCCTCCCAAAGTGCTGGGATTACAGGCATGAACCTCTGTGCCCAGCCTGGACTTCAAGTTTACATGCTGTGTTAGCTTTGTCTTTCCTAGTAACAAATTACCCTGATACTTAGTGGCTTAAAACAACAAACATTAATTGTCTCCTGGTTACTGTGGGCCAGAAATTCAGCAGCAGCTTAGCTGAGTGATCTGGCTCAGCATCTCCTGTGAGGTTGCAGTCAAGATATAGACTGGGGCTATGATCGTCTGAAGGCTTAACTGGGATGGAGGATCCATGTTTAAACAGACTCACGTGGCTATTGGCAGGAGGTTGAGCCCCTGGCTGTGTGTTGGATTGAGGTATTGGTTCCTAGCCGCATGCACCTCTGCGTAGGGCTGCTTGAGTCTCTTTGTGACATGCAGTTGGCTTCTTCCAGAGCAACTGATTCAAGAGAGAGAAAGGCAGAAGAAGCTACCCTCTCTGTTAGGACCTGGCCTTGGTAGTGAAATACCGTCAGGTCTGCCTTATGCTACTGGTCACACAGATCAGCCTGATACAGTGTCAGAGGAGACTACACAGAGGTATGAACATCAGGAAGGGAGAGTTGTCTTGGGCTACTTTGGAAGCTGCATTCCACACAGCAAAATAATAATAACAATAATAATCATTATTATTATTTTCAGACAGGGTCTTTTTACCTAGGCTGGAGTGCAGTGGTGCCATCGTGGCTCACTGCAGTCTCCAGCTCCTGGGCTCAAGTGACCCTCCCACCTCAGCATCTTGAGTAGCTGGGACTACAGGCACGTGACCAAGTCCAGCTAATTTTTTAAGTTTTTGTAGAGACGGGATCTTTCTAGGTTGCCCAGGCTGGTTTTGAACTCCTGGCCTCAAGTGATCCTACTGCCTCAGCCACTAAATAAGCAATGCATTTCACCCATTGCTAGTTATGTCACTGGTTCCGGGGAAGGTTGCAGTTTCTAGGGAGGTGAGTACTTGGGGGCAGCAGCTGTCAGGAGCACACACAACAAAGTGAGTTTTGCTCTCAGCACAAGGACTGTTCACCTTTCATGCTACAGTTTTCTTGCTGGATGTATTCCTCCAGGGTCGTTTGGGGTGTCAGTGCAAATGTAAAGACAACCTACCAACTGATTTTGTTTTTCAGAGCATTGAGGCTGAAAACTAGAAGGGTTGTGTTCTTAATGTTCTTAAGGAATTTTTTGACTACCTGACTGGAGCTTATAGATGTCTCAGGGATCATCCCTAACAGCGGCTCTCAACTTTGGGTGCACAGAGGAATCTCTTGGGGGACTTTAAAAAATATGGAAGCTAGTGTCCCAGAACCAGTAATTCTGAATTGATTGGTCTGGAGAGTAGTTTGGGCAATGAAATTTACAAAGCTTCCAAAAAGCTTGAGAATCACTGAACTGAGAGAGAACCACTTAGAACTTCTTGCTTCTGTGGGCAAGAGGCTGTGAAGATGGAGCATTTCCCATCTCCCAGGTACACAAATGTGTAGAGGGCTACCGCCCTCTGAAGGATGGGGTCTGTGCGTCTCAGCTGTAAGCAGTGGCTCATTCAATGGTTTCCCTTTTTTAGCTGTTGAATTGCATTTTGGAAATCCAGCCAGTTGAGTCAAAAACATCAATTAGAATCTGTTCTTCCTTGTATTAAAGTTTTATTTTTTTTCTCTTTAGGGCTAAAGAAATTGGTTCTACATCACTTTTAGACGATACTGACTCAGTTAAATGCAATTTCAACGAATGCTAAATTGCTTAATTAGACAATAATATCAAAGAAATTGACCATTATATCTGGTTATTGACTTTTCAGATGGCCTGTATTACCATTTATATTCTTTCCAGTTGGGTTTTTAAGCATGAAAATAATTTATTGAGGGATTGTTCTTAGAAGCTATTTTTAATAGCCTAATGGTTTTTTAATTTTCAAATCGTTTATATTCATCAGCTGCAGCCAAGAAAGGGCTCAGATTGCCTCTCCCTGCATGGCCGTTCCTTCCTCTTCAGTTATTAATTGGTTTTACTTGGATGTAAAGCCGTGGGAAGCAGGATTTCCTCCCTATTTATGATGTCAGAAGGGGCAAACCATCAAGGAAATGAACTTTGGGCTGGAAGCCACAAAAATAACCTAAGAAAACCCAATGTTTATTGAATAACTGCTCTATGTTAGGCAATTTATGTAGATTGGATTGCTTCTAATCCTTTCAGTCATTCTATAATGTTAGCGGTATTATCTTTCTTTTGTAGAATGGGAAATGAGGACTCAGGTAAGTATAATGTCATCATAATCATCATTATTGTCATCATCATCATTATCATCGTCATCATCATTATCATCGTCATCATCATTATCATTGTCATCATATCTTCCTCCTCCTCCTCATCATCAAGGCTGATGCACATTGACAGGAGGCCATGCATCCAAGTTTACGTTGTGTCTCTATATAATTTTTAGTAGTGTTTCTTATTGCTTTTGAATTACCCCAATTAGGACAAGAGAGTAAATGATCACTCTGCTTATTGGACACTTGACAGCTGCCAGGCCCTGTGTCAATCATTTCATATGGATGACCATGCTCAAACCTCCCAACAGTCAATGGGTACTTTTATTACCCTTCCTTTATAGATGGAGAAACTGAGGCACTGTAAGTCAAGGTCAAGGTGAAGACACTTGCAAAAGTCACAGAGCTGATTCGTGATGGAGCCCAGCTCTAAGCCTAGGCAGCCTCATTTACTCTCTGTTCTCTTTCTGGTACACCAAGCTGAGTATCAATCAATATCACAATTTCAAAAATCTGGACCAGGGTGAAAGTTCCATGAGACTACTTATTGGGCAAAAATAGCAAAAACACTATTATAACCACAGGAACATTGAGTTGTTTTGATGTGGTGGAACTCTATTATGAATAAGCGGCAGGAAATCACATTTTCTGTTCTTAGGCTCTGTAGAGGAAACACAGACTCTTTATATCGAATTAGCTAGAAGAACTTGTGCTTTGAAAGCCATGGGGCAGCTGGACAGGATGCGCACAATCCTCTCAATTCCTACGAGCTTAATTAGACAAACTCATTGACTGTCAACAGCCATGATTATTTTCCTGGGACCTCAGACTGCCTTAATACAAATATAGCATCCAAAGAAAGGGTGGCTGAGGCTCCTGGCTCCTGTGTGCAGCCACTTATAACTGGAGTGCTATCATGCTGCAGAGGAACCAGGAATGAAGTGGGGTGTTTTTGGATGATGGTGACCAGCTGGTGGGGGGAATGAAAGCCAAGTCCTCAGAAAAGCTTGGGAATGATTTGTGGCTATTAGGTCAGGGGAGAAGAAGGCTCAGAACAGGGAACCGAGAATAGGCACTTAGAATTCAGAGGGGATATCCTATCAGACATATTTTGTACCATCTCAGGGCTATCACTGATGGGGAGATAGTAGCTGCAGGAAACAGCATCATCTCCCTCTCTGCATTTGTTTCTAGCTCCTAGGAGAGAAGATAGTGGTATAACTGGCTGGACTGGGTGACATGTCAGTCTGTCTTTGTAACCTAATTGTGACACTCCTCACCATAAGGCAGTGTGAACATTTACAGAAGACTGTGATGTTGGCTGGGGTCTCCAGTCCCTTGAGACCTAGAGAAGATTGGCTTAAATCCCCATCTGCCCCTCTGACTGTATGAAGTCCTTGCTAAGACTTTTGCAAATTCCTAGAGGCTTACTATGTTACTGAGTTTTGCTCTCTACTGGCTGTGAGGCCCTCTTCCTTCACACAGTGGTTGGACCATCTTCTAAGCTGTCTTGCTGTCTTCATTCCACACATAATTAGCTTGAATCAATGGTAGTGTTGCTTAAACAGACAAACTACATTCTTTGCAGAATGAGGTTATGCTGTGTGTTTTGGTCAAGGAAGGGCAGAGTTTTTGTTAGCAGACTTTAGCAGTCTTTCTTGTCTCTGCAAAACAGCCTTTAATTAAACATTAGGTATTTCACAATTCTTAAAACGACTTTGGTGATCCATCACTAGGGGACTTTTGCTAACCTTTGATTATAGATTACTTGCTATTTTAATTTTTTTTTGCCCCTTTCTTCTTTATTCTTTTCAGGATCAAATTTCTTATATAAGGCATTTTGGCTATTTCTCTTATTGCCCATTCCCTACTGACTTCCGAGTTCTAACACAGTAGTTTTGGCCATGACCTATGGTAAGAAGCATAGCATACCATGACTCAAAACATTTATACAATACTTACTCTTGCTACCTCTGATGCACAGGTCTATTTTCTATTCTATGCAATGTAATGCTATGCTAGCCTATCTTGTCCTATCTCATCACATTTCCATTCCATTTCATTTAAAAATGTTAGTCATGATTCACCAAACTGATTGCAACCCACTGATGTAATAGGACTTGAAATTTTCAAACCACTGCTCCTACTTTTTTTTTTTTTAAACTCAAGTGATTTTCCAAGTACTTTTCTGTCACTGTTTTGCTTATGTGAGTCCTAGAATGCAAATCTTTCAAAGACAAGGCCTTGCTTTTGAATTCCCCACACTAACTAGTCTAATTCTAAGCACATAGCAGGGTAAAGTAGATATGGCGTTTATTGATCAGTGGAATGATGTGGGTCCTCTAAACTTCACTGAAACCAGAAAGGGACTCTTAGGACTGGAAACACAAGGATAGGTGCCCTCTGCAAGTATAAAACATTAGAGACTGGGTGGAGTAGCCCTTTGTAAGTCACAATGTGCTCCTCAAAGCCCAGTTTATTTAAAGGTATTTGTTCAGTGGATTTACACTGAACCTCATTCCTGCAGGATTTCCTGCCGAAATTAGAAACACAAGACATATTCCTGACCTTGAGGAGTTCAGGAACTGACAGAGAATTAATTTATAACACAGCAGAATGAATTTATAACAGTGTTGCCTTAGTCTGTGTTGTGTTGCTATAAAGCATCCCTGTATAGCAACACAACACAGACTAAGACAACACTTAGTTGTCTTAGTGACAACTGGGTAACTTATAAAGAAAAGAGGTTTATTTGGCTCATGGTAACTCAAGACTGTACGAGAAACATGGCACCAGCATCTGCATCTGAGGGCCTCAGGCTGCTTCCACTATGGCGGAAGGCAAATGGGAGCCAGTGTGTCCAGAGATCACATGGCTAGAGAGAAAGCAAGGTGGGAAGAGGTGCCAGGGTCTATTAAACAACCAGCTCTTGAGGGAGCTAATAGAGTAATAACTCTCTCATTCCCCCAATTCAGGGCATTAATGTATTCATGAGGAATCTACCTCCGTGACCCAAACACCTCTCATTAAGCCCCACTTCCAACACTGGGGATCAAATTTCAATATAAGGTTTGGAGGGGACAAATATCCAAACCATAGCAAATGAGATTAGTGTTGCACTAGAAGCATGTATGTTGTGAAGTTGGAACCCAGACGGGGGGTAGCATGGAGGAGATGCTATTTGGACAAGGTCTTATAGGTTGGATTGGTGTCAGTCAAAGGGAAAAACATTTTAGTCAGAAGAGACAGTATGTGCAAAGGTCACCAGACTTAAGAGTGGGTTGCGTTTCAGGAAATGGATGTTGGTTGCCGATGGTTGGAGTAAAGGGTGTAATGTACAGGGTGGTCAGAGATAAAAGGCTGGGGTCAGGTTGTAAAGGATTTTGACCTTGTGTGGAAAGCTATCCAATGATTATCAGAGCGGAGTGCAGAGAATAGACCCAAGGCAGAGAGGCTTGGGGAGGGCAGCTGGTTGGGAGATGAAGGAACTCTGCTTTCAACATCTGCACCAGCTAGGCAGTGACATCAGGGCATGGCTCTCTTGCTGTGGAATCATTAGTTTCTGCTGTGGCAGTCAGGGATGTGCCCTCTAACTAATCAAACTTTGATCTGGCAGTTACCTTGGAGGGTGTCAGCCAAGAGTGGGGGAGTCCTGCATGGCATCTGCCAATCATCCTAGGAGGAGGGAGAGGAGAAGAAATTGAGATCCACAAGGTGCTTTGGCTGAAATGATGTAAATATCCAATGGCAGTCTCATGTCGAATGGGTGGCCGATGATCCCATTCAGGGTGTAAACTCTCTCAATGATTAGGCGGTGACTATAAACAGCCTGCCCAAATTGGCTTAATCAGATGCAGCCTTGATCTTGCCAAGGGAAGGATGTATATGATCACACTGTGACATAGGGAGAGAAGAAGAGGAATTATTAGTTTGATTGTTCCTAAATGTCCATCACTGGGCACTTTAAAAAAAAAAAACAGTCGGCCGGGTGCGGTGGCTCACGCCTGTAATCCCAACACTTTGGGAGGCCGAGGCAGGCGCATCACAAGGTCAGGAGATCGAGACCATCCTGGCTAACATGGTGAAATCCCCTCTCTACTGAAAATACAAGAAGTTAGCCAGGCGTGGTGGTGGGTGCCTGTGGTCCCAGCTACTTGGGAGGCTGAGGCAGGAGAATGGCATCAACCTGGGAAGTGGAGCTTGCAGTGAGCCAAGATCATGCCACTGCACTCCAGCCTGGGCGACAGAGTGAGACTCTGTCTCAGAAAAAAAAAAAAAAAAAAAAAGTCATGCCAAAAGAAAAATAACCTTAATGCATGTTAGCCATAATATTACATGGCATTGTGCAATATACTACATATCACATTATGCACGAACAGTGGACTCTCCTTTCTCTTCCCATCTCCATCCCGTCTGTCAGTGAACTTTAATTGTGATAAACTTACAGAGTTCCACAGCAAGACACATAATCAAACTGTGGAAGGAAAAGAGAATCGTGATAGTAGCAAAATAGAAATGAGTTGTCATGTACAGTGATCCTCAAAAAGATTTCCTGTTTCACACTGATTTTTGCTTTTTAGCCCAGCAACTACCAACCCTAATAACAGGGTTACATATGCTTCTTTGGGTCTAGTATGTCTCAGATCGTCCCGAGAGTTTGGAGGTCAGGCTTACAGTTTCTGCTTTCTATAGAAACCAGAGACAGCAGTGAGGGGTGTATCATGCCGCAGCAGAATCCCTGCCTGGTATGCCTCCTTATTGGGGAATGTGGTGCTGGGTTCCCTATTTTAACTTCTGCCCTGGGCACCAATGTGATGCTTGTTTGCAGAAGTTCTGTATCTGTTCACTTGCATCACTACCTCCCATGGTCCAAGCTGAGTCAAGACATGGGGAGAAGATGGGATGGGGAGTGGGGGCTCCACCATCTCATGATCCAGAGCCTTGACCATTTTCCTCACACGCCATCTACCTGGGGATCTGGGAATTATTTCAGGCCTTTAACGAACAGGCTGATTGCATACCTCTTCTCTGGCAAGGTAGAACTGGTGTCCATCCCTAGGAGGTTCCATATCTTGAGGGAGGGGGGCATGTGGTAAAGGAAAAAGGGGATGAAATGAGGATGGGAGGACTCAGCTTTCAAGGGGCACAGATAACCTCTTTTGGTGACTGGGACTTGTTTGGCTTTCCTCTGGTAACCAAGGTAACTTCTCCGTACCCTTTTCGCTGGGAAAGAAGTCTCTCCATCAGCCCCTCAGCCACCACCACTCTGCTTCTGCCACCTGCCTCTTGTAGACCTAAACTAACAAATGCCACAAACTTCTCCTCCATCACCGAGCCCTTCTACAACATCTGTTTGCCTCACCTTGTACATTTGTTGGGGGTTCATGTTTGGAAAGGGCTCTTTTATTCAGAGACTTTATCTTTCCTACAATTTAAGGGCTAAAAAGCTTTACTTTTATGCAATGATGGTGATATTGCCTGTTACTTGGCCCAAGGAAGAGTTGGCAGCAATATGCAGGCTCCAGAAAAATTTGCAGATTTTAACTGAGCATGAAAAATGAAGTTCTAGAATATTCTGCTATCTGCTCATTTAGGGAAGAGGGGGCTGAAACCTAAAGGTATGTTATTGATCAACCACCTGAGAATGGCAGATTGCTGATCTCTCCAGGAATTTAAAAATTGACAAATGAAAAGATCAGAGGCTTTACTTCATTTGGATCTTAAACTGTCCTTACTTGAGTCCTTTCTAGGTGTTACAAAGATGGTGATGCTGACAAGAATTCCCAAACAATCATTCTCTGTCATCACCCACCCCCATGCAGGAAATCTATAGCTCTTAAACTGTAGCTCTTAAGTTGCTCCTGAGTAGAAGCGTGAAAATGCAGAGGTTGTCTTTGGTCTATGAGTAACACAAGCTACCTGCTAGTTTCCTTCTTCCTGTTTCAGTGGGCTGTGCACACATCTGTGGGACTTATTCATGTCTAATTTGGCACATCTAAGGCTGATGCTGGCCAAAGGCTTCTCTCTGGCTACTGTCTAGTGGTTGAGTGTGTCCACATCAAAGTTTAGGGTATAAATGCTTACTGTTACCCATTGCAGTCAGCTGAACAATGATCCCCCAAGTGATCTTTTCCTTGCAGACATCCATTCTCAGGGAATGCTGTTACCAGGTCTCAATCTCTGGAACCTGTAAACTTAAAAGTTTACCTTATTCAGAGAAAGAGTCTTTGCAGATGCAATCAAGTTAAGGATTTTGAAATGGGGAGATGATTATGTAGGTGGACCCTATATGCAATCACACATATCTTTTTTTTTTTTTTTTGAGACAGAGTCTCGCTCTGTCAACCAGGCTGGAGTGCAGTGGCATGATCTCGGCTTACTGCAACTGCCACCTCCTGGGTTCAAGTGATTCTTGTGCCTCAGCCTCCTGAGTAGCTAGGATTACAGGCTTGCACAACCACGCCCGGCTAACTTTTGTATTTTTAGTAGAGACGGTGTTTCGCTGTGATGGCAAGGCTGGTCTTGAACTCCTGACCTCAGGTGATCCACCCACCTCAGCCTCCCAAAGTGCTGGGATTACCGACGTGAACCACCGCACCTGGCCACATGTATCCTTATAAGAGGGAGGGAGAGGGAAATTTAACACATGCAGAGGAGAAGGCTACAAGAAGATGGAGCAGAGACAGAGATTTGAAGATGCTGTTCTTAAAGATTGGAGTGATGTGGGCACAAGCTAAGGAATGCCAGCAGCCATCAGAAGTTGGAAAATGTGAGAAATGGATTCTTTCTTAGAACCTTTAGAGGGAGTGTGTCTCTGCCAACACCTTGATTTTGGTCAAGTGACATAGATTTTTGATTTCTGACCTCCAGAACTGGAGGCCAGAAGGGTGTTATTTTAAGTGACCCAACTTGTGGTCATTGAAAACAAATGGCTGCTGACATCTGCAAGAGGACTTCCAAGGCCAAAGTTGACTTTGAACTCAGATATGCCTGTTGTGGGCAGGCTCTCTCTCTTCTCCTTGAAAGTTGTTGGATCACAAGACCCTCAGCTTGACAGCTGCATGTTTGTGTCCTTCTCTATGGCCAGCAGCTATAATCAGAAAATACCTAGCATTATGCATACCTTGCATATTAATTTGGGGAAAGGTGGAATGGCTTTGTTGGCTATGTGATGGCAAGTAGGTGGAGAGGGTACTGTGACCTGGTCAGGGGCAAGTGGTCTTTCCTGTGCCAAACAAAGCCAGGCTGGCTAGTGTTTATTGGCCTTTTGACTGCAATATCCCCTCCTTAGGACAGAGGCAAGAGGTTCCTGTGGAGAGGTGGGCCAAGGGCCCATCGTCATGACAGGCAGCTGGCTCTGCTCAGAATATTTCTTCTGAGTTGATCATTGCCCTGGAATCAGATTTTGCAGTTCTTTCCCAGGTGGCTTCTTTATTCAATTGACCATTAGAAGGTCAATCCACTAATCTTCTACACATTGGATGTCTAGATGCTGAGGCTCAAGCTGGAATCCTTCTTTTATATTTTAGAGACAATGTAAAATTCTGCCTCTACAAATGAGTTGCCTCTTCTGCCTCACTGCCCAAGGAAGAACAGGCTGTGGTGATAGGCAGGCCATAATGACAGTGTGGACAGCTTCAGAATTGTATATATAATGCTGGACATTGGAATAATTTGGGTAGCCTTTTGCTGGAATGTCTGTTTTTAACCTTGCCTAAATCCCTGAGGTCTGGGGATAAAATGCTCCTTACTTTGCAGTCACTGATCCACTTTAAATTTGTTAAGCCCAAGATTTGTTATCAAAATGGAAAATAGCACTGGCTTCCTGCCTTCATCCTCCTTTAGATGATTAAAACCAGCTTCCGTGAGCAGAATTTCACCTTCAATGTTCCCCATCCTTCTCCTCCATCACCTGCACTAACTGTCAAATGGTATTTTCTCTTGGCCATGTCTGTACAAGGTTGAGTTTATTCATACCATGAAAGTTTTATGAGCTGAATTTTTAAAATTTATTTTTAAATTTTGAAACAATCAAACTTATATGTTGAAGTTTCAACTAAAATGACTTTTTTTTTTGTTCTGAAACAATGGAGAATAAATTATCTACCTGATGCTCTGTCATTCCTGAATATTTTTGTGTGTCATTCCTACAAACAAGTACATTCTCCTACAGAATCACAACAGAACCGTCACAATCAGAAAGTTAACATTGATGCATGTCTATCATCTAATCCTCCGAACATGCTCAGCTTTGTTGATTGTCTCAATCATGTTTTTTTTCCCAGCCAGAATCCTGCGTTGCATTGAAATGTGAGGTCTCTTTAGTCACCTTCAGTTTGGAATGGTTCTTCCTCAGTCTTTCCTTGACTTTCATAGCTTTGATATCTAGGTTGAATTTTTTTTTGTTTTTTGAGATGGAGTCTCACTCTGTTGCCCAGACTGGAGTGCAGTGGCATGATCTCAGCTCGCTGCAACCTCTGCATTTTGGGTTCAAGCGATTCTCCTGCCTCAGCCTCCCAAGTAGCTGGGATTACAGGTGTGTGCCACCAAGCCCGGCTAAGTTTTGTATTTTTAGTACAGACAGGGTTTCACTGTGTTGGCCAGGCTGGTCTTGAATTCCTGATTTCAGGTGATCTGTCTGGGGTGAATTTTTAACCACCCTCCACCTCCCTCATCCTCAGACTTTGGCTGGTCGTTGTGAGAAATTCATTGTCCTTAAAGAAATATTTCCCTTGTCTTGCTTCACCTCATCCTAGCCTTGATAGCAACTTGGGAAGAACACTGGACTGGGAGATCAGAAACTTCTCTTCTTACTTTGACTTCCCCCTCACCATATTGTCCCCGTGTTGCCCCCATGAACTGAATTTACCCTCAGTGAGATCCCAAGGAGCTCTGCCCATTGTCAGGAGAATAAAGTACCCCATAGATCTTACGAGTGTCCACTAGAGAGAAGCTGTTGCTATTTCATTACATAACATACTGTCCCCCTCACTGTAGTATAAATAAACATATCCTTTTCTCAGTAATTTTTTTTTCATTTTATGGACATTGTTAACTGCTAAGGTGTCTTCTTTCACAATATTTATGACAGTTGGCTCATGGTAGTAAATGTTGACGTGAACAATTTTGATGTTTTCAACTTTATGTTCACTGTATCCCTTGTTTATATTTATTCCTTTTTTCCATTTGGCATTATTTTTATACTCTTTTAAAATGTCTTATATAAATAAGCAAATCCCAGTATACAATATTTTATGCATCAAGTTCTGACTCTGTAAAATCAACAAACTCTGGTTTGTTCTTCACAAGATGGCTGCCCCCGTGCATGCTCAAGATGGCTGCTACTTGCACATGCTCAAGATGGCTGCCACCCATAAGTGCTCGTTGTGTGTTGAGAGAATAGATCTGTGTCATTAGAAGGCAGTAGGCTGGGCCTTCCATCCTGTTTGCCAGATACCTGAAATAGACTTCAGTTTGGGATTCAGTAAGCTGTTTTGTAGCCATGGCTAGCATTTGATTAAAGTCACTGTTATGTGGGGTCTATGGACAAGCATCTTTTCCTTGCAGACATCCATTCTCAGAGAATGTTGTTACTCAGGTGTTGTGCTTGGAGCATTTGTGTTTCAGTCTTGTGGGAGTCCTGAGCTTTACACTCCACTCAAGAAAGAAAGGGCTGAGATGATAGACAGACAGACAACACTGTCACCCCAGCAGAGCCAATATTTCCTCCCACAGAACTCCAAATGATAGGAGTCGTGGTACCTGGAGTTCCTGCTACAGCAGTAGAGACCTGACACATAGGCACCACCCATTCAGAGTTTTAGCTTTACTTGTCTTTTTGCCTTGAAAGTATCTGGAGGCAACAGATGAGTGCATCTGAAGATGCTCGGGGACAAGATGTGTTAAGGTGGATGCAAGGGTTTGCTAGGTCAACAAGTCAAAGCAGCATGCTATAACGTGTCCACAGATTGTGTGTGCAGGGACAACTGTCCCTGACCTGCAGACAAGACAGGACTTTGCAGCCAAGCTACTGGACACAGGTAGGGGAAAAGCAGGTTAGTGAAAGGAGAATGTAGTAATTTCCTGTGGCTGCTGTGATACATCACCACAAACGAGGAACTTAAACACTGTAAGAATTAAAGAGGAAAGAAACACAAAAGGTGGCTTGATGGTTAAGACAGGCTTATTTTAGAGAAAACAATCCTGAGAGGGGTGTCTGGCCATGTTAGTTCAGAGGCACACTCTCTTACAGACTAAGAGTTTTTAAGGATTTAGGGTGGAAAAGTTTATCAGAGGCTTGGACTGCTTCTGTGTCTCTTTGTGTGTCTTTTGTATGTCTGTTCTCATACATCTTTCTGCAGCTGCAGGCATATCCCTCCAGTCTGCTTTTTGCTTTTCTATCTTAGTGGACTTGAAGGGAAAGGAATGTGCTTATTAAGGCCCACTGTTTCACTGGGGCCCAATGTATGAGGGTGAAATTTGGCAGTTACCCAAGAGACTTTCCTCCCACCTCCCTCTGTGCCCGAGCTGTCTTATCTGTGTTTTACTGTCTGCTCTATCTGGCTGCTTGTAGTTAGAAAAGAAGTGATTTCCTTGAAATGCATGAGGCTAGAAAGGGAGCTGGAACTTAAAGTGGCGGTGTTTGTCTGAGATGACAGTGCTCCTGCTTTGCCAAACATCAGGAGTTTTTTCTCTCATGGTTCTGGAGGTTAGAAGTCTGATATCAAGGTGTCAGCAGGACCGCACTCCTCCAAAGGCTCTAGGAGAGAATCCCTTCTTGTCTCTGTCAGATTCTGGTTGCTCCAGGTGTTCCTTGACTTGTGGCCACATCACTCCAATCCCTGCCTCTGCAGTCACATGGCCTCCTGTTGTGTGTGTCTCTCAAAACTAATTCCCTTTGCCTCTTTCCTTTAATCTTTTTTTTTTTTTGTGGTTACATTGTAGGTGTCTATATTTATAGGGTACATGAGATATTTTACAATGTGAAGTAATCACATCAGTGTAAATGCATGCAATGTCAAATAATCACATCAGAGTAAATGAGGTATGCATTGCTTCAAGCATTTATCCTTTGTATTACAAACAATCCAATCATACCCTTTTAGTTATTCCAAAATGTACAATTAAATTACTGTTGACTGTAGTCACTCTGTTGTGCTATCACAAACTAGATCTTATTTATTCTATCTAGCTATATTTTTGTACCCATTAACTATCCCCACACCCTTCCTAACTCCGTAACTACCCTTCTCAGACTCAGGTAACCAGCATTCTACTATCTCTGGAAGTTTGATTATTTTAATTTTTAGCTCCTACAAAGGAATGAGAACATGCAAACTTTGTTACATTCAAAGTTACATGCAAAGTTGATTATCCCACTCAATAATCCAGGATAACTTCTGTTGAGATCCTTCATTACATCTTTTGCCACAGGAGATAATATTCACTCTTTTGCAATATGAGATAATATTCACAGGTTCTGGGGAATAAGATATGGATATATCTTTTTGGGGGCAAGCTATAGAGATGAAGTCTCTAATCTTGTTGACCAAATACAAACATGAAGTTAGAGGAGGCTGGAGACGGGGACAAAATTGATTTAATATGGTCCTGTTTTGAGTGTGTATTTTGTGTAGTGCCTTCTAATCTCAAGTATAAATTAATATTCAGGAAATAATCACTGCATTAGATTTGGTAAGGACCATAGTCAGGTAGAAAAAAAAAAAAGTATCCTATTGTTTCATTGACGCTTCTGACATCCCTGATGATTTTGAGTTCATTATCTACATCCGTATGCATTCCTGAATGGTAAAATTCATTAATTTGGCCAGTATTTATGATGCAACTTTATAACAGTTCAACCAGTTACATATTTAAGCAATTCAATTTTTCTATAGTGAGTTAAAAATGGTTGTGAGTGTTTCAGTTTTGTTCTCAGTTGTAACAGCTTGGACTTTTTAAAAGTTATGCAGTAATGATCACCACTTGTCAAAAACCAGGTTTAAGAAGATGCCGTTTGATTTTGTGCAAACCTCACTTCCCAAGTCACACCAATTTCTTGTTTGAGAAAAGCATTTGATCATAGATCTTTGACTTGGCTAGTCAGGTGGCTTATACTTAAAAGCATTATTTTTTGAGAGAACATTTTGTGTCTATGTGTGTGCTTCAACCCTCCAGACTTTTAAAGCAAGAAGAACATGTTTCATTGGTATTTTTAGTTTTTTTAAAAAATACTTGTTGCACTGTATTTGGCTTCAGATCATTTAAAAGCCCTTTAATATTAATATATTGAGTAAATGGTCCTGAAACCACAGTAGTGAAATCTGAGTGGGTATTATTATCCCATTCCACTCACGGGAAGACTGAGTCCTAGAGGTCTCAGCTGAGGGAATATTCCCTTATTAGTATCAGAGCTGGGACTAAAATTCAGATCTCCTAAATCTTAGGCCAGCAACACAGATGGCACAGGGCTTCTGACATGTCATCTCAATTTTACAAGATTCTCAAGGTTTGGAAATGCCTTCGAGACCTCACTGTTAGCGATTTGCAGGGATAGACAAACTGCAGATAAATCTTCCTGTGTATCGATTTAAAAAAAACAAAACAAAACAACAACAACAAAAAAATCCACTAGATTTTCTATTTGGTTCCAACATTGACAGGTTCTTTCCTCTGTAGACCTATGTGAATTGATGACATCAGCTCAGCCCCAGATCAGTGTCTTCTTGGGTTGTTTGGGACAGTTTTCTCTTCCACCGTCCCCTTCAGTGTGCATTGCATGTGACAGGCTAGTGAGAATTCCAGGATATGCTTCACTCTCAACAGGTCGATCTGGGGTGAATTATTAGCTGCATGCTGTCTTGTAAGTGGAAATCTATATCTTGCCTAATTCTGCTCTGTGCAAACCTTGTCGTCTTACCTTGTGAATATTGATTGTATTTAAACAGGCTTTTTGCCCCAGGCCTGGTCAAGGCACCAATTAGATGTTGACTCTGATGCCGCTTGCATAAGGCTATCTATGATTATGGATATGGGACTGGTTCCAACATGCAGCCCTTTCAGAAAGGAAAGACGCTTTAGCCTCAATAATTTATTGGAAACCCCTTTCTAGCACAAAAACAAGAGTAGAGTGAGCTCACCAAGAGGAAACGGCAATTCATCAGTATGTTGGAACTTCTCCTTTCCCTAGTCACATTCTGTCTTCTCTCATATGCTCGGTTTTTACTTAATAAAATAAATCACTTTTTTGAGGGGTGGGGAGAGATTTCTCAGGCAACGTTCTGAATTCCCAACAAGAAAGATTGAACCACATGATTTATTTTTATATAACAAATGACGGAACAGATATTTGATAGTTACAGGAGGACTTCGCTTCTTTGGCATCTTTGTACTTAATTCTTTGTCTGTGAACCTTCAAAAGCAAAATTTTTAAAAAAGTACATAAAAAAATAGCCTGCCAGGTGCAGTGGCTCAGGCCTGTAATCCTGGCATTTTCGGAGGCCAACCTAAGCAGACTGCTTGATCCCAGGAGTTTGAGACTAGCCTGGGCAACTTAGCAGGATCCCCATCTCTATAAAAAATAGAAAAAAATAGGCAAATGTGTTTTTAAAACTTTCCTGCTATTTTTTTTTCAGTCTAGAAAGACTGAAAATTGAGAAACTATAGAGAATAATTTAAAAAATTATAATGCCCCTAGCACCCACAATGAACAACTAGAGGTCTTAGCATAATGGTTTTAGATATTTTAAAAAATGAAATGAAAGGTAAATTTGAAGTTCCATATTTATGCCTTCTTAATATCATTACCCTTTTTCTCCAGGAGTAAACATTATCTCATATATATATGTCTCATATATATATATATCTGTCTCATATATATATATATATCTGTCTCATATATATATATATATATAGTTTGTTTGTTTGTTTGTTTTTGGGAGTCTTACTCTGTTGCCCAGGCTGGAGTGTAGTGGTATAATCTCGACTCACTGCAACCTCTGCCTCCTAGGTTCAAGCAATTCCGCTGATTCAGCCTCCCGAGTAACTGGAATTACAGGCCTGTGCCACAACGCCCGGCTAATTTTTGTATTTTTAGTAGAGACAGGATTCACCATGTTGGCCAGGCTGGTCTCGAACTCCTGACCTCAAGTGATCTGCCTGCCTCAACCTTCCAAATTTCCAAAGTGCTGGGATTACAAGCATGTGCCACCACGCCCAGCTAATTTTTATATTTTTTAGTAGAGATGAGGCTTCTCCATGTTGCCCAGGCTGGTCTCAAACTCCTGGGCTCAAGTGATCCTCCCGCCTCACCCTCCCAAAGTGCTGGGATTTACAGACATGAGTGACTGTGCTTGGCCCTGCAACTCTTTTTCATTCATGGTTTGATTTATGGTAGCTATCCACTTGATGCACCTCAATTTAATTAATTTAACAATTAACAATTTTATGTTTGGATATACTGAAATTTATTTAAATTTTTATTTTTGATAAAAATTATTCTTTCTAATTTATTGCTACTATTAACAAGGCTGCTAAAAAATTTCTTATAAATATATAACCTTTGAGTGCTCATGAGAAAATCTCTTTAGCATAAGCATACAAGTATTAAAGTTTAGGTTTTAGCAGACTTTGCCAGATTGCTCTCCCAAGGGGATGTATTATATTACAGCCCCTCTGCTCTAGCGAGGCTTAAAGTTTCCACTTCACGTTTCATCACATTCTCATCAACATTTGATATTGTGCGATTTTATCTCTTAGTTTTAATTTGTGCTTCCCTGACCACCAGTGACACGAGGATGAATACTGCTTTATTTGTTTATTACCCACTCAGAGTCATCCCTCCTTTCTGGATTGCATTTTCCTATCTTTTGTTCCTATTTGTATTTGCTTTGTTTATTTTTACCTTTATAATCTACAGAAACTCTGGATACTAATTTTTGTTGGTTACATGGACTGTGAACATTTACCCCAAATCTGTTGCTTTTAATTTTGCCTGAAATAGGATTCAAAAAAATTAATTTTTGATCTATTTAAGCTATGTTTCTTTTTTCTGTTTAAAAATATATAGAAATCTCTACTGTAGGTCATAGAATTATTTTCCAATATTTTCTTGTAATTACTTTCAGGTTTATCTCTCATGTTTATATCTTTAATCTACCCAGAATTTATTTGCTTATTTATTTGTTTGTTTATTTTTGGCATGGGGTGAGCTGCTGCTCTAGCTCTGGACAGCCTCTTCCCCAAGACTTCTTGCTGTGGGTCAGAAATAATCCTCTTCTGTAAGTCACTGTTGGTTGGACTTTCTATTACTTGTAGCCTAACACCTTCCAATTGCTACACTTACTCTCTCTCCCCACTCCTTTTAGAATTCTCCTTTTATGTATCTTGGATCTTATAGCTCTTTTTTTCCATTTTTCTTTTCTATTTGTGTGTGTATGCATATATACTGCATAATGTATATGGTTTTCACAAAATTCAAATTGTATAGCTAAGGTCAAAACAGCTTGTATGTGTGTATATATATATAGATATATAAGCCTTATTTTGGGAGAATTCCCATCTGTGTACTTCATTTCACCAATTCTCTCTTTGGCTAGCTCTAGTCGTCTGTTTAAACTCTCCATTGCATATTTTTCTCAAATCACTGTATTTTGTTGTTACTTTTATAATTTCCAGTAGTTCCTTTTTCTAATCTACCTTTTTTGTTTTCATTATATCTTTTTCATGCTTGATAGACTCTCTTTCTCCATATGTGTATATTTCAAGTAAACTTATTTTAAAGTTCCACTCATATTGATTTATTATTTATGGTTTCTTGGGCATGGCCATTTATTGTTTGCTGATGATGTCCTATAGCATTTGATGTTTTCAAATGCTGTCTGGACTGTATCTTCAGCAAGAACCATGTTTTAAACCTGTGGCACATATTATGGCTTGCAGAGACTCTTCCATGGGAATTTTCATAATTGCCTCTATTGGGGCTACAAAGAAAATCTCAGGGCCAAAGTTTTGCATTTGTATCTAGGCTCATTGTTTTTGCACCTTGTAGGCAGTCAGGTTAAGAATTCTGATCTCACAGTCTCAGGCAGGGCCAGTTGAGAGGTTGAGGGGTTCCATTTCTTTTCTTTTTTTTTTTTTTTTTGAGACAGAGTCTTGCTCTGTCATACAGGCTGGAGTGCAGTGGCGCGATCTCAGCTCACTGCAAGCTCCACCTCCTGGGTTTATGCCATTCTCCTGCCTCGGCCTTCCCAGCAGCTGGGACTAAAGGCGCCCACCACCACGCCTGGCTAATTTTTTGTATTTTTAGTAGAGATGGGGTTTCACCGGGTTAGCCAGGATGGTCTCAATCTCCTGACCTCGTGATCCACCCGCCTCTGCCTCCCAAAGTGCTGGGATTACAGGCGTGAGCCACCGCGCCTGGCCAAGAGGGGTTCTATTTCTTAAAGACTATGGGTTTGAGTCAGTGATAAAGTTCTTCTAATTCCATTTCAAGGACAGGAAAGACATTTACTGGTGCCTGCCTTCTGCTAAGGGGTTCAGTTTCTGCTCCTGTGCCAAATGTGGAGACTTGGCTTCAACTCCATCCTCCATGGAGGCTTTAAAACCTCTACCCACACAGGCATATATCTTGTTTAGTTACTCACGTGGCCAAACAGTTTCAACTTCTACTCATTGCAATGTTTCTGGTACCTGTGGGTTCTCATTCTTGCTTTTGGGCTTAGCTATGCATTTCGAATTTTGTAAAAACCATGTACATTATGCAGTATTCCTATGTGGTTTGAGAGGGAGGAAGCCTTCATGCATTCGTGCAGTCTGCCATCTTGACCTGGAATCTCGTCCATTTCTTTATCAGTAATTTCCAAGTTGCACATGGGGTTGTGCCCTAAATATTCCTTTGTATGTTACCAGTTTTGAAGTTAGCATATATTTTCCCATTTAAGGAAAGGGATATGGTGATTAATGAATGACAGTGTAAGCTTCACTGCTTGGACAGGTGAGCTTCAAGGTTTGAGTTTCATTAGGAGAAATCCAGGTAGCTTCAGGATGCATTCTACACCATTCAAAATCTAGCTTGCAGTCTTTCAGGTCCAGAAATGCAATTTATTTGCACACCAATTGCAGATCCATCTCTTAGAAAGAGACTCACTCAGACAGCAGAATCTGAAGTGTAAAACCAGAATGCCAGTTTTAAAGTTCACTGTGGGAACTACAACTGTTGAGAAATTGGACACTTAAGAGACTTCCTGCATCACATTCTCTCCCTGAAGGCAAGCTCGGTGAGGAGCCATATAACCATTGGGAGGTCTCCCGTGGAGCATGGAACCTAAACAAAGAGGTTTTTAATTATGTGATCTTGAAAGTTTAATGGCTTCAGGGTCTGACAGCTTGCTGAGTCATGTCTGTAAGGGGCCTCTTTTGCCAGTGGGACCATCACATTCAAAACCCATGTGATAAGGCATCCCTTCCTCTGGACAGAGCTTAGGCAGTCACTGCCAACATTTATTTCCCTGCAAGTCTTGGATCAAGACTGGGGTATAGCAGAGTGCCCTAGGTCACCACTTGTCTTCAGGATGCCAGGCCTGGTTGTCTCTCAGGCAACCAAACAGTGTTTTTTTTTTGTTTTTGTTTTTGTTTTTTCTGAGAGAGCTTACTGCACTCTCTGCACATATTTAGGCCTGCTTTGTTCAAAGCCTGGCGAATATGAAGGACTCTCAACCAGTCTTGTGTTCTCAGGACACATGTAGGCCTCTATTCACCCTTGGGGCAGGGCTATATTCTGGTTGAGTGTTGAGAATTGAGACCACCTGCATACACAAAGCTGAACTGTCTGTACTGAGAACTGAGACCATCTGTGTGTCAATATGACTTTATTAAACTGGTCCAGGAAATTCTTGCTAAGAAAGATAAGACCATAAACCAATAAATGTCTTCTCTGCTCATATCAGAACATTTCTGAAAACCAATTTATTGAAGCAATAGTTTTCCCCTTGGGGCAAAACAGCTCTGATATGGTTTGGCTTTGTGTCCCCACCCAAATCTCATCTCGAATTGTAATCCCCGGGTGTTGAGGGAGAGACCTTGTAGGAGGTGATTGGATCATGGGGGCAGTTTCCCCCATGCTGTCCTTGTGATGGTGAGGGAGTTTTCATGAGATCTGATGGTTTTATAAGTGTTTGATATTTCCTCCTGTACATGCTGTCTCTTCTCTCTCCTGCTGCCTTGTGAAGAAGTGCCTGCTTCCCCGTCCACCATAATCGTAAGTTTTCTGAGGCTTCACCAGCCATGCAGAAATGTGAGTCAATTAAATCTCTTTCCTTTATAAACTACCCAGTCTTGGGTAGTATCTTTATAGCCATGTCAAAACAACTAATACAAGCTCAGTGATCAAATAACTGTATACTTATCCAGACTCTCTGTGCCCATCAATTCTAAATTATTACAACATGAATTTTTTCCCAATGCCAGTAAGATTGCCACCTTGAAAGGCCCACCTGAAGTCTCTTAAGCCTAGACCCCTGAGTCTTATAAATATCTGCTTCTGACTTTTGTGATGCTTCTGAGACTCTCTGCTAAGATGATGCTCTCTCTGACTGCAACAGATCAATAAACCTAGTTTTGCTTCATCAACAGGTAATTCTGGTGGTCTTTTAAGGAGGGTCTGCAGTCAGGAGTGTGGTTGCTGGAAGCCAGAGTGCCGGATGTCTATCATTTTCTTCCTGTTTTCTATTGATCAGTTGATACCTTTGGATTTGCAGACAACTGTTAACTGGGACCCAGGAGATGCTGCATTTGCTCACCCTCCTGCCCCGCCAGTTACTTTGGACCATCTTTGGTGACTCAAATTTTCACTCCCCCACAATATGTTTGGTTGAGTTTTAGCCCTCACTTTTCTAATCATCTGGTTCACAGAGGCTGCAGAGTAAGCACCTGCAGATCACAAACATGTCCATGACTCCTGGCTTGTGACAGGGCAGGGTGAAAACTACTGGGTGGGGTTCATAGGTTCTAAAGCATGAAATCATGAGGCTCTGGACTTGGATGTATTGGGTAACTGGAAACAGAGTCTGAGAATTGGATAAGGGAGCATGGGATAAGGAGGTAAAGAACAGGCAACATTGGAGCACCCCTAAGGCTTTTTGAACCTTAATGAAGATAATTTGAATAGGAAGTAGACTGAGCCTGCTATAGCTACCTGTTGCTCTCCAAACTCAGAACAAATGACCCAAATTTTTGAAATTGAACTGATATAGCACTGGGGTGTGATTTTTCTCACCAGGGCCTTAGGGCCAGTCAGACCATTGTCTAGTGGATGGGAGTTGAATTTCCTTTGAAGGGAGCAGAGGATCGAACCTTCAATCATCCTGGGAAGAGATCAGCTCTATGGCAAGAAGGGAGGAATCAGAAAGCAGACCCCCGATTTAAGGGAGAAAGTGTCTGCCTTGCTCTAGGGAGAGAAATGAGCCTGGAGGCTGGGTACAGTGGCTCATGCCTGTAATCCTAGCACTTTGGGAGGTCAAGGCGGGCAGATCAATTGAGGCCAGGAGTTCAAGACAAGCCTGGCCAACCTGGCAAAACCCCACCTCTACTAAAAAAAAAAAAAAAAAAAAAAAAAAAATTAGCCAGGCCTGGCTAATTTTAGCAGGCACCTGTAATTCCAGTTACTTGGGAGGCTGAGGCAGGAGAATCACTTGAACCTGGGAGGTGGAGGTTGCAGTGAGCCAAGATCGCACCACTGCACTCCAGCATGGGCAACAGAACAAGACTCCATCTCCAAACAAACAAACAAAAAAAAGAAAGAAAGAAGGAAAGAAAAGAAATGAGCTTCACCTGAGCTCCAGGGCTTGGGGACTCTGGATGTATTTCTATTGATGGGGCCGAGTGCTCTGGTCACAGGATAGCAAACTACGGACAAGTCAGGATGGTTTTGGATACTCACAGTAAGCTATTATCTGTGTTGCTTTCCCTGTATATTTTCCCCAAACCTTCCTCAGAGTCTCAGAAAGGCCTAGTCTCAGCTTTACTTTGAAGAATTCTGTAAAAGCTCTCCTACATGCTGGAGAAAGTGTCAAAATGGAAGGGGCAATCTCACCACTCCTGAGGCCACAGTACTGGGGAGGTCAACTGTGTTCATCCATCTCAGAAGGGTCACTGACAACACAGGAGCAGTGTAGGGGATTAGATACTCACAGTTGGGTGGAACATACTTACATTACGCCTCTTCATTTACAAATACGCAAATGAAGATGGATGTCTAGGGCTGCTTTACAAGTATCCACTAAAATATTGACTACCTGACTCTTCATAGAAAAAAATTGCTGACACCTGGTTTATGGCTCTAAGCTTCCCAGATCTTCTCAACAGTCTTATAAGGTGATAATGTCGAGTTATTACTTTACATCTAAAAATCAGAAGCTTGGAGATTTGTGTGACTTGCCCAAGGTCACAAGGACAGGCTGTCTGCTACCACAGGTGACCTGCAAACTGGTCCATGAGACAGCTTGGAGGCTGAAGAAGGCTGCTGAGGCTGCCAGAGGTCAGAGATATTTAGCTGTAAACTCGCTGTGAGGCCGTGGGGCTTTGGGGTGTTGGGCAACGTGGATCTGCTCTCCCACCCCTTACAGGGTAGACCTCCATTGTGGTTTTCCTCAGTCACTATCCTTGCCTGCAGGCAAGGCTAGTGCTCAGTCAGATACACACCTATAGCTCCACTGCCACTCCCTGATGAGCTTGGTTGGGAATCCCTCCTGATAAGTGGTTAATATTTTGAGCATCAACCCTGCCTGAAGTGTTAACTTGGAAGAAAGTGGTGTGAGGGGTAAATTTGTGGCTACATTTTCTTTCCCAGGAGATTTCTTTTTTATTTATTTTATTATTATTATTATTTTTTGAGACAGGGTCTTGCTCTGTCACCTGGGCTGGAGCGCAGTGGCATGGTCTCAGCTCATTGTAGCCTCGATTTCCTGGGCTCAAGCCGTCCTCCTACCTCAGCTTCTCAAGTAGCTAGAACTACAGGCATGCACCACTACAACCCGGTTTTTTTTTTTTTTTTTGTAGAGTTGAGGGTCTCACTATGTTTCCCAGCCTGGTCTCGAACTCCTGGGTTCAAATGATTCTTCTGCCTCAGCCTCCCCAAGTGCTGGGATTACAGACATGAGTCACCGTGCCTGGCTCCAAGAGATTTCTTAAAGGAATAAATGGTCAGGCAGGAGGGACCTTTCTGGAGTGGTGGCAGCCCCCAGTAGGACCCTCTGAGTTTTCCCTCCCTCACTGCACCTACTCTTCCCCCTCTTTATTTTTATTATTTATTTATTTATCTATTTATTTGGAGACAGAGTCTCACTCTGTCACCCAGGCTGGAGTGCAGGGGCGTGATCTCAGCTCACTACAACCTCCATCTCCCGGATTCAAGCAATTCTCGTGCCTTAGCCTCCTGAGTAGCTGGGATTACAGGTGTGCGCCACACTTGGCTAATTTTTGTATTTTTAGTTACACATGGGGTTTCACCATGTTGCCTAGGCTGTTCTCAAACTCCTGACCTCAAGTGATCTGCCTGCCTTGGCTTCCCGAAGTGCTGAGATTACAGGTGTCAGCCACCGTGCCTGGCCTCCTCCCCTCTTTAGCCATGGCCATCTTTGGTCGAGTCAGAGGGCAGGACTCCTTCCTGACTATGCAGAAAAAAAAAAAAATGCATGCTAATCCTCAGGGACATTGACAGGCCCAGGAATATCACTGGCCAGAACAAGATGGTAACTCCCAGTGCACTCACCATCGCCATCTACCTAGACCAGGTGATATGGTTTGGCTCTGTGTCCCCAAATCTCATCTTGAATTGTAATAATCCCCACATGTCATGGGAGGGATCTGTGGGAGGTAATTGAACATGGGTGCAGGTTTTTCCCCAGCTGTTCTTGTGATAGTAAATAAGTCTCAGGAGAGCTGATGGTTTTATAAAAGGGCAGTTCTCCTGCACACGCCCTCTTGCCTGCCACCATGTAAGACATGTCTTGCTTCACCTTCACCTTCCACCATGATTGTGAGGCCTCCCCAGCCAAGTGTGAGTCCACTGAACCTCTTTCCTTTATAAATTACCCGGCATGTCTTTATTAGCAGTATGAAAACAGACTAATTCACCAAGTGAACTAAAGGCCCGGATGTACAGATGACACTGGACATATCACCTTCCCAGGGGGCTGCCATGGAAACCTTGGGCATCCCGGGCTACCTGCCAGGCTATAAGCTTATTCACGTTAACTCAAACTCCTCATCAGCTTCCCTGTGTCACTGCCCACCACTTCCAAAAGTCCTCATTGAGCCATATAAACAGATTAAACTGATTAAACATACTTCCCCAAGAGTCCATTGGGTGTGATTTTTCTGTGACCTCTCTGGCAGGCACCAGCATCTGTGATTGTGTAGGCACCATGCCAACACAGGCACATGACTGTAAGAATTGAGTGTGTTCTTAGTCTTTGATAATGAAAATCTTAGCATTTTCACAAAGTATGAAATTAAAAGGTGTTATCTCTTTGGAACCTGACATGAGACACAAAAGTGTTTATAAGAATTGCACAAACTGGGACATGCTTTGACAAAATCTGCTTAATTCTTCCAAAATTTGTGTTTAGATAGGGACAACATCATGTTTTTTCCCCACAAAGCTCTATTATTACTCTCATTATGTGTTTTATCTTAGAATAAAGAGAATGCATTTGCAAAGAAAGATGTGTATAAGTAAATAAAATATTTAAAATTAGGATTTTTCTTATTACTAGTTTATTTCTGTAGAACAAAGTAGGCTACATTAGGTATAGATGGTTATGATGTAAATTTCTTCAAGATAGTGCAGTAGATTGCAAAAATGGCTACAAATTCTTCTCATCCCTGCATCTATGTCATCCTCACATCGATACCGTGATTGGCTTTGGCCAATGGGATGTTGGCTAATGAGATGCAAGCAGAAGCTTGAATAGGGCTTGCACATTGGAGATTGTCCTCTCTTGGGAAAATGTGACTACTAGCATGTGAAATAGCCCAGGTTAGCCTGTTGGATCATGAGAGACACATAGCGCTGTAACCCTGGTCACCTCAGCTGATAGCCAGCCAATTGTCAGGCATGGGAGTGAGACCATCATCAGCCAGTTGAACTCAGAGCTCATTCAAGACCAGAAGAACTTTGTTGTGCCTTCCTGAAACTTAGAGGTGATGTAGGAGGTACAGCAGCCATATTGTGTCCATGAGGCAAGAAGCACTCACTAAGGCATGACTGAGCAGAAAGGTAAGCAGAAACTAAGGCCTCTGATGGAATCATGGAGCTATAGCACCAGCCCCAGAAAGCCTACCTCTTCACTCCTAGTTGTATGAGAAAAAGAAAATGTAATTTTGTTCTGCCTGTATAGGTTGGGTCTCTGTTGCATGCAACCAGTATTATTCCTAACTGAAAGACTGGTTAATTAAAAAAATAGTTTTCCCTGAAGAAGCTTCTATAGGAGCACTTTCTCCCATCTCTCCACTAATTAGGACAAAGAAAAGGAGACTGGGCGCTCTGAGGACCCAAAAAAGACAGAGAGGCTTTCTGGGTTGATCAATAAAATCTAAAAAGGGTGGCTGGACATGGTGGCTCATGCCTGTAATCCCAGCACTTTGGGAGGCCAAGGAGGACTGATCACCTGAGGTCAAGAGTTCGAAACCAGCTTGGCCAACATGGTGAAACCCCGTCTCTATTAAAAATACACAAATTAGCTGGGCGTGGTGGTGCACACCTGTAGTCCCAACTACTAGGGAGGCTGAGGCAGGAGAATTGCTTGAACCCGGGAGGCGGAGGTTGCAGTGAGCCAAGATTGTGCCACTGCACTCCAGCCTGGGCAACAGAAGGAGACTCCATTTCAAAAAAAAAAAAAAAAAAAAAATCTAAAGGGCTTTTAGGGTTGAGCAGAAAGACAATGATCAGAAAGTGAGTTACTTAATTCTAGTAATCAACAGGGGGGAAAAAAGGCAGAAGCAATTCATGATGAGGAGTTAGGAGGCAGACTAAGCTACCTTGGGGGATACCTTGAATCTACATTTTTACCTATATTTTCTTCAAGCCCTTCTTATGATTCCGTGGTCCATGCCACTGATTGATAAAGGAAGCATCTTAGCTATGGATAACCCAAGCTCAGTGTAGGGAGGGATAAGTTCATCTAAAATTACCTACATTGGCCGTGTGCAGTGTCTTATGCCAGTCATCCCAGCACGTTGGGAGGCTGAAGTGGGAAGATGGCTTGAGTCTAGGAGTTCGAGACCAGCCTGGGCAACATAGCAAGACTCCCATCTCTACCAAAAAAAAAAAAAAAAAAATTATCCAGGAGTGGAGGTGTGTGCCTGTGGCCCCAGCTACTCGAGAGGCTGAAGTGGGAGGATTGCTTGAGTCCAGGAGGTGGAGGTTACAGTCAGCCATCATAGCACCACTGCACTTCAGCCTAGGCAACAGAGTAACACCCTGTCTCAAGACAATTAAGATAAAAAAACCTAATCAAGGTAATCTTAAATGTATGAATGATACCATAATAAATGGGCTTACCAGACTGAAATGGGCAGGAGTCAGCTAGATTCTTGCCTCTGGTTTGTGGAGTTGAGGCCTCTCTTCTCTAATTGGAGAGTTCCTGGCCTGTAAAAGCTGCACTCATTTGCCCCAGGACTGTCAGTGAGTAAACATCAAGCATGAAATGCCTCTTTCCCCGGTGTCAGCCTGGATTCCAGCAGCACGTTTTGCAAACACCTGAGCTTCTGGCCTTTGCCTTCTGTTCCCTCTTCTCTCCCTGCCTCCAATAAGCCAGGTCCTTCCCTATGCCTTTCATTTCCTAAAACACAGTCTCCTTTCACTGCCATGCCCCTGTAATTTGCTGTGTGGGAGCATCCCAGTGAAGCAAGTAAGACATCCTTCATTTTCATACCTGACATACGAAGAGCCATAAAATAAATCTCTGAAGTCAGACTCAAGGGCCTCTTGATTAAGAGTTAAATTGCAGATATGATTTACTCAATTGGAGCTTGAGGAAACAAGGGATGTTGAAGATAATGTGACTGGCACACTCACGTTTCTGCCTGTCTTGTGTCCAGATACCTGAGGAACTGGTGTGGAGAAGATGAAACATCTGAACTTGGGCGTGGATTGGGGAGGAGCTGAAGATGGCAGGAATTGGCTCACCTGGGGTTTACTTTAGGGAAATATGAGTTGGGAAGCTCTTCTAAGGTCAGTTTTGATTAAGTGAAATCAGCAGGATAAGGGTGAGATCAAAGATGTTGGAGGCGGGTAGAGAACATCTTGAAAGAAATAGGAATTCAGCTTCAGGAGTTCTGGGCTTCACTTTGCCACAGATGAGCTGTGGGAATCCTGCACAAGGATTAATGAATGGGTCTCAGTCTCTTGACCTACAAAACAACATGGGGCTGAATTACCTGAAGATCATTTTGACTGACTTAGGAAAGAATGAGAGGTGAGGAGGAAGAGCCAGCCAGTATGAAGGTTTTTTTTTTTTTCTTGAGACAGGTTCTCACTCTGTTGCTCAGACTGGAGTACAGTGGTGCCATCTCTGCTCACTGCAATCTCCGCCTCCCAAATTCAAGTGATTCTTCTGCTTCAGCCTCCCCAGTAGCTGGGACTACAGGCACGCACCACCACACCCAGCTAATTTTTTTTTTTTTTTTTTTGAGATGGAGTCTCGCTCTGTCACCCAGGCTGGAGTGCAGTGGCGCGATCTCGGCTCACTGCAAACTCTGCCTCCCGGGTTCACGCCATTCTCCTGCCTCAGCCTCCCAAGTAGCTGGGACTACAGGTGCCCATTACAATGCCTGGCTAATTTTTTGTATTTTTAGTAGAGACAGGGTTTCACCGTGTTAGCCAGGATGGCCTCAATCTCCTGACATCGTGATGTGCCTGTCTCAGCCTCCCAAAGTGCTGGGATTACAGGTGTGAGCCACCGCTCCCGGCCCTCAAACCCAGCTAATTTTTGTATTTTTAGTAGAGACGGGTTTTTGCCATGTTGGTCAGGCTGGTCTCAAACTCCTGACCTCAGGTGATCTGCCCGCCTCTACCTCCCAAACTGCTGGGATTACAGGCATAAGCCACTGTGCTCAGTCAGATTTTATCATGAAGAGTAGCTGAGAATGGGCCAAGAGTTGGTGGGAAATGTGGAATCAGGATAGGGTATCTTTAAATTGAAGATAATGAAACATGTTTCTATGATTTAGGACAGAGATATAATTGAAGCTACAGAAGATAGAGGGTAACTGTATTAGCCTGTTCCTGCATTGGTATAAAGAAATACCTGAGACTGGGTAACTTATAAAGAAAAGAGGTTTCATTGGCTCATGGTTCTGCGGGCTGTACCGGAAACATAGAGGCATCTGTGTCTGGGAGACCTCAAGAAGTTTCCAGTTATTGCAGAAGGCAAAGGTGGAGCAGGTACATCACATGGTGAAGGCAGAAGAGAGAGAGAGAGACAGAGAGAGGGAGAGAGACAGAGAGGTGGGGGTGCCCCACACTTTTATTTTATTTTTTTATTATTTTTTTGAGATGGAGTCTTGCTCTGTTGTCCAGGCTGGAGTGCAATGGCATTATCTCATCTCAGCCTCCTGCCTCAGCCTCCTGAGTAGCTGGGATTACAGGTGCCTGCCACCATGCCCAGCTAGTTTTTGTGTATTTAGTAGAGGTGGGGTTTCGCCATGTTGGCCAGGCTGGTCTCAAACTCCTGACTTCAGGTGCTTCACCCGCCTCAGCCCCCACTAAGTGCTAGGATTACAGGTATGAGCCACTGTGCCCGGCCAGAACTCACTTATCACCAAGCAGATGGCCCATGCCATTCATGAGCAATCCAACCTCATGATCTAACACCTCCTACCAGGTCCCACCTCCAACACTGGGGATTACAATTCAACATGAGATTTGGGTGGGGACAAGCGTCCAAACTATATCAGTGACTGTAGTAATAAAGTCATTGAGTGGCTGAAAGGGAAGGGAATGTAGGGCTCAAGTGGCTTTTGATAGCATCAGCGACAATTCATCCCCTGTCACCGAATGAGTGGCAGAATATATGGGCATGAGTTTCAGGAGACAGCTGGACTTGATCGTGGAAGAGGGAAGTTGTTCTTATCTGATAGTTCCTATTTAGCAAAAACCACAAAGTGATGCAGTCAGCCCAGGTGGTAGGAGGTATTTTGGAGGTTTGACAAAGAAGGAGTCGTGATGGCATCTCAGAAAGTGAGAAGGGGGAATTGATAGGATATAGGCAGGATTGTTGGTCTGTGTTGAGCACTGATTTGAAATACGTGGTCACATTTTCTTAATCCAGCCATGCCCTTTCCTTCTTGGTTTTACAATATTTACATACCTCGGGTGAATAAATGGACAAGAGGATGGATCAGTGAAGCCCATTCTTACTATTACGAAGTAAAGTCAAATCACACACATGCCTGCTGGGCGTGGTGGTTCACGCCTGTAATCCCAACCATTTGGGAGGCCGAGGTGGGTGGATAATCTGAGGTCAGGAGTTAGAGACCAGCCTGGCCAACATGGTGAAACTCCATCTCTACTAAAAATACAAAAATTAGCTGGGCGTGGTAGTGAGCACCCCTCGTAGGGAGGCTGAGGCAGGAGAATCGCTAGAACCTGGGAGGTAGAGGTTGCAGTGAGCCGAGATTGTGCCATTGCACTCCAGCCTGAGAAAAAAAAAAAAAAAGAAAAAAATCACACATGCCATTCACCAAATCCAGCAATAGTATATGCTATCATGTAGATGTGTTTTTAAAAGGTTTATTTTTGTTGGGTTAAGTGGAGAATCATTGGTTTTCTCCATGCTCTTCTTATGATTCCCTGTTGCATAGCACTGATTGATAAAGGAAGCGTGTTAGCTATAATCCAAGCCCAGTGTAGGGAGGGATGGACTCATCTAAAGTATCACAAGTGTTGGCGCCTCATCAGCATAGGAAGATCTTAAGATCTAAACGGCAACCCTGAGGGGAAGGGTGGTAGGGCACATAGACATGTGTGCACATACAGACACACACACACACACACTCAAAGATCCTTTCATAAAAGTGTTGTGTTGGAGGGGAATGTATAGGTCACAATTCTGTGTATCTGTGCTTTTTCCAAAAATGCACCCTGCAGTATTTCTTGTCCCTGCACTTTGCAACTGCCTTGGCTGATAGAATGTGGGAGAAATGATGTTATGGGACTTCCAAGACTAGGTCATAAAAGGTGGTGTGAGCCTGGCTCTTTCTCTCAGGATTATTGCCCCTGGAACCCCAATAGAATGTGTTTCCATTATACAGATAGTGAGGTCACACTCCTGGAGAGGTTAATATCTAACCCTCCTCCTATGTTCTCCATCTTAGAATAAACACCACTAGTGACTCAGTCGCCCAAGCCTGAAACCTTGAGGTCATCCTTGGTTCCCTCCTCGCTTTCACCTTCCTCAACAATTCAGTCAGTGTGTTGTGTGAATACAGGAGTGAATGAATGAATGAATGAATGAATGAGTTATTCAATTTTGGTCCAGTTTAGCAGACTTTATTAAGCACCTGGGGCCCCTTGGGTAGAAAGACACTATCTCAGTTCCTCTCATTCTTGTTTCAAATAAGAAAATAATTTAACAATTATTCAAAAAGCTAAATAAATACATGAACGTATACATTTACTTTATAAAATGCCTTATAAACTTAAAAGTACTTTCATTACACTTACCTTCATAATGGATTGCAAGTTACTTAAATAGCATGAATTCAGCTGGGTGCGGTGGCTCACCTGTTTAATCCCAGCACTTTGGGAGGCCGCGGCGGGTAGATCACCTGAGGTCAGGTGTTCAAGACCACCCTGGCCAACATGGTGAAACCCCGTCTCTACTAAAAATATGAAAATTAGCTGGGCACAGTGGTGCGTGCCTGTACTCCTAGCTACTCGGGAGTCTGAGGTAGGAGAATCTCTTGAAGCCTGGAGGGGGAGGTTGTGGTGAGCAGAAATCACACCACTGCACTCCAGTCTGGGTGACAAAGCGAGACTCTGTCTCAGAAAAAAAAAAAGAGCATGAATTCATGGATAGCACATCAGTCATTGTATGAGTACATTCATTCAGGGTGATTATCCACACATCTACTGATGCTTTATATTCAAAATACTCTTTATATTCGAAATACCTTGTAGACACATCTTAATTTCCAATTATTATATATTTATATACCTAATATTACTAATATAAATATTCATGACTAACCAGCATGGGCTTCAGAGTTAACCTTCAGCAAACTAAACTGATAACTATGGACCCACACTAATGTGGGTAATGTATAAAATTATGATTTAGAATTTAAAAAATAGCAGCAACTGAAAACTACAATTAACTCAAAAGAGGATTATGGTCACACAGAAACACACACGCACACACACACGCACACACTCAAAGCTCCTTTCCTAAAATTGTTAGGTTGGAGGAGAATGGATGGATGGCTCACCACCACTCTGTGTGTCTGAAGATGTTGTATTTTCCAAAAAGCACACTGCAATATTTCTGATCCCTGAACGCTGCAACTGCTTGACCAATACAATGTGGGAGAAATTATGTTATGGGACTTCCAAGATTAGGTCATAAAAGGTGGTATGAGCCTGGCTGTCTTCTCTCAGGATTCTTGCCCAGGAAACCCCAATAGAATGTGGGAGAAATGGGCTGGGTGCGGTGGCTCATGCCTGTAATCCCAGCACCTTGGGAGGCGGAGGCGGGCAAATCACCTGAAGTCAGGAGTTCAAGACCAACCTGGCCAACACGGTGAAATTTCATCTCTATTAAAATACAAAAATTAGCTGGGCATGGTGGCAGGCACCTGTAATCCCAGCTCCTTGGGAGGCTGAGGCAGGAGAATCACTTGAACCCGGGAGGAAGAGGTTGCAGTGAGCTGAGATGGTGCCACTGCACTCAAGGCTAAGTGACAGAGTGAGACTCCCATCTCAAAAAAAAGAAGGTGGGAGAAACGATGTTTGTTATGTGACTTCCAAGATTAGGTCATAAAAGATGATGTGAGCCTGGCTCTCTCTCTCAGCATTCTTGCCCCTGGAACCCAGCTACCGTGCTATGAAGGAAGCCCCCAGGCAACAAGGAGATGCTGCGTGGAGATATTCCAGCCAGAAGCTCCGGCTGAGGTCTCAGCCAGGAGCCAGCATCAGTTACCAGACATATGAGTGAACAGGTATTTAGATAATTCCAGCCACCAGTCTCCAAGCCACCCCTGCTGATTCTGAGTGGAGCAGAGGCAAGCTAATCCCACTTAGTCCTGCCTAAATTACAGAGTTGTGAGCAAAATAAGGGTTGTCATTTGCTTTAAGCCACTAAATTTGGGGGTAATTTGGAACACATTCATATTAGAAGCTTTGCAGTGTTGTACTGGTTTGAATGGCAAACACATTTTCTGATAGAGTACTGAATTAGAATCCTCAGAAAATGTCAATATTTTGAACTAATTTTAGTTTACAACTTATTTGTGACAAACATCAAAATTATCTTCAGAGATAAGTATCTAGAAAGTAGACTTCCCATGTATATAAAAATGAGTGTCTGTCAAATTGAAAGCCATTTTCCATTAAAACCCATAGAAAGAACTCCGGCAGTGAGGACCACAGCTCCGGAAGCCACCATATAAAACCCACAGTGGGGAGCTTCTGTGTGAGATTGAAAAGGATGTAGTGATTATGGTGCTTTTTTTTTTTTCTTTTTTTGAGACAGAGTCTCCCTCTGTCACTCAGGCTGGAGTGCAGTGGCACGACCTTGGCTCACTGCAGCCTCTGCCTCCTGGATTCAAGCAGTTCTCCTGCCTCAGCCTCCCAAGTAGCTGGGATTACAGGTGCACACCAGCACACCTGGCTAATTTTTGTATTTTTAGAAGAGACCATGTTGGCCAGGCTGGTCTTGAACTCCTGACCTCAAGTGATCCACCCGCCTCAGCCTCCCAAAGTGCTGAGATTACACACGTGAGCCACCATGCCTTGCCCATCCAATGTTACGTTTTTAGATTTTTCCAGGTTGATTTGTCTAGTTGCAGCTTATGTGTTAATCTCTGTATGATATTCTATTCTACAATAAATTTTAGTTAGTTTACCTATTCCCCTATCACTAAAATAAATTTTAATTCACCGTTCCCCTATTGGTGAGTGTTTATTTCAAAAGTCTCATTTTCATATAAGTTGATATATGAAAATACCTTCATTTCTTTATGCCTGTGTGTGAGAATTCTTCTGAAAAATACACTTACAGATGGTGGTATGGTATTGTACGGATCACCAATCTTCAACTTTAGTGGGTACCACCGAAGTGGCTGTGCCAGTTAACACTTCACTAGTGGTTTTGAGAATACCTTTTTCTCAGTTTTCCTACTTTCGTCTTTGTCAGATCACTAGGTGTGAAGTTGTATCCTATTTCTTTCTTTTTTTTTCTTTTGAAGCAGAGTTTTGCTCTTGTTTCCCAGGCTGGAGTGCAATGGCATGATCTCGGCTCACTGCAACCTCCGCCTCCCGGGTTCAAACGATTCGCCTACCTCAGCCTCCTGAGTAGCTGGGATTACAGGTGCCCGCTACCATGCCTGGCTAATTTTTTGTATTTTTAGTAGAGACAGGGTTTCACCATATTGGCCAGGTTGGTCTCGAACTCCTGATCTCAAGTGATCCACCCACCTCAGCCTCCCAAAGTGCTGGGACTACAGGCGTGAGCCACCGCACCTGCCTTTTTGTTTGTTTCTTTGTTTTGTTTCTTTTGAGATAGAGTCTTGCTCTGTCACTCAGGCTGGAGTTTAGTGGCACAATCTTGGCTCACTGCAACTTCTGCCTCCCGGGTTCAAGCACCTCTCCTGCCTCAGCCTCCTGAGTAGCTGGGATTAGAGGCATGCACCACTACGCCCAGCTAATTTTTGTATTTTTAGTAGAGAGAGGGTTTCACCATGTTGGCCACGCTGGTCTCAAACCCCTGACCTCAGGTGATCAGCCCACCTTGGCCACCCCAAGTGCTAGGATTACAGGCATGAGCCACTGCGCCCGGCCTCCTATTATTATTTTCATTTGCGATTCCCTGATGACTAGCAGGTCTAAGCACTCTATTTTTTTCATATTTATGAGCCATGTGGCTTTTCTTCTTTTGGGAACTATCCATCCATATTGGGTTAATTATATTTTTACTATTGATTTTTGGAACTTATTTACATAATCTTTACAATCTTTTGTATCTTTGTCGCTAATATCTTCTGCTTTGCTGGTTAACGTTCCTGTTTTGCTTTTCATGTCTTAGAAGGAAGTTTGAAGCATTAACGAGATCAAATCTATCAAAGATTTAGCTTGTGATTTTTGCCTTTTGAGACTAATGAAGAAATCCTTTCCTACCCTTAAGACATATAATTTTTAAAAAGATTATTTTTATTTTCCATTTATGTGAATAACAATGGTATTCCTTTGTTTTTTTTTTTTTTTTTTTTTTTTTTTTGAGACAGAGTCTCGCTCTTTCGCCCAGACTGGAGTGCAGTGGCACAATCTCGGCTCACTGCAAGCTCTGCCTCCCGGATTCACGCCATTCTCCTGCTT